>NC_045649.1:13132500-13477500 GCF_009829145.1 Chiroxiphia lanceolata | reverse complement strand
ATGTCTTAATGAGATGGAGTCTTTGAGATGGGCACGGTTTTGCTGCATTTCCTCTGTTCTGGCTGTTTATAAAGAGTTCTGAGCATTTGGATGTGGGAGTGGAACAAGTGGCCCAATAAAAAATAAAAAAGTTAATAGTGCTATTCACTGAGTTTTAAGCTAGCTATTGATGTCTAAGTCAGCAGATCTTTTCCTTTTGAAACCAGAAAGTAAGTGGGGTTTTTTTAAGCATAACCAGGAAAAACCTGTGCTTTGATCTAAAGGTGGTTCAAATGAGATCCACACAGAGTTAATGCCCAAGCATGTCAAACTTCTTTTTTTCCTTAGGAGTGAACCAAGCTCTGCTACTTCAGTTGTCTGAAAATCTCCCTATGAAAGGCTTCTTGAGTAAATGGGCTGTGTTAAAACACGTAGAGGTGCTGTCTGCTATCCCTAGTACCTGTGAAGAGCAAGGTCCCAGAATGTGTGATTTAAATTTTTTTTAGTATTTTTCTTTCTTTTCTTATTAATAATTAATATTTAATTAATATTTAGGAGCATAATAAACTGCAGTTGAAAACTATGCAGTGTAGGGTGTCTGCAGAGCTGTCAAAGAAGAGACCCAAGGAGGAGGTTGGTTAATATGGGATGCTGACGTACAGGAACATGGGTACAGTGGCAGCAGGATTCCCACATCATTTACATTAGTTGAGATCAAAGGAGTTATTCCCAATTTGCACTAACCTGAGATCAGTTAATCCATGCATGCTTAAGGAGAGAGATATTTTATATGGTAAAAGAGGAAGCAAAGGCACCGTGAGCACTTTTATGGCTCCTCTAAAACCTTGTTTTGTTGTTTTGTACTCATCCCTATATGGAAAAGATAGGTTGAGACACTGTCCTAAGTTTCAGCGTAGGGAATGCTGTATTCCAAGTTAATGCCTTCTTAGGTGAGTGAATTATAAAAGAAAAAAAAGAAAATCATGATCATTCTTGATGGTTTTCTGTCATTAAAAAAATCCAAATCAAATAGTGTTTTTAAGAACACATAGGATTTACAGACCCTGTTTCTGGGGTCTTTGCTTTGTATTACTTAACCTTTAAGTTTGATTTTTAATTGTTTGTGTTTTTTTTTCTTTCTGGAAAAAAGACACTTAGCTGATAAGTGTCAAGCTAACTTCCCAGATTCCTGACTGGCAGCATTTCAGTAATGGGTCATCTTTTTATATAAGTAATATTTGTAAGATGATTGCATTGAAAGAGCATATGTATACATCTGAAAAGAAATTGGTGAAAATGGTGCTAAAAATCAGAGATAATTAATAGGATCATTAAGACTGATAGATTTTATGGCTACCTATAAAGATGAAATATAAAACAAAATTACTAGCCTTTTGAATTTAAAAAGATCTCTCATAGGTAAAGATGAAGCAAAATCGAAACATCTGTTACTTGCAGGTAAGGTTAAAATATCAACATTTCACCCTACCAATGAAACAAAAAATTATCTTTAGTTTTCATTCTGGGACTCCAAATCTGCCACTTTATGTTCTCTGTTCAATCATTTTCTTTCCATGCACTTTGAGGACAGAATATACACCCTTTAATGAAAGGTAAAAAAATTAGTTGAGATATTTGCACTTAAGGTGAATATGTGCTTTTACATCGAGGTACTCTCTGCAGACTTAGGAGGCAGAATTTTCTATTGAAACAGGAGAAAGGGCTCCTGAAATCTGTGGCTGAAATTCACACTGAGGCAGGACAAGGTTCATGTGGGATGTGAATCTCTCACGACCCTGTCTCGGGTTGCTTGGGTGCCTGGATTTGTGCCATTTTAAGAATGGTTGTATAGGCCTCACCAAATAAAATACAGCTCAAATCTGTCCATATATGGTTCTGTGCCAAGGTGCTGGTACCTGAATCTCATGGGACACTAACTAATTTCCAGATTTTAAAAATAGAAACAGAATAAAGGTTTGACCTATTTAAAAAGGATTCACTGAAAATACAAACAAATGTCATGTTGTATTGAATACCATTAGAGTATGGAATGAGGGAATTAAGGGGCTGGGGACTTCTGCCCAACGCTGATTTTTCCAGTCATTTTACGAGGGTTTCAGGAGGCAAATGCAGACGGGAAGCAGGCCAGCTTCGGGGCAGATTGCAGGGGAGTGTGACTGGGGGAAGCACTGTTTCTGACCCCTGCAAAAGCGAGTTGTGCGTGGAGAGGACACCACCAGCAAAGGCTCCTGCACTGTCCACCTTGGCCGGGACTGTCGTTTTGATCTGCCCGGCCGCCTCGTGCAGTGCTCATCATCTGCAGGCACTTTATGCCTCAGCCACACAGAAAACCCCATCTGCTCCATTTAATGATTTCTGTTTGATGAATTTTTCTGTATTCATAAAGGGAGATGCTGTCACAAGGGACAGCCTCAAGCACACCCACCCCTACAATCTTTATCAAGCTCGGAGCCATAATCATTCAGGCTCAGCTCCTAATATAGCACAAGCCCTGCAGAACTGGGGGTTCACTGGCAGCCGGCTTCTGATTCTTTCATAAACTGTAATTCTGATGCTGCAGGTTTAATTAAGTACGTGGCAGTTAATCAGCCACTGAAAACAGGGGCCTCCGCTGGGGAATTACCTGAGTGAAAACAGACCAAACATGAAGGGGCTCCCTTGAAACTCTAGCACTTGTGCTTCTATGGTGAAATGGAAAGAAAGTTATCAAATAAAATCTGTTTGCTTGTGGCTGTACCGTGACAGCTTTGTTAGTCCTAACAGATGACAAGGATTATTCAATCAATATAGATTTACCTTGAGAGTTTTGCTGTTTTCAGGCACCTCCAGGAAAATGACAGCCATTAAATATGTACAAAGGCCAGTCCAGGGCCTGTGGCCTCTAGCTTTAAGCTGCTGCCTTTTCTGAGTTATGTCAGGATCAATTTTTTCTAATAGATATCACTTATCCTACATGATAATCAGCCTATCATAGTCCATTGATTACATGACAGCCTGATTTAGATCTGGTCTAGAAGATAAGAAACACAGGGAAGTCTCTTGCCTGGATTGTCAGGGAATTAAATTCCTCTTTTGGAACTTTCCCCTGGCATTATTTGGTATGCACAGAAGCCAAGTGAGCTATTTTGACCAATTCCGCTCTCTCATAAACCACCCTCACTCCTTTGTAGCCCTGTGGAGTTACAGGGAGCCAGACTTGGGTCCACCACGCTTATGTCATCTGAATTATGGAAAGGCAGTCAGAGGTTGTTAGCACTGATTGTTGTGCCAGTATGAGGTTTCGTTTCATTTTGAAGGCTCTGCTAGAGCTAAACACCATTGTATTTAGGAAGATCCGTGGTTTGGGATCTGAGTCAGGTGAGCACTAGATGTGATAAAACAGAAGCTTGCACAACTACAAAGACAACTGCTGTTACAAACTAAGTGTTAGATGTCATTTTTATATGACCCCAAGTATCACATTTTTGTTTTTGCTAGCGATGTTTTCTTGAGATATCTTGATGCTAATGTTACTATGCTTATGGTGGTGCTGGGGTTCCCTGTTTTTCGTGGAATTCAAGAAGGCTTAAGGAAGGCATTTGTATTTGGAATGTCTAGAAAGCCAGTCCAGTGCTCTTTGCTGAATGAGAACTAAGTTGCTGAAGTCACACTGGTGAAAGCTGAGGAAACACTCTCCGTTTTTGTAAGGGATCCTTTAAACTGTCCCCTTGGCATTCAGACACAAGGTTTTACATTCCATTAGGGTTTGAATTAATCTTGAGTATCTCCTTCTGTAGAACAGTCTCCTCTCTTTAGGTCTGTGGATTCTACTGTAAGTCTTACAAACACTTGGCAGAATTTTTCATATAGATATGACATAAATTTGGCTAAACATATGATAGTGTGTTTCTTTGTTTTGGTCTGCACATTACAGATAGACATCTGAAACTGCTCCAAGTGACCTAACATTGCTTTTAGCAGTAAGCAATTGCCACGGTTGCCTCATGGCAGGGCTACAAGTCCCAAGTGAGAGACGAACTGTCTATACATGATCTCTAAAAATATGGTTTACCCTGTGAAATTTACTGACAGAGGTGTAACATAAAAAAGGTTCACTTAATGAACATACATAGACCTGGAGGTTTTCTTGGTTAAGTATACAGTTTTATCATCTAAGAATATTTTGGTTTTAACTTGTGTAAAGAGGAATATTTAAAAATGCACTTAATATAAACAGGAGTAGATGCAAAATACAAATGCAGTGGTTTACATCCTGTTTTTTCTGTTTCATTTGGAATGTGACATTCATTTAGAATGTTGTCCTTCGAGGTGTTATAAAATCATGATTTTTCATGTGTAGGGCTGTGTATTCTTGAATTTTCAAAGGCAGTACCATGTGCCTTTCAGATATTTCTGGTTACCAAGTCTTGACACTCAGTGAGGTAGGACAGTAAGCTTCTACTTCCTAACCACATTAAAAAAAAAGAAAAAGAAAAAAAATGAGAAAAAAAATAACAAACCTGTCTGTTCATATTTCAGTTTGCTTCTGTTAAGGTTTTTACCTCATTAAACATTCAGATTCCAAACTGACAGTACAGTAATTTTCAGAGCAACATAAAAAGTTTTATACACAGATGTGTTGTTGGAATAGCTACCAGATCCATTTGTCATTATTGTTTTTTGCATACAGTTTGGTCTTATGATTCCTTCATCTTTCAATCTATGCTTCTAAACTAGAGTGTAATAATTATCAGCCTTTACTGACAATTTTATTATGACTATAGATCAAACATATATGTGAGTTTTGGGGGGATTTAAGTTGTTTGTTTTCACCACAAGACAATTTGTAAACATAGCAGAGCTCTGATTTCAAGCAAGAGGGTGAGAAACTGATTTTACTGTGTTAAAGAGCAGACTGGTGTTCACCGAGGAAGCTCCAGTTTCTCTTTTAAGGCCCAGTTAACTTTATTTTCTGAAGCTCTTACCATCTTTTGTTATGTGTTTATTTTGAAATTTATAAAAGATCAAGGTGAAATAGATCACATCAATGTATGAGAGTAGAATAAACTGTACTACATGAAACTTTATGTATATGTAGAAATACTAATGAAAATGATGCTACTATATGATCCAACTATCAAACAAATCAAATCTATGTTTCATGTGATAAAATACAATGAAGTCCAAATATTATGGGGAAAAAAAGGCATTTTTGTTTCACTAAGGTGTACATGTTAAATAATCAAAGGATTCAACATGACAATATGGTTATAGATAGTTATCTTAAGTGCCTTCTGTGGTGAGGAACCGAAATTAAGAACTTGAACAAAACATGATACATGAAAGTGCAGGTTCTACAAACACTGGGTTGCTTATTAAAACTACTTTGATCCCTCGTTTCTTTGATATCCTAGGTCTTATAAAGAATTCACTTTCAGGGGTAAATATAGGTAGTTCAGAGAGACTTTATGACATACTGTACATACTGCTCTTCCAGAGACACTTTTTAATTACTTAAAGAAAAAAAATGCAGCAAGAGAAAAAATGCTGATAGAGTCACTATCTACTGATGTTAGTTTTTAACTGCTGATTATTTTGATGTAACCTATTTGAATAATTCTCTTCTCGGAAGCAGGTCAGACTTGAGAATCTGAATAGATCTGCTAACATTCCAGATTAGCAGGATGAAACACGGGTTCACAGAGCAGATGGGGCATATGCTTGTCCCTAAAGAGATCATGTATTTGCTTGCTTCTCTGAATATTACCCAGACACCTGCTGGAAAAACCGGATTTTTACTGCTATTCACTACCTTCGTTCCCTGAGCAGGACTGCAGGGAATTTTCAGAGAAGAATCAATATTATTAACGTTTATTCTCCTTTTCAAATCACTTTGAGACCCAGTTTTCCAGTCACTGAGGCCTGCATGAGACTGGGGATAGTTCCGATGAAAATACATAATGCTGTTTTTGAATACACTGCTTCATTTTTTAGCTTTGTTCTTTAAAACTACTGTCAGCAAATCCAGGGCAATATTATAGCTCCTGCACAGATCCTTGTGTTTCAGAAATGTGGGTTTGGACCATGACTTTTCTGTTGAGGCTTTTCAGCATAAGGGGCAGATGCTAAGCCTGGTGCTGTGATGTGGGGCTGAGTGGTGGGAGAGATCAAGTCAGGGTAACAGACTATGGTTTCTTCGTAATAGGTAACTGCATTGTAGGCAAAACCTTTATTTTACAAACTTCAGTGGGGTAGTACTCTAGCCCAAAAGCTTCAACATACATTTTTACACCCAGGAATGTGAAAGTATTGCTTCTAATAAACCCTGTTTCTCCAATTTTGAATGGTATGTGGACGAACAGGTATGGCTTGTGTCGGAAGTCTAGTGATTATGAGGTAACATAAAATTCAGATTTGAAATGAACCCAGTGAAATAGAATCTTAATATCCCTTGGGTCTTAAGGGGAAAGAGGTTCCTGTGTCATTTTGGTCAAACATGCTCTAAAATGCAAATACAAAGTATGAGACCTAAAATGGGTGCTGAAAATACATTGCAGTCAGACCCAGGCTCTGATACAAAGTGCACTCATATTTTGACCTGCATATTTTTGGCTTTGAAATATGTCTGGGATGCTCACTGTTTTCTTGAGTCAAAGGAAAATTACTAACCAAATGAAAATTAGAAATCTCTAATATGTACTCAAGTAAAAATCCTGAAGCAGCTTTATGAGATCAGTTCTGTTTCTTTCATGGTTTCTCTTTCTCAACAAGCAACTTAAAATGAAAAACATAAAGCAACTTCAGATTCCAGGCAAAAACATTTAGTAATGATAAAAATGGTCTCACTGTCAGGCAGACTGTTACTGTCAGAAAATTACCACATTGCCAGAGCTGGTTCATTCTGAAAACGTGATTGTTGCACTGCTGAAAGCTTTTTTTCCCCCTCTCAATATAGGTACCTGATTAAACTAGTATTTTTTCTACCAGAATTTACAGCTATGATAAGTTTTATTTTTTTTTAATTAAAGAAATTTCATTAACAGATATTGAACACAGATCCTTCAGTACAGGTTCACTTGTGATTTCTTTCCAAGGCAGAGATCCGGTTCCTCTGCTCTAAATACCATTTTACAGCTTTGAGCTGCAAAGAAGGCTCTGGCAGCAGCAGAACACCTATGACACTCAAATGAGCAGCTCTAATTCAATCCATCCATGTGCACCAATTACACACAGAGGCATTTGGTGAAAGTGTAAATCTCCACACAAGTGCTTGCCAGTCCAGGTGTCTATATCAAATATCAGCACTCGGAGACTGAGTGAAGTGAGTCTTTGTGAAATGCCCACACATGCCAGTGCAGCTCTGCAGAGTCCTCTGTGCACAGATTATCCTTAGCCTTAAGCCATACTTAAAAAATATAGTAAAACTTTCCTTTCCTTCCTGGGTCTCCTCATGTTTCTATTCACTAGATCATGCTGCCTTTCATTAATTAATTATTTGTCCAATAAACTGCTGCACTTTAATTGATCTATTAATCTAAAGGATAACCATGACTCAACTTAGTAAAATTTTGAAATCCACGGTAAGACATTTGTCAAAGTTTTGGGAATCTGCAAAGCACTTCTGTGATCAACCCATATTATCTAATGCAATTTCTATAATAATTTAAGTTTAAAATTTCCATACCCAAGGTCTTTAAATCTAGTTAATGAATGTCCTTTTGATGATGATTTATAGATTTATATTAACCTTGTGTATGTTTTATGTTATGGTTCTTGGAATAATACTATTAAACAGGTGTCTGTGTTCCCTCCTTAAATCCTCCCATATTTTCATGGATAGCAGATGACGGACAGATAGGAAAAAAAAGAGAGTTTTGAAACAAGAAAAGGGCCTTTTTAATTTTTAAATTATAAACTCTACTTTCTGTCTTCAATATCTCATTGTGATCAAGAATTTAAGATCTCCCTTTGAAAGACTTTTATATTAATAAACCATTTCAGACATGTTTAACCACCTCACATATAATAGAATTCCTTCAGACACAGAAGACATAAAAGTAACGTAGTTTTCCTTGAGTTGTTATATCATCGTTAGAGTATGCAAGCTCCACATTAATTGAGACTTGAAAATGCATTTAATTTGTCATTTCCAGATAGAGAGGAACCAAAACAACCTGCCTGTAAATGCAGTCCTGTTTGGGGTAAGTCTTTGGAGTGTGCTTCACTCTTTTTTCCCGTTTTATTTAAGTGACTTAGATCAAACATTCAAGCACCGTCTGTAACTAATATTGTTTCCTGGCCTAAACAGATAATTGCCCTTCTGGATGTATAAAAGATGTCTCATGGAGCAAAGTGAAATATCATTAATAAAGGAGAATGATTTACTCACGAATTCTTCAAGAAGTAAGATTAATAAGCCATCCCCTGGTGTTAGATATAATCTTCAGATCTCTCTTCACTGCATGACTTATTTTTGCAACAACTGCACTATTCAATCATTAATCATTACACTCGGTGAGCAGTTTATCTGTGCTAATGTGCATGCTATACACAAACAACAGCTCGCTCTTACATTTGACGAAGGAGGAGGAGGAGAAGTAGGCCCTGCAGTGTGATGTGAATGAAATAAAATGAGGCTGCCATATGATACATACGTTTCTTTTCCAGATATAGCAACTTCAGTTAGGAGCTATCTCTTTCCTAATGAAAGCAAGATTGCATTTCAATGTGGAGTAATGGTTGTAAGGGAGAAAGCGTGTGTGGGCCTTAAAAATACATCTGCTGTCTTACCTATTCTTGAGAGAGTAAAGGAGACACAGCTTTGGCTCCTACCACTGTGCCAATAAGGTAACCTGTACTACCCAGAGCAGTTCAACTATACTAGCACTGAACTCTATGGGCCAATTTACCTTGAATTTAAAGCTATTTTTATATGGTACAAGCCTGAGCATAGACCACTTGAAAGATGAACTGAGGAGTGGATGAGAACTGCTTTGTTTAGCAGTTGTTGGCTCATTTTGCAGCCTGTATCAACCCTGTGTCTGTTGGCTGCCTATATGAGGTGGGGTGCATAGCAGGTCCCCCTTTGGTTTTATTACTAAAAATGATGTAGCAGTAAACCAAGCATTTTACATACCAGAGGGTTTTGTCATAAGTAATAGAACTGAACTCCATTAGCAGTGACAGAATAGTGCTTACCACACAGTCCAGTCTGGAGTTTGTCTTCCAGCAAATTCCTCTCACTGTCGCTCCATCTTGACAAAACTGACTTGCCAGACAACTAATGAAATAAGTAGTAAAACTAAGTTTTACTAAGTTCAGGATACAATACTTCTGATATACCTGTACCTATAATTATAATAAAATAATAAATATTATTAGCTTTATACGATCTGACATCAATGTAAAACTCATCTCTTATTTTAGAATCCTGTTGGTTTTCCTATTCAGATATCCACCACCACTCCAGAACTGATACACAAATCAATTCTGTTTAATTTGTTACTTCTAAGGACTAGCAATAAAGATTTCAATTATATTTTTATTTTTCTTATTATGGTTGCTAACAGCCATCTGATAGTTCAGTTACAGCTTTGTAGCTTAATAAAGTGCTCATGGTTAGGAGTTCATTGTGTTCTCATCAAAAAAAAGCATTGGAGAGGAAATGGAGTAGGGAAGCCCAAATCCAGTCTCTAGAGTAAGTCGGCTACTCTCCAGGTAATCCTGCATCTGCACTGAGTGAAGTGTGGGATGAGATGAGATGAATCCTGTCTGGTAAGACCAGCACATGAAAAAAACACAACACTGGCGGAAATGTCAAGTTTAGTTTGGCTTTCCTCTGACCCTGTGTAAGCCTTTAGGTGAGTGATAGAGCTCAGGACTTCTGTAATGGAAAAAGATGGTCTGAGGGAAAGTGAAAACACATGGGTTTAAGTGATGGTTAGCATTTTAGAGAGATAGCATGATATAGGTAGGGGGGAAATTAAACATAGGAAATAACTGTTGCATTTTCACATTACATTATTTGGAAGTAATTGAAAATGTTCCTTTGTTTTTTGTTTTTTTCCAGTGGAGAACTTGGTTTTCAAAAACATTTTTACTCAAACCAATATTTATATATTGGGAATCTTTCCTAATGACTAGGTATTGCTTAGTAACTGGAAAGGAAATTTTGTAATATTTGTTGCCTTAAATGCCAGGCTCACCTCTCATAAAGAATCTCGAAGTGCTTTATAAATATTCATTAATATAGTAGTAGAGTAGCGTTCTCATAGTGGAGTTAAAGTGCAAGGCACAGTGTGTAAGTAAATCTGAACTGGCTCTGGGGAAAACCCTCTGTTGTATGCTAAGGTCCCACAGATGAGGGATTTTAAGCTATTTTTTATCCATTGCCTTTTTGATGAGGGCATGCCCAGCCTCCCATTGGTTTGGAGGGCTGCTCGGTCACCTGCGAGTCTTCGGAGCCAGCTCGCTTTCTGCACGCAAGTGTGGCTTTGTGGTGTGTCAGAAGGGCTCTGTGAGCCAAAAACCTCTGCAAAACCACTGTTCCCTGCTGGCCCTGGCTGTCACTAGAGGGACAGGGCAAGAAGCAAAGCAGACATCTAGTGTAGCTTGCCATGCTGCAGTTTTGAGCTGGGAAATACCTGCCTATTGCAGCCATTTTAATTTCTTCTGCTGTCTAATTAAATCCTTTCTCTCTTTCCTTGATTTTTTAAGTTTCAGAAGGTTTTCTTACTCACTATAAATGGCTGAGAAAACTTTAACTGAGCATGTTTAATTATTCTGGAAAGACCTGACTCCTTCCTGGTGAGGTACCTGACCCCAATAACAAGGTGCTTAGCCAAGTGAAAAATGGTCCCTTTTCAGTAGGAGTGGTGGTACCGGCTGCTTCTCCCTTCCGGGGGATGTGATTGTCATCTAATTGTCATATAATGTGATTGTCTGGCTTCTACCAACACCCACCCAAAAAGAAAGTGTGATAATTAAATGTGCACTGCAGCTATTGAATGACTTCCCAGTTACAGAGGAACGTGCCCTAGTTTGGATCAAGGGCCGCATTCAGATCCGTAAGGTTTATGGCAGGTTCCCACAGTAGTACCAAATCCCTGTTTGTGAACCAGAGAATCCTAGTTTGTTTCATATTTACAAACCACACTGTCATTACCACTGATGCAGTATCAGCTATGATAATTATCACTGTGCCTTCAGCTTCAACAGAGCAGACATTTGTCTGATCCATGTGGAGGGTTGCCAAGTTGGCTTGCGGTATACTTGCTGAAATTAGATGGCTTTTTTCAGCTTGGATTGCTCCAACACCCACTCATGTTAACTGTGAAGGAATTAGTGTGGTTAAAATGACATTTCTTATGTTGTCTTATGAAATTTGAGTTCTGAATTATGAATTACAGTAATATGACTTCTGTTCCATTTAGTGACTCGGTGGAATGTAACGTTAAGATATTTTGACCTTTTTTGGTGATTGCAACTTGCAGGAGGTGGTAGCTGTAGATAAAATTAGAGGATACTCTCATGTTAACAAACTGAATGTTGCAAAGTTTGGTTTTACAAAGTAAACTTCTGCTCTTCCAAGCTGCCTGGTGGTCTGCTCTGGTTTGTGTTTTTTTCCAATACGCTACCTAAAAATCCTTTCCCTTAATTTGCCTTGAGAAAGCCTTCTTTACTAAGAATTTTTACTGTGAGTTAATCTTTATTCATTTGGAGAAAATAGAATCAATCTGATACTCAGAAGAACACTTTTCTCTAACAAGATTAGTTTATGCCTGCATGTGGCAATAGTAAGGTTTTTGACAGTCTTTAGCACTGTCCTCTTTCCTTCCAACTGCAGATTCGTGGATGTTTTTACCAGTGGTTTTAGGAGGAGGAGGAGGATTAAGCCAGTGCTTCTGAAAATCCCAACTGGGACAATTTTCCATGTAACAGTCTGGGACTGAGCCACATGTAGAAACCAAGGTGCCTGTTTCCTCTATGTCATTGAGAATATACCTCTCAGGAGCCAGGGAGACAGATGTGAGAAAAAGAATAAATCCTGGTTGTGTGAAATTTAGTGAAATAAGTTTGTTGGTCAATAAATCTGGAAAGATAGCTTTATTTTCTACATCAAGTCAGACTATAAATGTTAAGAGTTGCCTTTCCCAGCCCAATCACTGGAGCAGGTCTTACAGCTCCCTGCTACAGCACTGGATCTTGGGTAAATATACGCACTGGCTTGACCTCATGAGTTCCTTTTATGGTTCATTTTCATCAATGTCCTTTATGCTGGTCTCTGTGGGATCCTGGAGCCGACCCAGACTAAGCAGCAGAGGAAGGGCAGGGTGTCCCTTGTGGGGCTGTTATGGCTGCAGCCGAGCAAAGCCCCTTAATGATTCCGATAGATTTGCCTGGGCTTACAGCGGGAGAAAAATTCACCCCGCAAATAAAGAGCGATGGCCAGTGCAGCTCACAGGAATGCACTGAGCAACTTAATTATGTTCAGCACAAGTTCAAGCAGTATCTGTAGGTAACATATGTGACTGCAGAGCCAGAGGTTCAGAAAAGTGGCTTCTATATTTTGGTAGACTATAAACTTGCAGATGATAGCAGGCATTAATCTAGTTAACACTAAAAGCAAGTTCATCAGTTATCCCATGGAAAATAGAGTTGTGTCCTATGGTTGACATCAATCACTGGAATGGATCAATGTTTTTCAATAAGAAAATGAACAAAGATATCATTTCTTGCCAAAAGGATATTTCTACTGGAAATGGTGGTTACTGGCAACTTCTGTGTTTTCATTGAAAACTCCAAGACTGAAAATTCTTGATTTTCAGCCTGTCAGTTAAAACACAAAATCTTCTATAGAAAAGCTTTTGTGAAAGCATTGTTCTCATAAATCTCTTTTATGGGAACTAAAAATATTTCCAACTCAACTTAGTGGTTTTTAAATTTAAAATTTTTACCTGTAGTTTGCTTCTAGGTAGGTTGTGCCCTGCTGTTAGTGAGAGAGCTGTGACACGGGTGGCTGTTCTAGGACATGTCATGTTGATGATGCAGTCTCAGATTGCCAACATGAATGTTTTGAAAGTGCAGGAGGACAAATTCAGATTCAGTTGTGTGAAACTTCCGTGAGTTAACTTCACTGTTGTTTCTCTGAATTCATGGGGTGTAACGGGCCATGAATCAGTAATTTTCATTCACAAAAGAACTTGTTGTATATATTCAGGTCCTCCTAACAGTGCTGTAAGCAGCATTGCCTATTAAGCTTTCTAAACTAGTTAAACTAGGTCAGAGTGAGGGAAAACTGTACCAACATTATGATTAAAAGGCACCAGTATAACGATCCTAGATAGCATTGTTGTCTTTGTTCCCATGAGTCACTGCCTAACAATATGGTTATTTTAGCTCTGTGACTTCTTCAAAAAGAAGAGCTTTGACCAGATCTTTACAAAAAAAATTTTCAGCCCTCTCTTCCCCCTTTCCTACTAGATTATATGCTCTTACTGGTTTGCTAAAAAATAATTCTGCACATTTTAATGTCTGTCTTTTTTGCCCCTTATTTAAATTACTAATGCCCCTTCCATTTCCTTCTAAGGATCTGTGTGTCCACGGGTGAGGACTGCATCTTTACCAAATGCAAAATAGTAGCTCCCTGAAATGTTGCCAGGAAAATGTTTGCCAGGTTTGGGTTATTTTTTTACCTTGAGTCGATTTTTTTCCACCCCTTTTTCTAGAAGGGGAAGGGAGTAAATGAAGCACCCAAGATTTTACGATTGGCCCTAATCAGTTTTCATAACAATGAAAGAGTCCGTATTGCATGAATATTAAATTTTGATGAAGCATTTTTTTTGAGGCTGTAGATTTAAGACAGCTTGGTTACCAGAACTCCTCTGCTCTGTGTCAGCTCTCTGTGAGATACTGAATATTATAATTTCTATATTTGCTGCTCAGACGTCATTTAATATTAATATGCAAAATACTCATTCCCTTTAAAAATAATGTTCTTATTGTATGATTTATTTGATGTGGAGCTCAGAGTTTTGTCTTTTCTCACATAAAATAAAGCACCTTTCAGAGGGAGATGATTTGTTTCTTCCCGTATGTGTGGCACAAAATGTCAACATTCTTCCTGTCATTCGCAGACTCAGTGAACGGTGAAGCAAACATCAGGCACTGCCTGGGTTAAGAGCAGTGGGGAACTACTGAGGGGGTTTTTTTTCAGAAATGTGCACCGTGAATCTGAAATGTTCAAGGATTTGCAGCCATTGCAAAAATTTCTTATTCCTCCTCCTGCGGCTCCTGAATTCTTAAACTTTGATCCACAATTTTTGCACCTCAAATTTGGATCTCGCAGCTGTAGTCCTTGTGCTTGCCAAAAATACAGGGTCAGACTGCTGCTATTATTCCTGCATTCAGCTCATCATTTCTCTCATAGTGGCTCTAGACAGAACTTGCCTTTTATATGCTTCAAATCTCTGGGTCTAATCCTATGAACACTTACATACTGCACTGCTTAATTTTAACCATCTACATAATACCATGATGGATTTGATGAAAATGCTTACATAAACAAACACTTGAATATATATATAAATGGTACCATTACGTGCTACCCTGCTCTACTAAACCTAGTGCAAAAATCTCATCCACTTCATCGAGAAACAAGTTCTTGTCCAAAAAGACATATGCAATTCCCTGGGAATTGATTTCATTTACAGCACTGCTTTTCCTCTAGAAGCTAGCTAAAGCATGCTGAAATATGCTGAGGGCCTGGCAGGAGTGAGAAACTCTGGACTAACTTTGAGTATTTGGGAAAAGTGAGTTTATGGAGGAATCTGAAGGACAAGATTGTAACAAAACTCAAAGGCCCTGTCAGTTATAAGAATCTGAATCCAGTGAAATGGCCTGAATTGCAGCCCTGCTAGAAGGAGCAGTGGGGCTCGGTGAAGACTGAGCAGCTGACTGTTCCCTTGTTCAGCAGCTTCCCAAAGCTGGGGATTATTTGGGCAGTTCTCTCTGCCTTTGAAATCCAGAATTTGTTATCTGTTAATACTAGCATTAACTTTATATCATGTTCATGTACATTTTGGAGGTTTTCCATGTTCTTCTTGAAATTTGGAAACCAGAACTGGACAGCTTTTCCTAATAATTTCTATCAATATTACGCATAGGTGCATTATTTCAAGTGCACTTTTTTTTATCCTTGATTGCTCCTGTTGGATTTGAACCAGATCCAGCTGACTGTGCAAGGAAGACCTGCAGCATTTGACTTTGTAACTATTATTAATATTCTTATTTTTGAAAGCCACTTTGAGATTTACGGGTTGGTTACCTGAAATTTTGGCTATTTTCCCTAATGCTGATGAATCAAGGTCTCCTTTTTTAAAAAAGAGAAATAAGGTAAAGGCCTCATGATAGAATTTGAAGGTTTTTAATATTCTTGTAGGCTATTGTGAACTTGAGATTTACTTTGTCAGTCTTCAATGACATCTACAAGTGCTTTGTGTGTTTACTTCAAGCCAAAGTAGGATTTCTTGTAGTACCAGCAGTGAATGTATTTTTTTTACTTACTTAGATATGCGTCACAGTTGTTTCCTTTTAATATGGCATTATTCCAAATTGAAATTTGTCATTTTTAGCAGAGAATACAAATGCTAAATGTATTTGGGGGGTGGAAGGGTAGGGACAGTATTACTATTTTTTTATTTTTTTTTTTGAAAGCATACAAAAATTATGGCCAGTACTGTTATAATCTAAGGAAAAACATTAGTTTTAATAATGCAAATTACTTATTTGGGGAAGGATTATTTATATTTCCTTACAGGAAGAATTCAGAATTCTTATACTATTGCTGTTCACCAGTCTGTGGGCAAGGGGAATGAACAAAACCACTGAAAATTGTTTGCTTTGTTGTTTGATTTCTGCTAAGTCTGCCTCTAAAGCAAGTTCATGGCTTAATCAGTAGTGTGAGTGAACAGCCATCGGGATAATTGTCTAAGGTCCACTCTGTCACATCAAGTTTCTCTCAAAGCCTCAGCCAGGTAAAACAGTTTGGGTTTTGTTTTTTATTGTGATGTACTCTGTTTGTGAGGCTTTATGAGAAGGCTGTGAACCATTACGGTTACATTCTGAGGGAGAAGATAGAAGCGAGTTAATGAAGAGAAGAAAAATTAGCAGGCAAAGTGAGCAATGTGATAGAGCTGTCATGGGACCTTCTCTTTCTTGGGGAGGCAGAAAGTTTGAGTTAGGAGGTAAGAAGAAATAAATGGAAAGAAGTAGAAAGGAACTGACCTGGAAAGAGAGAAGGAGAAAAAGCAAAGCAGACCTGAGGTGGTCAAGATGAAGAGTCCTTGTACACGTGACACATGTTGTCTACAAGTTGTGGAGGACTGAATCCAGCCCAGAAGCAGCATTCATTTTCTTCCTTTAGAGCAGCAAAGTGCTGTGCCTGGGTAGGTCCTGCTGAAGCACCAGACTCATTCTGGCACAGAGTTATTGGAAAACAAGCAAGGCTTTAGCCCTTTTTCCTCTCCCATCTCTGACTGAGATTGCTCATTGTAGCACAGGTTCCCACTGCATGTGGTCAGGTTGCATAGCTGGGTAACCATCCTACATTTAAAACAGCTTTGTGTCCAGTCCCTTTAGCTCATAATTGTGAGTCTCTTCCCTATCATTGTACCAGCTCCTTTAACATTGTCCTGGGGAACTACTCTTCATCCCACATGGGGAAATGTAGGGAAGGGAGAAGGTTGGTGGGGGCAGCACAAGGCAGAACCCAAAGAAAGGCAATGGAGCTGATGAAGGGTTTAGAACCACAGGTCTTTGGAGGAGTACCTGAGGTAGCTGGGGTTGTTTAGCCTGGAGAAATGGAGGCTCAAGGTAATTTTCTCATTCTCTACAATGACCTGAAAGGAAGTTATAATAAGATGGGGGTCAGTATCTCCTCCCAGGCAACAAGCAATAGGACAAGAGAAAACTGGCCTCAAGTTGTGCCAGAGGAGGTTTAGATTGGACATTAGGACAAAAGGGTTGTCAGTCAATGGAACAGGCTGCCCAGGGAAGTGGTGGAGTCATCATAACTGGAGTTATTTAAAAGACATGTAGGTGTGGCACTTGGGGACATGGGTTAGTGGTGGACTTGGCAATGCTGGGTTAATGATTGGACTGGATGATCTTAGAGGTCTTTTCCAAGCTAAATAATTCTATGAGGAGTGCCCTTTGATTTCTTGACAGTCCTAGCTATGGCTGACATGCCTTTTTTAATCGTAATGTGTAAAGTTGTTTGTTAATTGCTTTTGATTACAAAAGCAACGGGGGGGTGAAAGGGAACATGGTTCTTGGTATGTGCAGTTGGGGAGCAGAGCTGCAGGAAGACAAACATCCGGCCCCTCAGAGGAAATTTGTGGCAAGTCCAAGAATTGAACACAAGTCCTAAGTCCCCAGTTGCTGCTTTAGCCACAAGAATCCTGTCATTCTACAGATAGACTCTAAATACATAGTGATAGATGTTTATTTTAAATTCCAAAGCATCTGTCATTGAGAGACCTCATTGTCCTTGGCAAATATTTAGGGATCTTAAATGCTCCTTAGGAATTTCTGGCATAAGGGAGACTCAGTTCTGTAAATTCAGTGTCCTAATCATGTATTCTTAATTTTTTTTTTGCACATCAGAAGTCTTACAAATACATGACTGTGTGAAGCCTTTTAGATTTGTGTGTCTGATCCTAGTAGCTTACTGCACTACTTAGGCCTGCATGACTGCACTCCAAAAGTGCATACAAAATCATCTCCACTCCTTTCTCTGACCCTACAAGGAAAGCTACTAATTTTGTAACATACTTCAGTTTCTTCCAAGTGAAATCAGTGAGAAAAGGATCTGTAAAAGCAAATGATTCTCCCCATGCTGTACAGTGTTGTAAGTCAAGAGTAATTAAAAATCCCATTTTCCTGCCTTTATTAAGCCTTACGATCAAACTATAGTATGAGAGAAAAAAAGTCTGGGATTTGGATCTGATTTTGCCTGCATAAATGGGTTAAATCTGTTCTTCCTAGACACCAATTCATGTGGTAGAAAAGTTTTTGTTTTATTCCCAGAAGAGCAGTGTTCTGATCACGTTCCAGTTGAAGCTGAGTTGTTAACTTCCTCTAATTTTTGTTGATGAGGCTGCACCTGGAATAGTGAGTCCAGTCATGTCCCTGTTCTGGCTCCTCATCCCATTCCTGTTCAGGAATGATATGGAGAACTGTAGAGACCTATCATGATGGTCCAGGGCCTGGAATACCTGACATGCAAGAAGGAACTGAGGAAGCTGGTCTTGTTTTGTTCTAGATAATAGGCTGAAGGGTATCTAAGAGCAGCTTGCAAGTACTTAAAGGGTAGTTGCAAGGATATCAGAGGCAGTGTCTTCTCAACACTGACAGAAAACATACAAGAGGAAATAGTTGAAAACAGCAGAAAATGAGATGTTCTAGTTGGCTATTAGGAAACAGATTTCTCTAGGAAGGTAGTACAGCAGGGGAAAAAAGCCATGGCTGATTTGGTCCAGTGGGAAGTTGGACTTGAGACCTCCAGAGGTCTCTTCCACCCAACATTTCTTTGATTCTGTTACAGAGCATGAATATTCAACTCATTGACTGTTTTTTCTAATTTATATTCTGACTTTTTAGTGTGATTTTGCTCAAGGCCAGATTCTACTGCTTCTATGTTAAGAAGTAATTTTAATCCCTTGTAATCAATAGGACTATTTTTGGCACAAAGTTCTGGATTGCAAAATCCACAGATATCTGTATTGCAAATCCTAAAGGGGTTTGAATTCTTTCTCTTTTCTTTTTTTTTTTTTTGTCTTTTTTGTAAAATACTAGACATACTTAATGAATGAGCAAATAAGAAAATTGCTAAAAGGGAGGGAGCTTGATGAAGCTTGATTACATTTCATCTTTTAAAATTCATTTACTGCTTGCTTTTCTTTGAACAGATAGTATGTTTCTCTAAAAAACTGATAGTTGCATGTGTATGCAATTTATCTGCTCTTAACCATTCTTGTGACCTTTTACTTAAGTAATCAGATTGAAATCTCACTTTGTTAACTTTAATTGACATTGAAAGAAAATTTATTTTTCCGGAAGCCAGGCAGATCAATATAAATTTGCACTCTGCTAATTTTGCTTCCTGGACTTGTCTTGAAAACTCTAAGAATGTGATGGAAAATGCTGTTGTTACTCTACATTTGTTTCTGGGTTACCCAAAACACTTCAGAACTAACTGCAAAATGATACTACAGCCATTAGAGATGAAAGCAGCCCTTTAAAATACTTCACTGTTCACAGAAGTATGCACTCCTTCTTTTGTACTTGATTCAGAATTAAAAGTTTGGACTGTGATTATTGCTTCAGACTATTTTGACTGTCCAATAAAGTCACTGATCTAATTAAACCAGAGGGTAAATTACATCTAGATCCCCCAATATATAAGGTGGCATTAAGTGCACCTTCAAAAGCAGAAATAAATAAGTTAATAGCAAATCTGAAGGGATCAGTTCTATTATGGTTTAATTAGACAGTAGAAATTATGGCCAGAAAGAGCACCATGTCCTTAAAAGTAGCAAGGTCCATTTTTTTCCTGAAAAGATAACATTTGGCTAAATAGTGTGGTCTGACATTAGGTTTCATTAGGTGTAAATGACATTGTAGAGCCTCAGGCTTTAAAGTGGCTTGAAGAGTTACAGGAAGGGTATTTTTCTTTCACCTGTCACCACTTATTTTCCTGAGCTACTGGCCAGTAGCTTGGCATTTTCAGCTAATGGGAATTAAATAATACAGCTGTAATGCAAATGTTGTTTGTTGTTGCTTGATCTTATGGGGCAGTCATTAAAGTTTAAATAAAAATCTGGAAAGAGAGCCACATAATGGTTAAGGACCCTCAGCTAACTTTGGATTTTTATGGCCTCCTCATTATAGCTATTATACAGTAACACAACCACTAATGAAAGGCTTGGAAACTTTGCGTGGGATGAGGCTCATTTCAGGCAGGAGGAGGAAGTGACCGTCTGCTCGGAAATAGCTGCGTGTGCCAACCCCGCACAGACCCCGCCTGTGCATCTGCTTACTTTTCTAAATTAATTTACAGCTGGATTCACCTCAGCTTTGTGCTGGGCTGCTGAAGAGGCCACCCTTGTAACCAGCAGGAACCCCATCCCAGTCCAGCCTGCCCTCTGGGACTCGTCACAGTCTTCACACATACGTGAAGTCGTCACACAGTCTCTCCCTCAGGGCAGGGCTTGGTCCAGGAATGGGTATTACCAATGCCAAAGGTCTGTAGAGACCCCAGTTAAATCCTCTCCAGCAAGAGGTGCTGTTTTTATGGTAATGTGCTCTCAATTACACCGTTGATATAATTTCTGTGTTAGTTTTTAGTATTTCTTTCCTGCAAAAAAAAATTTGCTCAGTCTAATACCTTTTGATTCTCATAGTTCAATTTATTTGCTCACTTTATGAAAATTGTACATCCCAGAGATAACAATTGTTGCTATTTCTGGTGAGAAATTTTCTGTTCTCCTCATAAGGAAGCAATTTCAATTCTAGCGAGACACTGTACAACTTGTTTCTGACTGCAGTGGTAGTAAAATAAATCTTCTCAGAAGTAAAGGAGGATTTTTAGCATCTCTTTCTGGGCACCTTTTTTTTTTTTTTTTTTTTTTTTTTTAATGCACCCCAGGATGCTCTCTGAGGCTTACCCTGCTGCCTTTCACGGGCCTGCAAGAAGCTGAGCTGCTTCTTTGTGCCTCCATCTTCCCATCTGTCAGAGAGGCATCGCAATGCCTACCTCCCTAGTTAAGTACTTTGAAGATTATTGATGTTGCAGCAAAGCTTTTATATGAGCATTTGATTCTAATATTTCTTCCTTCCACAGTATGTTTTATTCAGGCCAAACTCCTACTCACTTTCCTCACAGCTAATGGAGCAGAGAATCCTTTATTGTGGTTGTTCCCTGTTGCGGTCTGAGAGGTCTGTTTTGATATGTCAGCACAAGGAACTTTTCTTTTTATAATTACAGATTTTGTCAACCATTTTGACTACTAATCGAGCTGCAATATGGATTATTGCCTTATTAGTAACACCAGCAGTTCTCCAAAACACACAGCCTGAGGCAGAGCCTCATTATGGAAGACTTCAGGCCAGTTTATTTAGCAAAGCTGTAAGGAACTGGAAATAAGATCTTATACTGGGAAATGTTGAGTAACCTTAACTGTAGGCATAAAGCCCTGCTTCCCTTAGGGACACACCCTATCCATAGGTATTTTGCTGTTCATATAACTGGTTATATGTTAGGAGACAGTCCACTAGTTGGTGTTAAACCAATGAATGAGGCAGCCCCAGGATCAGCCAGCATAGTTAGGGAAAGGATTGTGAGGTATCTCTCCTAAAACCTGCCTTCTGAGGAAGGCACTTGCCTCAAGAGGAATGAGAAAAGTGGTCAGTGACATAATTTGAATGCAAAATTAAAGACTACTGCTGAACATTAAAATTTTTCTTCTAGTTCCCCTGGGATTTTGCATGGAATTCAGTGTGCTCAGTGTGAATGACAGAGGGACTATATTTATACTTGGTAAATTGGCTGGATGGTCTCCTGGGATTTGAATTGTTTAACACAGAAAGCTCTTGATTTGAGAATATTTTGTAGCATCCAGTGGCAAGATCCACCCACAACCCCTCAAGGGATATATTCAAAAGAATATGTCTAATTTTGCATCATGAGTAGCTGGAGAAGAATACAAGCCAGGCATTGAGGTTGCAAGATTTAAAGAGCAATAAAAAAATATGAGATATACTTTTAAAATGATCGTAATGAAAGTCTTATCTTAAAAGCATACAGAATTGGACTCAGTATTTTGATTAGTATTTCCTTTCCCCCTTATTGGAGTAATTCTGTTCAGGTCACTGAAACTTTTCTTGAATTATGTTGATTTTAGTAAACATTTTCAGAGGAAAGAAAAACTGAGCACCACCCCCACCCTTCCAAATTAAATATTTTGACTTCTTCAGAATTGCATAATTCAGTGGCATTTTTTCCCCTCAAGATTATTGTTATCTCAAATATTTTTAATAATGTGTGTGTCTTGCAAATATGTGTTAATCTATTACATATATAATTAAGGCAGCAGATAAAATATTTTGTTGGATCACAAACGTTTGTATATTTGCTGCAAACGCTTTATTTTTATTCAAATAAAAGTAGAAAGCTTTTTGATTCTTCTCTACCTAAGAACTTGCATAACTGATGCAGCTTTAACCCCTATCATTAGTATGACAATTTGATTCCCCAAATTTAATAGCCTTCAGATTGCATTAATAGCACCATAACATAGTTGTATTTCAGGCTTTCTAGGCACTAGGAGGAAGTGTATGTACCTTTAAATGTCTTACTCTGAATTTAGCCAGAAGTGAACCTTGTTTTTTTGTATTTGTTTAACTACCTGGGCAGGAATTTTTTTTCATTAAAATATTGCCTGTATCTAAGGCACAACCAAACACTAAGCCACTTTGTTGTTTGTCTCCTTTAAATGAAAACATTGCATTGGTACAGAATCACTCTTGAAGTATTTTTTATCTTATAAAACTGTTTCCAAGCAGAAATACTTCAAAAGCACATTTTTCATCCACTAAAGAAAATGTTCTCAAAATGAAGGCCTTCTAAATACGTGTGATAGCAGGTAAAGGAACAACCACATTAAAAGAACCAATGCAAAAATAACCCTGGAACAGTCTGGTTCTGTTAGACTAATCATTTGCTGTGAAAAGAGGCTGAGTTTTGAATGTTTGAAAATGGAAGTGGCTGTGGGGCAGGATGTCAAGTGATTCAGAGGGATCAGCTTCAGGTATTTTGAAGGAGCAGGGGTTCAGGGTGTCTTTCCTCAAACTCAGAGCCATCAATGCTGTCCTGTATCTGACTCCTGAGCAGAGAGGCAAGTGTCACTAACTGTGGTAGGAAGATCAGATCTAGCCCATGTCCCTGGGTCAAGAACCAAAAGGAATAAAGAAGGGAAAGGAGAGTGATGGAATGCTTTTATAGTCCATATGTTGTCTACAATAATTAAGGTTTACTTAAAAAACCCCTTTTTATTGTTCCTTTGCCTTCACTGCTGTTACTATTGACTTTCTGGTTCACAGTTTTATGGTCATGTTCTTGTTTCTCCTTACTGTAAGAACTGCAGACTGTCTGGAGCTGCATCTTGTTTTCAGCATTGCATGGCAGTCAATCCAGAGGCAGAGGCTGAGATGTAGGATGCATACACAGCAGTGCTTCTCCCAGCATGTTCTGTGGGTTTCAGATAATAGTGGTTAGTGATCATCCACTGATGGACCTTTATCCTGCATGGATTTGTCTAATCCTACTTTGAACCTCTTAATACTCTTGGCCTCTACAATATCCTCAGGCAACAAGTCTTGCATGCTAATTGTATATAGTGCAGTGTTTGAACTGTGAAGAGGTATGTGAAATAGGTCCAGCCTGTCTTTGAAAGAATGATGGCATGAGTCATCTTTGTAACTAGAGGACCCGAGCTAATAAAAGAAATTTTGAATTCCAACCCTGAGCAAATAATAAGGTGTGACACTAAGAAATTCTGACTTGCATGGAAATACATGGAGGTTCAGAGGACACCGACTTTATAACAAGGACTTTTTATGCATCAAGAAAGTTCAGTCACCAAATTCAGTGTGAAAACTTTTCTGATTAGTGTTGGTTTTCATAGGAGGAAGCTATGCAAAGCAGGTGTGGAAACTTCTCTGTGTCTTTTGTGCTTCTGTGTTTGCCAACATGTATTGGCATCAGACAGAGTAAATGTTGTGAGGTGTTTGATTGTCCTTGTAGGGAGATGACATACAGCCATTTTTAACTGCTCCAACCTTCTTTTCAAATGTACTATTTCATGTATCTTTTTTTGGTTCCTCATATTATCCCAAGAAATCAGGAAAAAGATGCCTTGCTGCATTCTGTGTCTGACTAAGGTTATGGATGTTTCTGTTTCTTGGTGCTCTGTTTGACCATCAGCCAAGGTGGAGAAGGTGAGGGAGATTTTTGTTGTAGTTACAGTTGTTACTTCATAACAATGTGAAAACAAAGGCTGGTGGCACCCAACAGTGTTACCTAGAGAGTCTTGTTCCTAATTTGATTATTGGGGAGGTTCAGAGTTCTGTATATACATTTTTCATTTAGTGTCTCTCATTCCTCTCCGTGTACCTCTACAGGGCTTGTAACTCCTGCATCTGAGCACCTATTCATCCCAGAGTAGTGGGGAACATATTAATGCTATCTCAAGGGAAAACTCTGGATTAGGATTTCAGCACAGGTACTGAGTACAGGCTCTCCTCTGTGCCAATATAGGTGCAGTGCAGATCTTGTAGACAGAGAAAATTTGGATTTTCCAAGCAAAGACAAATCCAGCTAAGACAGAAGGATCTAAATCCTGCCCAAAAGGGATTTATCCCCTCTCTTTCCATGCCTCTATGGGTGTGGCAGGGCGGTGGGCTGCACACTGGTTGCAAGCCTTACACAGCACATACAGAGCCTTGTGGAGCTACCAGTGCAAGCTCTGAATTAGGTATTGCAGTGACCAGAAGTTCACATTAAAAGTTGAGCAATGCAGATGTACTGAGGCAGTAGGACCTCAGCATCTGTCATGTTGACATGAAGCTGCTTTTAGTAATGCTGAGCAGGAAGAGGATGGCTCTTTGGCCCTAGCAGAGACTAAAATGTGAGCTACTTTTGTCCCTGGGTCTTTTTAGCTGTGGAGAACCTAATTTTAGCACAGTAGGGATTGTGTATATATATATGTATATATATATGTATATATATATACACACACACACACATATGTATATACACACACTGGAGCTAAAATTTTAAATCACTGAAAAACCACAAAGTCTTGAATTAGAAGAGAGGTCAGGGAAAAGTTCACGAACCTCAGCTGGTGCAGCAAACACAAGCAGCAGCTGATTCACCTCTCCTGAGTTCTGTCACCATGGTGTGGCTCAGCAGGACCTTCAGCATAACCATAATGACAGGCTTCTGCTAATGGAACTTCATCTCACACGTACCCTTGGCATGTAGTGTCTCAGGCCAGGCACCCTAAGTCTGGCAGAGATGTCATGTTTTACTCAAAAGAGTACTTTGTAATTTAAAGTATTTTAAATTGTGGCTTATTAGCAATAATTCCTTCCTTAGTAGGGTGTGATGTAGCTGCAGTTGATGCCATTGCTGTAGCATAGCTGGAGGCACATGGCTTTGCCTAGCCTGTAGGATATTAAGGCAATGTTTTCATAGGATAAGGGAGCTGTAAGTACCTAAATATTTCTTAAAGTTTGGCTCAGATCACCGCTCAGCAACTAGAAGATATTTTTTCATCTAGTGTCAGCATCTAGCTGTGCTTTTCTTTTAATGTAAATTATTCTGAGATTACTTTTATCTCATGAATTTAAATAGGCTGTGACCTTTTGATTTTATTTTTCTTTATTCTCCTGAAATATAGTACCATTGTATGTTAAAGAAAGAGAAGTATTGTGCCAACTAGCTCTTCTACAGAGGTTACAGAGCATCTCTTTATAAAGGCCTTTTTGAAGACCAGTATTACCAGCATCATAGTAGGTGTGTAGAAACTGGGGCCATGGAGGTGAAATGACTTTCTTAACTTTAAACAGTGCACAGCTGAAAACATTGGGCTAGACTAAAATTCTGGATAGACCTAACCTTATGCCAGGGGCTGCCATTATTCATTCTCCAGCCAACAGTTGCTATCATCTTTGCTTTCAAATGCCTCTGGTTCAAGTGCTTTATAAGATGTGCTATTGGAGGGACAGTAGCAAAACCAGGGCAGAGTCAGAGAACATCCTGACATGGGAGCATGTGTGACAGTAATCTTGATCAAGTGAGAATAGAAGAGGTTTGAGATGAATCTCCATTTCAAATCTCACATTAAATGGCTGCATTTGTTGCCGACATGTATGTCATAAATACACTTTTTGTTCTGGAGACTTGCAGAACTGCTTTAACCTGGCCCTGATAAGACTAACATGGTAGCCTTTCAATTGCCTTGAACAAAACATGCCGATTTTCTATTGCCTATTTTTAGGCTTCCAGCTGGGCCTAAGAATTGAAAAGTTATTAAAGAAAGCCAAGATCTGAGCAAATGTGTCTGTTATAAATTGTAATATAAACCACTTATAAGTATAGGTTTTATCATCCTGGAGTTATTTCTTAATTTAAGTGTTTCACGTGCATATCTTGGAGATGGAGATGTATTTGGGTGAGGAACGCAATTATAAAAGCTATTTCTTTGTATGCCAGACTGTGATTATTCCAGATTGTAAAAATAAAAGTATTACACATCTGTGAAATACCTGACAAACTTCTTTGACAAACCAGATGTTAGACCATCTAATACTTTTTTTAAAGATACACATACAAATGAAAAAATACACCCAGAGTTCTTCTGTTGCGATGATCGTGTTATTGCTGCAACATTAATTTGCTTTGCTTTTCATGTGTCCTGCAGCAAGGGCAGTGTGAGCATCTGAGTCTGGTTCTCATTTATTTTGCTTGGAATGTGTAGGACTGTTATGGAATATCTTCCATCGTTGTTTGGACGGTACATGTGCAATAGCTCTGTTAATGTACAGCACGGAGACATACTGTAGGTATATACTGTAATTAACTGCACAGCTATTCGGGAGCAGCTGTTCCCTATTGTTGTTGCTTAATGTTGTGCAGCACAACAAAGCCTTAAGGCAGCACTTGTAAGTATTTTTGGAAACCCATTAGCCAGTCTGTGAATGAGCCTGCAAAAGAAGAGGAAATTCTGATAATAATAAACACAGGTTCTTGTTAAAGCTGGAGAGCTCCAGCCATCCCTATCAGTCAGTGCGGGTAAAGGCTCTTGTCCCCTTGGTTTGTACCACAGACCAGGTCCAAACTCTTTCTGTGAACCAGCAGCTGAAAATTCAAACGAGTAAAGTCCTTTCCAAGGCAATGCTTTGCTCTTCCAATCTCACTGGATTTTTTTAAAGGAAATCAGAAACCTTTCTTACTGCAATCTAGTTTTGGTGCCAGGATGTACATAGGAAATACTATTTCCTGCCTGTGCTGGTAAGTTCAGTTATTAAACCACTTCCTCCAAGAGCCAAATTCTTTGAAGAAGAAATAAAGTTCAAAGCTTTTTTAAGAGACCATTTGTTCTTCTTATGTGCCTAACCTGAATGTTACACTGTGTGCCATATAGATAAAAAGAAAAGAGCTTAATTAATCTCTTGAAGATGGACTGGCTGTTGTTCTGGGTCACTGGGTTGGGAGAAGCAGACACAGGTTACAACTGTGTTTTCAGGAAGCTGCTTTCTGAAGTTGAAGGATTTTGTTGCATTGGTGCAAGAGAGGTGAGGACCACTGAGCAGCCACAGGGCCCTGGAACAGCTTCTTGCAGGACAGTAGTGGCTCTGGTCTGTTTGCAGAAACAAGGAATCTTGTGCTGTCATGTGTGTTTATTTGGACACGGGGTAGCTCTGAGTCCAAATGTGAGGCATATACCTCAGACTACTTTCTTCTTTCTATCAAAGTCACCTCACTTTTATTGGCATTCCAGGTTTAGGTTTTAACTGACAATACTGTGTAAAGATGAAAGTTACCCATCCTGCTGTGAGCAAAAATGATGCTGTGTGACTGGTGACCACTCAGACTCAAGGAGGGGAACTCAGACAGTAAACATCAAACAGTCTAAGGGCAAAAATTATTCAGAAGTGAAAATGTTTCCAGAAATTATTTGCTGAACTGCTTGTGCTCCAGCTTTGCCTTAAACAGTACAATTAGTTGGAAAAAAGCTTCCAGTAAAAAGTTCCGCACTCTGAATCTGATAAAAGTAATAAGGGAGGTTTGCCAAGTGTTGTGGGCATTTTCTAACGGTGGAGCATGTTAGCAGTGAGGTACATTTGTGAGGAACAGCAGTGGTGAAATGTTTATTATTGTGTGCCTCCATCCTTTTTGTGAGTATTATTCTGTGAGGATGGGGCCGCTTTTCATCTGATCTGTGCTGCCAAGGCGGATAAGAGAGGTTTATGTGATGTCAGATCTGAAACCAAGAAACCTGTAGACAGGTTCTGAGCAGTGATGCCTCTGGCAACTGGTTTCAAGGCAGAGCTTATGTAGAGTGCCTGAGGTTTTAATAAGCGTATAGATGTCTGAGCAGCACATAAAGAGCATGGGAGGTGACAGGCTGACCCAGTCACTTTCATTAATTGGGATCAAGTTACCTTTTTACATCTGGGCAGAACAGGGTACTGGAGATTTAGGGAGTGAACAATAAGTTGCCATTGTTTCTGTGCACCGAGTTCTCGGTAACCAGTAAACTGGGACACGGAAAGTAAGTTCATAGTAATAGTGGATGTTCATGGCTCAGAGAGCACCACACTGCATAAATCATGCTTGCAAAAGTGCAAGCATAAATCATTGAGATCTTTGTAACGTGGGGTTGTCAAAGGCTACTGTTCATGCAGGAGTTCTACACACATCAAATCAAATACTGTATCATAGTTTTCAATGGGTTTTGTTTTATGCTGGTTCAGAGTTTAAGGCTAAATCTTCAGGTGGCTCTTGAAATAGTTCATGAGTGAATGAGAAGTATATAGGTGTATACAGAATTATCAACTCAATCATAAGGATGTTGAGTTCATTTTATGACTACTAAAAGAAACAACCAGATGAAATAGTAGAAAATCTATATCCTGGCTGCTTGATCTCTGAGAAGGCAAATTAAAATCAAAAAGACTGATTTGTCTCTTTGTATAAGTTAAAAATATGAATATTTCCTTTATTTCAGTCTCAGATCAGGCATCTTATAGATTTCTATGAGTGCAATGAGCATCTTGAAGGAAGGGTGACATATCCTGAAGGAGTTTTCCAAAGTAGGTTTTTAAGACATTTTCTCTAACATAAAAAGAGTATAAAACCTCATCACCACAGTGATTAGCACAGAATTGTATAAACGAAGAAAAGGCCTTGCAGGAAACTTATGAATACTGATTTACAATCCCAGATTTGTTTGGAGACAAAAAAAGTTGATACTTACATTTATTTTTTGTCAACATGGTTTCCATGAGTCTTAAGATAGCCCAAACATTTAAAAATCATTGCTTAGGATGCTCAGCACAGGGAGGAGGGATTAAATGTGCTTGTAAAACAGGTCTCTTTCTTCAGCATGGAAAATCTTCCTGTGGTTTGACAAAACATTTCTAGAATTGGACTGGCGGATTCAAGAATAGAAAACCAGGTTTGGTTTTGTAAACTCTGAAAGGTTTACATTTTGAAAAAAAATATTTGATTGTACCACGAAATCACATTGCTGATCCCTGCAAAGGTATTTTAGATCATATCTTCTGGGCAGCTTTCCATAACATTCTCAATTGTGTTTTCATTAAGGTTGAATTGATTTTAACCTACTTTTTGGCTTTTTGACTCTTTGAGATATATTTTGGTGATGTTTGATGCTTTTGCATGAGTGTAAGGCTAGGAGCCTACATGAAAGCAGAGTTTCTCCTCTGGTCTGAAACATATGAGAAGTTAAAGGTTAAGTAAAAGCATTCAGTATTTTAAGAGTTGAAACAAAATTTTAACAATTGTCAGCACTGTGGGTCTAACACAAAAATTCCATCCTAGTTACAGTGAATGGCATCGACCATCCCTGGCAGAGCAGGACCACATCTTGTTGACATAGGCTTAGCTGAATCCATGCAGTCAGACTGAAGTCCAGGTGTACTTGGAGCTTCTGTCTGGGCGTGATACATTTGCTGGCAGAGGGGTCTGCAGAGTTTGGTCAATTAAACCTAAAACATATTGGCATTGTTTCTATAAAACATATACTGAGGCATCATAGTGAACATACATATGTATTAGATATATGTGTACGTTCTCCCATGCATAAATTGTGGGCCAGGCAGTGAGCAAACTTATGTCAGCATACTGGGAAGCATGAGGAAGAAAACTTCTTTCTATTATTTTCTATTCTGTTTGTCCTCCTTGTCAGCAGTCACTGCCCATGGAACCTGTACTGTCCTCCTGGGAGTATTCAGAGTATGTGAATACCCTGACCCTTGGGCACTGAGGAGCACTGCTTGCTGATCCTCTGCCTGGCAACTCACAGTCCCTGTGCTGCAGCTTTCCCCAAGAATATTTGCTTCAGCTGCTCTCAGCTGATTGGAAAAGCCTGTTCATTCCCTCTGCACTGGGAATATGAATCTTACCAGGGGTTGGTGAGTGCTGGCTGGTGATGGTCTGGCTGCCCATCAAGTTCAGCCTCATTCAGAGTTCCTTGGTTAGGTATATCACTGCTGCATTATCTTATTCCTGGACGACAGATTGATTGGATTAAAAGCATGAGCATTATTTGATAAGAGACAGTTTGGGGGAATGTTTCATCTAGCATTCTTGTTTTCAGGCATTTTATTCGAAAATGGTCTACTGATTTCATTCAAGTGAATCCAACCTTGAAAACTAATGAAATGCAGACTGCATTAAATTCCACGCCTTTATTTAAAAGTTCAATATAAGTATACTTATTTTTTGTTACTAGTTAGTATTTTTTTATTGCTGCAGGTCCTGGAGGCTCTGGTTGGAAATGGGAGCCCATTGTGCAAGTAGTGAGGAACAGACACAGCAAAAGCTGTCCTTGCCCTAGTGAGTTTCTGAAAATTGCACATCCTAGCATCTGAGTGCAGATCTAAGTCTCTGTCCCATCTCTCAGGACTGTACTCAACTGAAAGAAATTACCAGCCCACACTCTTTGAGAAGTTCAGGCCTGATTCAAAATGAGAATGGCTCCATCGTCTCTGCCATTCTGGATTTTTTTCTTAAATAGAAGAAATCTTGAACAGAAAGAGATTCCTGTGAAACATGGTTTCTTTAATCACTTTTATTTTGTACTGATTGACCAGAGATATTTCATGTTTAACTCCATCTAGTGCTTGCAGCAACCCGTTGTCAGTTGGTCCAGTCATCATCTTACTACAACCTTTGGAAGGAATCCAGCTGGGTATAACAAGCTGCTATTTTTAGTGCAAGGTGTAGGGAAAGGTTGTTGGATGAATAGATTTGACTAGTGATTCTAGTGCCACTTAATGGAACTAAAATGGTCAGTGTTTTCAGGTGTCATTAACTGCTCTAATTTCATTAGTCTATGATCCTTTTTCCTGGACTACACTTTCACTGCACTGGTCACAAAAAAAAATGGCTTATGGGCTCTGGGTGAAATGTGTATTTACACTACTATAGCTACCACAGGAAAGTGGTTACTTTGGGAGCACTTAGAATAAAAAAATATCTTGAACTCCTGGTTTGGAGGGGTTATGGGGTGTTTTTTGTTTTTATCTAGATTCTGCATTAGCTTTTTCTATCTGAAAGTGTACAACACTGATCTGTTTGGCCCATATATTATGCGGTCTCAGGAAGGGTAAAAAATTTAAGAGAAGGCTAAATCTAGTATAGAGTATCTTGTCTATTAACTGTTGTCAACTCCTAGTTCCCTTGCCCAGTGTACTGAATTTGTTCTGACTGCTTTTGTTCATATATACATAACAAAAGGTGCCTCACAGTACAGTCTTGTTCTAATGTGAAAAAAATTAGTAAGAAGAAAACACATTGAACATTAAAGTGACAATCCTATTCAAACTGTTGGGGTAGGTGATTTCACCACCTGTGCCACATTCTGTAGCACAGGGAAATGAAGAGAACCAGATAAGGGCTAGTGCTTAAAATTACATGAGGAAAAAATGTAAATAGAAATCAACAGACTACTGAATCTTTGTTTCGTTTACAGAGCTTAAAAAATATTACTTACCATCAGAAAAAAAAGCACAAAATTTTAAGCAGAGCTGTTTGCTGGAATAGTGTATATCTTCCTTTGGCAGTCATTGATCTATTTTTCACATATAAGCTATACAGTGTATTAGCTGTATATATTAGCTAGGAGAGTATGAGTTCTCGAAGGAACAGATGGTTATTCCCAGCCTGGACAGCACTTTTTAAGCATTAAGAAATCTATACAACTGTTCAAGTGAATTACCTGGGTTTTGCTACTGCAATTTTAAAGCACACTGTAGATTTTAACAGTCCCTACCACTAGCATCCCCCCCCAAAATAAGAAGTTTTCTTTCTTATGCCCTCTTCATTTGCCATGCACTTTAAAAATGACGGTTGTCATCCCTATGAAGATTAGAAGATCCATGTTGGGTATGTCACATGCTTTGATGGTAGTATTGCCCCAGGCGTTTGTCATCCAACCTACAGGGATAACAATGTGTAATGGTGGTGCTTTTTTCAGAACACTGTAAGTATACAGATATTATTAAATTTTACAATTACCACAGGGAATGAATCAAAGCCTCCAATAAGCAAATGAACTATATATTATTGCCCTGCCTTTATAATTTTTGTTCAGTACTATCTGATTGCATTTCTGTTATCACTTAGTTGTTTCTCTGCATGTAGTGTTATCTAATTTCTCTTTATTTCAGTCACTTGCAGCGAAGATAAATGGATTACTTCAGACTAATTGCTACTTATTTAAAAAACCATCAGCCTTCTGTAAGAGTTTCAAATCAGTGGTTTAAGCTAGCTTTTACTATCTGTCGTATTTATCTTGAAGCATTTTATCACTGTAGAGTCTGTTAATAAGTTATTTTTCTAAAGCCACTTTCAATTTTCCCTTACCTGGTATACCAAAATTTTTAGCACAAACAGATTATCATAGTTAAGTAGATAATGAGATATTTTCTTCTTTTAATATCTATATAGATTGGAAATACCGCTGATAGACCTTGCAGCACTGTGGATTTGATTGTAAAGTGTCTGACAGAGAGAGAACTAGAATAAAAATAAATATTGCATTATCTTAATTTCTCCATCCTTATGTGATGGAGGAAGCAGCTGCATTATTTATCTAATTGAAGGAATGTTATGAGTATGTTTAATTAAATGAAGAGTCCTTAGTAATACTGGAAAAGTAAACAAAGGATAAATGACAAAATGAGCTCAAGTCAGCTAAGATGGTTTAATTTACTAGCATTGTACCCTTTGGTATAATTATTGCAGTATGTGTTTGTACATCAGAATCAATGTATCCAATCTATATTCAACAACATATCAATTTCTCATCCCGATTAGCAGGCTTTCTTCTTTTCCCAATGCGACTGGATAGTGAGTTCATGGAGCCTAATTCTCACATATCCATTTACACAGATTCCCTTGGTGCGAAGGCAAAATCCAGCTTCCTATTGCTGATATGTATGAAATTTTTGAAGTTGTCATGGTTTTAAAACACACTCTAATCCCGAAGCATTGAGTTGATTCTTGAGTGGGAAATGGGAATGTCATAGGCCACCTGAAATAAAGCTTCAGCAACAGAAAATGCCTGGTTTAGTTTTCTCACTCATTCTAATTGGTGGTCACAGCAACAGATGCAGCATGGTAACCTCAGATGAACACAGTCCCATTTATTGTTGGTATCAGAGGAAAAAGCATAGGAGTTAAAAAAATGTACAAGTCTTTTGTTCTCTGAAGGAATAGTTGTCATTTCAAAGTTAAAATATAGTTTTCCAGGGATATAAGCTTTTATTTGTTGAAGGTTTTCATAATAAGTGGACAGAGCATAAAGATCCTGCAGAATCTGGGATGTGAATTCTGATGAAAAACATGTTCCTTGTGAAAAAGTCCTTGTCTTTGCAACCAGCTACCTCAAAAGACTCAGTGAAAGCCCTAAGACATAATTAGATCATGGAGTTTGATCCCTGCCAAATTCATAATTTAAGTCAACGCTTAAGTCACATCTCTAACAACAACAACAACATAAAGGAACTGCCATTAGTGCATGGAAGTGATGCTTTCATGTGCTAATACCCTGATCACTCCAATTTTCAGTTAAAATCAGGACTCAGAAAGTCCTAACTAAATCCTCAGTCTCAGTCAATACTCTCAGAGGTGGCTTTTCCTTACTTATTTCAACTTCTTAAAGATTTTTTTTTTTTAAATCCATTAATACGTATTTTATAGTCTTTTAAGTGTTTTATGCTAAAGTAAAGTTTAGAAAAAGTGTATCTTGCCTAAGGTTAAGTAACTCTTTGTTCAGAACTTACTTCAATAGATCAAGCTTTCCAGCATATCCATTCTTCCTAGGCGTTCCCTATCTTTCACAAATATAGCAAAATAAACATGAAGGAATATCATCAAGAAAAAGATATGCTGCTTATGTAAGTAATTATGTCCCTTGTTAGTTCACTATAAAGTAATTTTCTTCTTTTTTGCCCCACTCTTTACATTTCTTAGTGTGCCCTGGAAGGTATTTTTACTTAATTTTGTTTAGAAATTTGAAAAGCAAGAGAAAGTGAGGGATGATTACAGACTTTATTTAAGGGTTTGATTTTGGTTTCTCTCTGTTCTTATATCAAAGATAAAATGGAAGTGGTGGTGTCATGTTCAGGTAATGAGATTTTATATTAAAAAGAATAAATTAAGCTCATAAAGCCAATGGCAGGAGGGACATGAGGAACCATTTCTAGCTCACAAAAAGGACTTTATACATTAATGCAGTGAGCATCAAGAGTTATTAGGAGTTGAAATTCAAAGCTGAAAGGATGTCAAGTGCTTCAAAAGCAAAGGCTTATTTTGTATTGTTTATATTTAGAAGTGATGTGGAGCTCCCTTGAAATATTTTACCCATGATGTCAAAAATCAAAAGCATTAGGGGGAAAAGAAGAACTCGGGACATTTCCCTTGCAAACAAGAGTTTTGTCCATGACACACCAGAGGATTCCTCCGAGGTACAGATTTGTACACAGTACTACTTACCAAAAAAATACAAACATCCTCTCTGCTTAGCTGCATGTTGTTGCTCACCTTGAAAATTCGTAGTATACAGAAAGGTTTTACTGTAACATTCACAACATTTTTTTTTTTTTTTAAAGTGAAACCGCAAATCCTGGAGTATCAGTATGTGGTCATTTTTTAAATAGATATTTTTTTGAAAAGCTGTGTGACATTTTTCTTTAATGGCTGATTTTTTTTTAATGTCAGCTACATTTTTAAAGCATGAGGCCTGGTTGTAACTAGCCTCGGCACTGCTACTGTACATCAGACTGTACCATTTGATCATTAATTTATCACAGTTCTAGCAGTTTGTTTGACAGGTGATAGTGCTTTCATCTAATGGCTACACAGCAAGTGTGTGGTGCACTAAAGAGTGGATGCCACTGACTAGAGTTAGAAATCAGCAGACAACAGCCACTTTGCAGAGCTTTATCGATTTACCAGAATCATTTAAAGATATGAAACAACTGGAATAATGAATGCCAATTCATATCACTGTAGGGTTTTTTCTTATTTAGTTTGGAGTATATTAATAGAGTTTTGTTGCTAGTGGTGTTGTTATTACAACTACTTGTAGTGGTAAAAGAAGTGCAAAAATCAAGGTGCGAGTCTGAATATTTGTACTAGAAATAGAGTCTCTGTGTTCAGTGCAGCTTAGAAAAGTGGTGCTTGGTGGAAGTATGGGGCATACTGGAGTATTATCAATACTTAGCTTCTAAATGAAGCCTTTCTTAAAATTATCTGCTGAAAATTTTTCTCTTAATTACATATGTAAATATGACTATTGCACTGATGGGAGATACAAATAAGGAGCAATGCACCTCACAGGATCTAGGGCTGCAGCCAGACCATTTTGCACATGGAAAGCCTTCATCTTTGAATCCTACCCCACAGTGCAGTTATGTCTAGAGGCCTCGTGTATATGATAACTCAGATTGCTGCATTCATCCTTGTTTGCCAAAGGCCTGTCTCACAGTTGTTGTTGGTTTTGGTAGGTTGGCAGGGATGGTGTGTTATCATGAAACCTGGTTTACTGCAGCAGAACCTTGTACACATTCCAGCCAGAAACAGTGACCTGTAAACCTATTAGCAGCCCCACAAACTTCAGAGATGCTCCAGTCCTGGAGCACTTGGCTACAGCAAGGTCTTAGTTGAAATTATATCAGAGGTGGAAGGGGTGCTTCCAATTTAAAGTCAGTGCCAGTAGACTTCTGCCCCTGATGTTGACAAGTCAGCTTAGGCCAAAGCACAGATGACTCATAGAAGTTAATTAATTTTCTGAGGTGCTGATTACTCATATTTCCCACTGAAGCCAATAGGGAAACTCCCACATGTTGTAGTGGGAGCTGGAAACTGGCCATGGAGTGTTGTGGGACATCCAGAAGAAGCAGTTGTAACCTTTTGTAGTGGAGATAGTGGGAGTTGCTTACAAACATGAAGGAAACGAAAATTTTGCCAAATGAAATTTTATTTTCCTCCTCCTTAGTGGTTGTTACAAAAATCACAAATAAATAGTAAACCCAAAGGTTTGTCAAACATTTTCAGTATTTATATCTGCATGCATGCACATATCTGCATGCATGCACATGTGCTACCTCATCTCCTTTTTATTGCAAGTCACAGGAACATTGATGCCTGGGAATTGCCATATACCTAGTCCTGAGTTAAATGACACTTATTAATCTCAAGTTATTACTAGCCCACTGCCTCTAGGTTCGTAGTAGTTCATCAATGACAATGAGTTTGCATAAGCCTTTGTCCAGGAAGGACCCCATTCCTTGGTTTTCCATGTCAGCAAGTCATCACCACTACAGCTGAGCATGATGATCCCACTAGTTCTTCTCAGGGAGAGGTGCTTAGCTCTTTTCAGGGAGAAATAGCGAGATTGTCAGGCCTCTGTCATGGGGACTGCAGGCAGAATGATGTCAGAGGATGACATGCCATAAAGCCTGAGAATAGCCTTTTGCTGAAGCTACAAAAACTTACACTGGTTTTGGGGTACACTGGATTATGGGGTTCTTAAGGTATAGATAAATGTGTGTAAATGAGTAGAGCTTGTAGAGCGTTGATCATGAACAATTTTTCTGTAGACAATTTTAAGTTCCTGTGCTGGCAATCTGTCACATTTCCAACATTAAATCTTGTTTGGTTTATTTGAAAGAAAGTTCTCTAGTTACTTCTAAGTAAAAACCTGGTTAAATTTAATTGGTATTAAAGTGAATGTGATATCATCTGCTCTGGTGAAGAATTAAAGCAGGACTGTTTTAGTAGTAGTTTAAAAAAAAAAAAAAAAGGGCTGTGCTTTCTTCTTGCTTTTTCTCCCTTTGCCGTGGAGTCCCAGTCAGGAGTTACTCAAAGTCCTGCATAAGCTGCAAATCATGTTCTACCTTTCCATTTGCCTTCGTGCCTACAGAACCACAAGATAAAAATACCCTGGATGAGCAATTCCCTCAATTCCCTTCATCTTCTTGCTTCAACTTGCCAGTTCCCAGTCCAGCTCCTCCTCATTCCTTTGAGTTTTGCCAGTTTGCCAGTTTGAGGAGCAATCTTTACATTTTTGGCTGTCATGTTTTCAGGGGGTAGGATGGGTTTCCTCAGCCTGGTTATAAATAGTTACTTGCCTGAATGAAGAACTGCATCCTTGGCAGGTGGTCTGAAAGAGCAATTGCTATGTGATGGAGTCATATCTTGTCTTATCTTCTCTTACAAATACTGCCTCTGGTTCTGCAAGGTGTTTCCTGGAAGATCCTGTTCATATGATTTCAGCGTTAATTCCAGATGCATTTCCACTGTGATGGCAGTGGAAGTGCTATGTGAATTTTTCCATTTGCAGCTGAATAAGGATGTTGGGCTCAGGAGAGAAGATTCTCCTCTCCATTGCTGCTGAAAAACAAGAATGATTAAGCTGGAATGAGTGAGGTCCTTCCAGCGATAGACTTATACCTCAGAGATCAAAGTCTGCCCTTCTTCACCCATATTTTAAGCTATACTTCAACAAATATGCAAAACATTTTTACCTTCTCTTTGCCTGCTCCTAATTCCTACAGTTGAAGTCCCGGCTTGAGCCACAATTAACAGCCCCCTTCTCTCCAACACGAAGATTGCTTCCCCACTGCTCTTCCCACATGAAAATCCCAGGCACAGTTTGTGTTTTCTGTGTGATTAATATGTATGTCTACAACCCAAATCCTGAAGCTCTGTCCTGGGGCTGCCCATTCCCACTCTTACCACTCTCATGGTTTGGCAGACAGGGGCAGGTGGAGGGGGTGGCCTGTGTGAGTGCAAATGCACGGCAGCGGGCAAGCTTGGCTTGGGTCGGCTTGTTTGTTTGTTGCTGCTGTTTCTGCTGGCCCTGCTCATTAGAGAGTAAATCTCTGGAAAGCATCTAGTGTGATTCATGTAAACACCGAAGACAAGTAGGATCGGACTCGCTGAGGGGAGGAATAAAAAGTGGAGGCGAACAAACACTTGGCGGGGATCGGCTGCCCGCCATGGCGCAGCGAGGACTGGGATCCAGAGGTATGCCAAAAAGCTCTTTGTCTCACATGCACATTAGGATAAGTAACATTGCTCCTCGCCATCTGTCTCTCTCTATGAACCTCTGCCTCATTCCCATGTAATAAGAAGATTCATAGAAATACCAGCTGTGATCTTACAGGGAAGCCTGAGAAACTTTGCCTTTTTAACCAGCACTGGGAGAGGGAGATTTGGCACCGTCGAACACAGTTGTGTGTCTGTAATTTTTCTGTTGTTGCTCTGTCGCCATGTCTTCCCCCAGCAGTTATGCAGCATTCATAGGAAGATGAAAGCCCGCTTGGCAGCTCAGAAGAGTTTGGCAGCTGCCAAACGTGAGTTTCAGTGGGCTACTTTTTTATGCTGCTCTCCTCTATCCACAAGGTGAAGGGACCATCACAAGCAACAAATTCCTAGTCTCTGCTGGCTGACGTGGGTCAAGAGATCAAAGTAGTAGTGACAAAGATGAAACAAATTATGTCTTTATTTGTTTTATTAACCTGACACAAAGCATAGAGAAAGGCTGCCAACTTTGGGGCTCCCTTGCAGACACGTGTTACCCTATGGCTTAAATGTAAGCTGTGTCCTGATACCCCATCTGCAGGATAATTGACAACTGAGGTATCTGGCTGCTGACCCGATGGGCATGACTGTGCCTATGACTGTGTTGTAGGTGCCCATGCAGCTATGATGCAAATAAACTTACTGTGAGCTTTTCCATAGAGCAGGATTCAGGTCCTTCGGTTTCTGACATTCATGGCAAAGCAAACTCAAAATTCCCTGACCCATAAATTTGTGGTGATGCCTGCATGAATTATTCACTTTTAATTCAGAATCGTTCTGAAAAATTAGGGGGCAAAGGTTTCAAAACAAGAAAACTTTGGTTGTTAAGCTAATCAAAAACCTAAGGAAGAAATTTATATGGATTCAGCTAAACCATGTAATTTAAGTCCAAATTAAGCACTTGATCTTCAAACCTGGTTTTAGTGCAGTGAAAATAAATTTCAAATTGAAATGTTCCAATTTTTTATATCAAAAGAAGCATTTCTGCTTTTGCATTAAAAACAACTATGTGAAAATTTTATCTGCATGGCTATCAAAGAATATTGCAATAGAATATAAATCTTACTGTTGAAAAAGTGTAAGATAAAAAGGTTGCTGTACTTTTACTGTAGGGTAACTAAAATTCCATGGATATTTTTTCTGGATAAAATAAATTCTAAGTTTTCTAAAGTAAAATGATTAGAATAAGTGCTCCTGAAATTCCCTCTTGAGCAACTATATTCCTTGGGAAACTTACTGTAACTGTATAAAACTAGTTCCTCCAAACTTCACCATCATCAATGTTGAGATATTTCAAAAGCAATTTACCTTTAAAATTTAAAGAATTAGAGTAAAACTTTATTGCCTCCCCTCCTTTGCAATTGTCATGCTGGAGGAACTTGGCTTTTGATTGGGACGGCAGGAGTATATGTTACTGAGACACTTGAAAATTGCACCCAATACCACCAAGAGCAGCAGATGGATCTGTCAGCTGTTTTGCTGAAAATGGTGAATATCTTCCCTGGAACATTCATAAGTTGCCTGAGGCAAAATTTCACAGTGGAAATAGTGAGATTTCTCTTTACATAACATTCCTAGTACTCACGAAAAGTCTAGGTCCCCCCCGCCCGTCAGATTAAAATACCCATGAAGCAGATGATGATGAATAGGCACAGCTGGGCTGTGAGAAGGGCATTTTCAGGAGTCCTTGGCCATAGCCTGACTGCAGCCCATTGAAGTTGCAGCAAACAGCAAGTGAACAGTATCTCTAGAACTTACTGTTGTTGTTTATTTTCACATTTATGTGGAGACTGAAACAGGCTCTGATGATGACTTTGTTCTTCTCTCCTTCCATGAGGTCTTAGCAGTAGAGTGAGCAGAGCCTTCCTCATGTGGTCACCTCAAGGGTTGTATGGGAATGTTCAAGTCAGAAATTGGAGATGTCCCAAGTCACGTGTCGTAACATATTCTCTGCCTTTAATTGATATTTCCATAACTAAGAGGAAAGCTAATCACAGCTGTGGAGCTGTGGGGGATCTGCTGTGCACATGAACAAATGTAGGTCCTGAGGTGGAGTGTCAGGGACAGTTTGGCCTCAGGGAAAGGGGCCACTCTTTGCATTGCAGAGAGGGTAATTTCAGTAATACACCTTGGCAAGTTTCCTATCCATTCAGAGAGTTTAAATTGTCTTACTGCAAATATTTGTGAGCCTGATCCAGGGCCCTTTTTGTTGGGCTTTGTTTCAGACGGTATGAGTAAGGCTGATCATGTTGGTGTTCACCAGAATAAAACAGTTCCCCTGAGTTTGTTCCTATGTTTCACCATTTGTTTATAGATACAGTCCAAACCTGGCTCTATAATATTTTATTGGAAATAAAAAGAAGGTCCAGAGCAGCCTGCATTTAACAAAGGGTTATCTCTGCTTTCAGGTTAGTTTGTTATTAAGGCAAGGTGTGAAATTAAAACCCTGTAGTTATCTCTGAATACCTGTGCTCTGGAATAAGAATATCTTTTGTTCAAAAGGATGTTAGGTGGACAGATGTCAGTTAACATTTGGGCAGGTAGAGTCTACTGTGATAAGAGGACCTTAGGCACTGTCTTAATTATAATATTCTCTTTTTTAAGTTTATTCTTACTACTACTGATTTTTTAATGCCATACAATGTCCATAGCCAAAAATAATGTTTAAATCTCTCTTAACTTTCATTAAATTAAATACTTATTGCAGAAAGGAAATCAGAAGTGTTTCTAAAAGTGGGGTTTGTTATGGGCCTCATAAGTGTTTGAAGTTTGCTGGAAAATTTGCATAAAAGAAACATAGGATTCCAGATCTTTGTGTGGGTCTTACACAATTTTGATCATTCATTTTCTTATGGCCTGTGAAATTATTGTTTATGAGTTTGCATATTGCTTTTGTAGGCATAAAAGGAGAAACTACCATGCATGCACTTACACCAAGGGGGATTTCCACATATTTTCCAAGTTTCAGTTCCAACTTTTGTCAAATCTTACCCTTGGAAGATTGGCTTTGTATTTGGAAGCATTTGTACACTGGAGTTTAGCTTTTCCTATCAATTGAGCAAAAGTTATTTTAAAAAAATAATTCTAGACCCCAAATGGAAGATTTAAGATATTTGACATCAGCTATGTGCAGATACAGACTTCGGGTCAAGTTTTGAACTCAATTTCATACAGTAAAGGTTTGTGTGATTAATCTTAATGGGACCCGACTCCTGATGGGAGACTATTGAACAAGTGCTTGCGTGTGTAAGGGACTGCAGTCTGGTTGCTGGTAAATCAGCCCTGTCATTTGAACACAAAGAATGAAAGCTCTTGACTCAGGCTGCCATGAATTCTGTTTTATTTGAAATCTGATTGGAAAGTTTGTAAAGTGACTCAGTCCGTGCAACCAAAACAACAGCAATTTCTGGTGAAATTCCTCCTAATAGGCCTGGCTGTTTGCACTGTCTGTTGTCTGCTGTGGGATTGGGCTTTCTTAGGTGACTAACTGTTGAGAGGGCCCAGTGGGTGAGAACACCTACCAGGAAAACCTGTGAGCAGCAGCTCAAGATGAGTAAAATAATGTGGATTTGGGCACCTGTGAAAGTGTGAACAGCTTTAAAGCTTTCCTCTAGTGCCTTGTTTTCTCAAGGGGACCATATGGCAAGCTCTGCAAACAAAATGGATAATATTTTACGTTCAAAGCAGACACCTAATTGCACCTCCCAGCCACTGGGCTAAGCATATTTATTAATTCTGTCTTCTGTAATTCAGTGTAACACTCATTTACACATGTGTGAAGCACAGTGGTGCAACCACCACATCCCTCTGGTCTGGTGTGTTTGTAGTAGGGACTACAGATGCTCGTGCCAAACTTGCTTGTAGCTTGAGTATAATAAAGCACAGGGAAAAAAATCTAAACAAACTATTTGGAGCCTGATTTCAGCTCCATCTACACTAACCCAACTAAGAAACAAAGAAAATGTTTGTTCCTTTGGGAACCTGTCTGTGTTGCATGCATACCAAATGCAGGCTGAAACGAAGTGGCTGGAGAACAAAGGAAAATAACACCAAAGGTCCTCGTTTTCCTATTTATCGTTAGGCTTTATTTTGGGGGGGGGAGAGGGGGGGGAATGCAAACAACCAAACTTATAAACCTGAAGAAGTTTGTCCTGAGTCAGAGAATAAATACAGATCATTATAGTGCAAAGTAGCAAAAGGAATGGCTGCTCCTGGCTCTGAATGCTTACGGTATCATCTGTTGGACCCAATTCACAGTGTTCCAGGTTCTGAACCAGTCTTGGGATTGAGACAGTCAGGGATGATATAGCTGCAAGTTTGACCCGATTTCATGTTTCTTTAGCTTTGTTGTGTAGTTCTGGGTAGTCTTAGTCTTCATAGTTAGCTGAGGACCACCAGAGGAATCTTTACAATTTCTTCTTTCTCTTTGTTTCAAAGGGGTTGCATTTGAGGCACCCTTTATCCTTTTTCCTCTGTAGCTAGAAGGATGGTAAAAAGCTGTGAATGATCCTACTGACATGAAAACCAGCAACAGTAATGTCCTGAGTGACATCTGTTCTCTGCAGCCTTGCTCACTGGGCTATTCACAAGAAGAATGCACAAATCCATGCAGGTGGATGGCAATATAAAAGTAAACCTATGTTTTGGAGATTGATATTAATTTTGGCAGAGTTTTGGTAATAATCATGCCATAGGTGAACAGTGCAGCAGTAGCATTTAATGTTAGATTAGGAATCCAGACTCCAAATGGGATCCAACAGGAAGAGGTTTATTGTTGTGTTCATTCAGCAGAGTAGCCAGACCATACATAAATCTGAGAAGGAAAGAAATTCAGTAGCAGCTGGGAGAAAGAAAAAAGTAGTTCATGAGTTGGACAAGGGGAAAAAAAATCTGATACTAATTAAGGTCAGAAAAAAAATCAATGCATGGAAATCAAATGAGTCCAGGACAGTTAAAGGAGACATCAAGGTAGTTATTAGAATGAAATGGGGAGAAATGCAAAAAAGATGAAAGATATGGCTTTTAGTTTTCACTTTTGAGAGGTTACAACTTCAAAAGAAACCTAGTGAAACAAAATAAAATACTTCTTCCTCATGCTGAAGTGATTTGGCCATAGGTGCCTGTGTTCTTTTTATAATTTTGTCCTCTGGAGGGTTTGAGTCCTCCTAAAGCTCACTCCAGGCAGCCACTCAAGCTCATTCACCTCAATGATTAGCAAGAGGCCTGCAGTGCACTGAAATTTTATAAGGACCCTATTGCAGAACTCATCATGAGCCAAAGAGATTCTTGCCTTGGCAGCATTCCTCCTCCTGGTTTGTGAAGATAAAAGGAGGATAGGTAGAGGTTAGTATTTCAAAGCAAGCATCTTGGATCTTGAAATATTTGGTGAAATTATTCAAGAATAGTTCATTCATGTGGAAGTAGTTTCTGTGTATTGCTGTCCAGGTCAATGAAAGCTGAAGTCTGACGCTGGCCAAGCAAGCAAAAACTGCCTGTGGGCTCCCTTAGCTTACACACCTGGAGACTCTGAGCTTGACACAGTGAAGTCTGTGGGGAGCAGGACTGGGAATTCACAGGCTTTCTGGAGTCAGTTCTACTGTTGTTTTAAGTTGGACTAAAACCCCCAATGTCATCAGGAGCTCATAGCACATACTTCAGGAGTGCTGATGTGCTATGGAATCTTGCTCTGTTCGGGCTCCTTCCTTCCCAACTACCCACCCTGTGCTACAGGCTGGTCTCCCAGACCTCTTCCCCACCACAGCAGGAATCAAATGATGGCGTGCAGGTCCACCAGTCAACTGGTGCATGATATACCAAATATATTTGGCTCCTCTTTCAATACAAAATTAACATTTAAACATCCAAGTTTTCAAAATGTTTGAGATGTTAGGTAGTGAGACGTGGGGAACCTGCCAGCTCTCAGCTGTGCCGCAGTCATGCCAAGCCAGGGATTTTGTCAGAGGTCTGCTGAGGTGTCTGAACATAACCAGTGTGTGTTGTGTGACACAGCAGCTCATTCTGGGTGGTTATCCAGGGCCACTAACATGAAGCTGTTTACAGGGGCTGAACATCTGAAACCAGCTCCTATTTAGGAGCCTGTGTCACAGAGCTAATGACCCTTCATCCTGAGCAGGCTGTGACAGCCATGTCTGCTGTATCAACCACGTCTGCTGAAGCCCATAGTGCAAAGCATGAAAACCTCTGCTAAGCATCTGTGAAAGGACTAAATGCAAACATTTGTAGAGGCTTAGCAGGTCCTGTTACCGAGTGTCCGACTCTTTGTTTAAGACCTGCATGCCAAGTTGTCCCATGTAAATGCTTAGGCTTCAGTAGCTTATTGAAGAGAAGATGTTAAGGAAAGGTTGCTCGTAAAATTACTTTCCTAGTAAAGGAGGAAAGGTACAAGAGATGGGCTTTCAGGGGGCTGGTCAAGTGCAGGAAAGCTGAGATTGTTTTATCATTTCACACAGTGTGGTAAAGGTTTTAGACTTAAATTTTAGAAATTATTATCTACAAGTTGAAAATATCTGTTGATGTGCCCTCACTGAGTGAACATGTCTGCATCTGAGTACGAAACAATCCTCCTGTGATATATTTATCTCCAGCTTTGAAGGTGAATGAAAATGTGAGTAATTTATTGGACTAGACAGTAACCTGGAAACTCTAATACATGTAGTTCCTGGGAAATAAAAAGTGGGGTTTTTTGTTTGTTTGTAGGGACCTTGGACAATTTGGAAATTCAGTTTGTGTCATATTGTTACAGCATTTCTTAGTTTTCTGAGGAAATCAGGTATGGACAACTGCTATTGAGTAAAGGAACAAGAAACAATACCTACTCATAACTGGTGTTAATAATTTTCAGCCATTGGTATTTCATAAAGTCTGTTTGACATGGAATTCTTGCAGAAGTCCCATGCAGGGTGTTTTCTGAGGCCTCTGAGAAGCTGGGTGATGCACCAAGGAGGTGCTGGACCAGCATGAGCAAGCTTGCACACAGAGCAAGAGAACAGGTGCAGAAATGTGAATCCAGGTGCCATTCCCCTCTCCATGTAGCAAAGAGACTTTTCCTTTGGTGAACTGGAGGGAAAAAAAAGACGAGCTACATCTTCAGTGTCAGTTTGAATCCTGTCTTTATTTCCTGCCATTTTGATGTTGGATTTTGTAGCATGCTGTGTGATTTTACTGGGTCTGTGAAATGTACATACTCCAACCTAAAAATCTGCATGTTCCCATCTGTACCCTGAGGATATCTCAAAAGGGGGGATTCAGAAACTGGGGAAGAAAGGTTTCATGAATTTTGCAAACTTTTTCCTTTAAGTGCTTTTTTTTACACTTGAGTGACGCTTACGAATTACTTACACCATCCACTATAATTTAATGCGTTACACAATAAAGAGTATCTGCTGTTCTTTGTGTATTTCAATACCAATGCTTTCCTTATCTATTTTTCCCAGCTTGCCATTTCGTGCAGTAGAGGTTCTGTCATGTGATATTACTCCACACAGAGGGAAGTTGCAGCAGCCCTGCACGCTGCTTTACACCACTGGTAAGCAGTCAGAGGATTTGCTTTGGTCATAAATGCAGTTTCTCAACGCGCATCTCTCCTCTCCCTTGCATGTTGAACATGGCATTTCAACAACTGAAAATTCAGTGGTTGTCAGCTGAATCAGGATTCGAATTAATAGCTTGTGTAGTTCTTTGGAATAATGCTTTTAGCCCTAATATTGATTTACAGGCACTCCGAACTACACTCACTTATGTGTGTGTGCAATTTTTGTTAATATCATCATTTGAATGCCGAGTGAAGAGTAGATCGTATTACTTGTCTTCTAGATTTTGCTGTCTTCATACAAGCTCAGTGTAGTATTTTTCATACTCTGAGATCTTTGCAAAATTAGGAATCGTTGCTGTGTAAATATTCATATTTCAGGATCTGTGTTATCAAAATACCCAAACTGTTGTATCACAGACTGCATATATCAGTTACCTAATTCCTACCCCTGTGACTCTGTACCTGTTTTACTGTTCTTCTGAAATATTTTGCAACAGGAAAGGAAAACGAGGAATATCTCAGGGTGGACTCAGGCTACAGAGTAGACTCATTGTGCCTTACTTTAAGAGATTTATTCTGATTTGTCCTCTATCTTTGCCTTCAATGGGCAGCTTGTTCCATCTTCAAATAATTAAGTAAAACAGGTTTTTATCTGTATATGGAAAAGGAGTCTAGGCACACAATTTTTAAGCGGCTTAAGTAATTTAAGAAGAATCCATTTCTTCTTCTTAAATTCCCTGCATTTCTTCCATTCTCTGCAATACTTGAGAAATTAAGTTTTCCTTCCACCCTCTCACCCTATATTTTTCTGATGTCTTTAACTTCAGATATAGGTTTGGGCCCCCTTCCAGGAGCTGGACTTCTCAGTAATGGGTGTGAATTGTCTCATGTGGGAATTCTGAGTAAAATTACCAATAACATACTTACATTCATTAAATGTTTCAACATACACATCATTTAGCCACTCAGTAGGGAAATGCTCTCTGCCACGTTCAGGGATGGGTAATCGATACCTGCTCACTAGTAACATGTCTGAAAATTTCAGAACACTATAAGGAGCTAGGTGATGTAGATGGCTTTGTCTTAGTAAATTGTAGTCTGACAGCTTCACTTAGCCGTAATCAATTCCCGTCCCCGTTGTTCAAAGGAAAACTGTCGAGTGCTTTAGTTGCTTCTGACTCAGTGTCAGAAATCATGAAGCACCCCGTTCTAGGGAGAGAAACAATCTGGACTCAATCACAAAATGAGCAGGACATGTTGTCTCATTGAGACAACACTGTGAAAAAAATTGCATTGAGAAAAAAAGAATCACAGTGAGGTCTGGGGGTGAACTTAATGGGTGTTCTCACTTCTTGAAGTGTCATACACTGACACAGGCAGGCTAACACTGTAAAAACAAGGAACTCAAACAGTTTATCCACAAAAGAGATTTGGGCATGCCCATCAAGAAGATGTGAAAGGTGACCTGTGATTCTGGTGAGTTGTTCAGTGCAGGAAAACATTGAGCTTTGACTGTGGGAAGGTTGAGTGAGGGGCTGTGTGAGTGCCAGGGGAGTCCAGTCATCTGGGCCTACAGAGCTTCCCCCGTGTCCCTGCTTCCACAAAAGCTAGGCAGGTGGGAAAATGGGGAAAGTTCACCAGTGGACATGCTGAAGGCAGCATGGAGCTAGGAGGTGAGTAAGAGAGATGATAGCATCTGTCCAGGAGTCCTTGACCAGTCGTACCCATTAATACTGCATGTAGGCACCTGTTTTGGCCAGTTCTGAGAGGTAAAGAAAGGTGAAGCTTTCTGGTACTTTTCATTTAGATGTGAAGGTCAGGCTGCACTTGCACTTGGACACTGAATATATTTGAGTTGAAACATGGGTATAGTCCAACATATGAAATAAGAGATAGACACCACCCTGTTTCTGTCATGTGAATAACTTGATTGATGCCTATTTCTTTTCCTAATAAACCAGTCTCCTGCCTCCCAGTGAGCAGGTAAGGAGTGGAAATAAAGTCGCCTTTATGGCTGGAATAAAATTACTAGGATGACAAATGTGGGTCAGGATCTGTCAGAGCTCACAGAAGACCCAGAACCAATCAACCTGATTTCCTCAGCTGTGAATACTCAAGTCAGACAAATGTTTAATGCATCCAGCTCTGTCTAACGTGTAAGTGCAGCCTCCATGCTGGGACTACACTCCAGGCTTTTGAAGTTTAGCCAGTAGCCACTGTATTTCTAGTTGTTTAGCACTTGCTAAAGAGGAGCTCAGTAGTAACAGGATGAATTATAATTTTTGCCCTGGGAAAGAAACAGAGAAAACAAAAACCTAACCAGACCACTAGAAAGCTTTCTGGAATAAGTATTATTTTATACAGGAAAGCTCTAAAAATATCAGACATGGATATTTTTTTTCTTTACTAATTGAATTGTGACCTGAGAAAGAGTACAGTTTTGTAAAGGTTTGTTAAAGTAGAATGTGTGCATAAAAATAGATTGAAATGAATTAATGGATGAAAAATTAAGCATTTGGAGAAATCAAAAACAGCACAAAGGTTTAAGCACCCTGTGTGATGCACACTGCTACTGCAGAATGAAGCAGACTTTGCAGGTGTCTTTGATGTTTATAATATGTCTAACTATAAAATCTCTGAGAAAATGTATAATTTCTGCATTTGTCCACCCTTAACTTCCCTATTCTCTTTCCCTACAATTGAGTGATACTTTCTTTGGGGGGAGGGCCTGGATTTAGACAGATTAATTGAGAGTTACACAGTTTGCTTCACTTGCCGTTTCAGGAGGCTGCATCAACATCCAACCTGGCAGTGTTGTTTACAAGGAGTTTTGCAACCTTTCCATTCTGCTCTCTTATTTTTGTTACACGTAGTATAATGATGCCATATGACATTTTAAGTCTGAATTGATATTCTTTGCGGTATCTCCCCGGGCCTGTTGTGCTTTGGGTGTTTGCATTGCCTGTTCAGACACCCACGCACAGTGTGGTTATTTCATTTGTGACTGAATGCAAGCTTTACGCCGGATGTCACAGGAATATGTTTAGAACTTCCATTGATCTCTTAACTACAAATAATCATTATAGCTGCAAAACAAATACTGGATCAAAACTGTGGGAACGTGGCACAGAAGATGCTGCTCACTTTTCCTTCTGAAATGCGTGATGTGCAGGTTGGAGGTATAATACATGAATGGTTGAAAGATTTTTAGCAAGAAAACAGGGCAGGATATCATTAGGCAAGGAAAAAATTAGCTTCACACCTTTGGTTCTTTAAAAGAAGAAAAGGAGAAAAAGGTACAGGCAACCATGGGAAGTTGACTGGCTTATGGGAATCTTCAGCACTAACACAGTACTCTCTAAATCCCCTGCTGTATTTTGACTAAACACAGGTTTTTGCTTCTCGACACTGTTGCTTTGTGACGTTTGCACAGTTCACCTCTTCCACCCCAGAGATGGTTGCATCCTGCATAAGTAGTTTAAGGAATTTATAGACATATAAATTTACATGGGGTAACATGTAAAATTGTTCTTAATCAATTGTTTAATTGGAGACATTGGTGAGCAAGGCATGGCTTAGAAGCAGAGCAGTAAATGCAGCCTGAAATAGCAAGATGAGTTAGCTACACATTGGGTGAAACCTGAGTTTGGGAGAAGAGTTATTTGAAAATTTAAATCAAAATTATGTTAGAATGCAACATTTATATTGCAACATCCCTGGTCCTTGCACCTCTGTAATTCTCCACCTTATTTAGGAGAAAGGGAAATTTCCAAGATCTTGTCAAATGTGAGTGCCATTTTCAAGTCAAGAAAGGTGATCCAGTGTTTCCCTGAAAATTCTTGTTCATCTCTTTTTCTTGCACAGTTTCTTTGGGTGTAATCCTGGGCAATTTATGGGGGCATGCCTGTGAACATGATGGGGATAGAGTTGCCTCCTACACTGCTCCTCAGCATCTAGTCAAGTCCTGCTGAGAGTCTGACTTCAAAAATAGCCCAGCCTGAGCACAGCCAGGCTCGTGTCTGTGAGCATGAGCTGTCACAGCTGCACGTTGCCACAGAGGATGAGGTTAGGTCAGTGCCAGCTTGGGGAGGTCTGTCCTAGTGCTGCTTCAGACAATCCACTCCTTCCTTAATGTCTCCTCTGCTTTGGTCCTCCCTCTGTAAAAAGATAAAATTCCCTTCCAGGAGGTCTTCTGAAGATAAATGCATTGACAAGTATGATGCAGGTAGTCACTGCAGTACTGGAGAATTATTTGTATGTCTAAAGGTTTTAGATGTAGGTGATTGCTAGCTGAAGCTTGTCCTCACAGAGCCAGGAATGTGTTTAGGTCCTTCCTAGCAGAAGATCTGGTGCTTATTAGAAACTGGTGGTTTACATGTTTTAAATAATTGTTCACAATAATTCCTGTCCAGAAGAAATACGCAGGACATAAGCAGCACTCTCTGGCAGCAGAGTGCAGTGGTACCATGCTGTCCTCAGCCCTGCCAGCTCCCTACTGCTGGCCAAGCACTTTCTGCAGTAGTGCTGTGACTGCTAATGATGACAGTGGTGTATCGGTAGCACTACACTGTCTTTGAAAAGTGGAGGAAAAGTTGATTCCGGAGTTCATTCCATCATATCATATTTGTTTTGGGATAATTATTGAATGTGCACAAGAACAGCCTTTTTTTTTTTTTTTTTTTTTCCCCTGCAAATGAACTGTGGTTGATGTTACGCTATTTTGGTTTTGTTTTCTGCTTAACATTCCACTGTAAGTGCAGCTCCTCTGAGGCTTGAAGTGAGACAAAACTGAACCAAAGTGACTTTGTTTTCTCTGTGTAAGAGGATGGACACTGAGTGATAATGACATATTTTGCGTGTGAGCAGCAGGTGCGAGACCAAATGTCTACTGTGGATTAAAGTAAATATGTTTTTTTTTTTTCTATATTTAACTGATATGTGACAAAGACACAATTTTTAAATGTCACTTTCCATGGGTTTTTTGTGTGTCTGTAATTATACATTCTAATGTGCCAAGTAGCTACTCACTGAAGTTCAAATTTACATAGTAAAGTTGTGCATAACAAGACAAACAAGATACAGTCTAGCATTCATCTCCATGCATCTGGGCTGCCTCCACCCAGCAGTTACACTACCAACAAATGAATGTTTTCTGCTTTCTTGAGTTCACATAAATAGCCGTAAATTCCTATAATTAACTATGATAAGTCACTCCCCATATTAAAACAAAGACGTGTTTGTTTATTGGTTGCACTTGCATCCGCCACTCTTAACATTACAGTGTCGACTGATGTTTTTTCACTGTGTTAAACAAAGCAGAAATATTCCTGTTGGGCAATGCTGGAGTCCCAAGAGCAGCCTCAAAAGCGGGAGCACCGGGCTGTCGCCTGCTGAATGCTCCACTTCTCTGCAGAAGGCTGTTTCTTCTGCTTGCCCCTTACTGCACCATCTCCAAAGACAGTAGCATTTAGGCGGGCAGTTATAGCTTTGGGGGGAGCAAGGCATGGCTTAGAAACAGGGCAGTAAATGCAACTGAGATATCGAGGTGAGTTTGTTCTTATGGGGCCTAAAAGTAAAGCAGTTCCTAAGCACATCTGATTTTCCGTATAGCAGGCATACATTTATTTAGTCATTGGTGGTTTGCATGGGTGATCTGCCTAAGTTATTTTTCCTGACATTGAGCTAGATTGGGAGTGATATAAAAAATACTTGTGACACTTTTCTTCTGAAATCTGATTTCGGTTTTGTGTGAGTTTCTGGGGCTGTTTTTGTGGGCTTTTTTTTGGGGGGGTTGTTGGGTTTTTTGAGTCTAGGGTCACCAAATTTTGCCACAGAGCCTCACTTTTCTTCTCAATTCTATTTTTACTTTTTACTTACTGTCAGAGCTTACTGAAAACTCTGCTTCACTTATTTCTTATATACATAAGAATATCTGCTGCATTTTGGGTGCTGTGCTCAGGTTGCCTCTACTATGGCAGGATGGGTTTTTTTCACAGCTTTCAATGTCTCAGAAGTAATACATCACAAGAGCTGCTGACCACAGAACTAAATTAGGCACCCAAATTACAACTCCCATGAAATACTGAAAAGGCGGAGGTAAGGGGGTAGGAAATATAACAGTGACAGTTTTGTTTTGTCTAAATTTTCCATGAAGAAGTATTTCATAAGTTATGTCAAATTGGAAAGCTGGTCATATGTCTCTCTCTGCATGGGAACAAGACCTTCTGTGGTCTACAGATTACACAGGAGTGGATGTGCAATAGTGGATGCTGATTGTCAGAAACTGAGGTCATTCTCTACTCTGGTATTGCTACACTATCTTCTTACCCAGCATGTGGGCCTGTTAGTTGTGTTATGAATATAGTAAAAGGTTTCCTCTTTAAAGAAAATAGCTGTAGCTCAGAACTTTGTATCTGCTGGCTGAAAGAGACTAATAGTTGACCATCTGCAATAGCAAGGATAACCAGAAAGTGCATTGTGAAACTGGGGGATACTAACAGTTTAGTGGTTGCTGGTCATCAAAAAAGTATGAAACAATTTTATTTTTAGCTGGTTTCTTTGGATTGTAAAAATAAGTCCTTTGCTTCATATTTTAAAAGCAGACTATATGTAGCTGCTTCCTTTCTTATGGATTTTGTTATACATAATTACCATGCATGAACAGCACAGCACATGGATTATACAGCAAATTCTGTTTTAGCCATGCAAACTCCCAGTGACACTGTGGGCTCTAACAGCTGGGAAGATGTGATTACAGACTTTCATGTTAATATTGGGTGTCTTAAAGACTGCTGAAGCTCGTTCCTAGGTCAGCAGAACTAGAACAGACTAGCTAAGACTTCACTAAAACAAAGAAATGGTGTAGAGGATCTTCTGTGAAAAATAGAGAAAATTAAACCTACCAAGTTTATTATAATGCTGAAAGAGTTAAATCTCCACCCCAAACCAAGGTGCAAGTCAATCCTAGGTTCCCAGGCTGCCCTTATGCTTGGCTTTTGTGATAAGTAGTATCAAGCTTACATTGATATTTGCAGACTCCAGAACTAGTTCTGGCCTCATCGTATTTATTAAATCCTGTGTACAATATGTGGCAAGAGATGTAATATGTTGTAGCATTTTGACTAAAGACATAGGGCAGAGGACAAAGCCATTGTTCCTTATTTTACATGGAGAAACTGAGGCGCAGGGAGATGAGGTGACTTGCCCCAGGCTATCCCAAAAGGCTCTATGTTCCAGGGATTGCTGCTCATGCCACTGGAAGAGTGGCTGGTGTGCAACTGCTTGTTGCTGAGCTTTTCCATCCTGCAATGGGTGGAGTCAGTGAGTAGAGCTCAGCCTCAAGCTGAATAGTTTGTTTTTAAATAGAGCTTATCTTCCTGAAATAAATGCAATCTCCTCTCCCACTCCTCTCTAAGCCACATATCGATGGATCAGTGGAATTTTTCAACTGTAAACTCTGCCTTTGGATAAAAGTAGTCAAAGGGGTTGTTTAGATGTTCTGCCTTTTATTTTAAGTCCTGGTTTCATATTCTTTCCAGCAGGGAGAATAGAAACACGACAGTTTGGGAACATGAGCTTTTTTCTTCTCCCAACTCTAGGCTTGCCCTGGGACCAGCCTATTTTGCATGAGCTCAGTACAACTGTGAAAGGAAGAACTAAGAAAAAGGCCAACAAACAACAGAGCATAGCAAAAATATTACACTTAAAATGTTAACAGCTCAGAATACCACTGAGCCTCATTTGTCTGTAATCCTGCTCTATTTAATGGAACCCCTTGCGTCCAATTCTCCTTGTATTTTTATTAATCTTTGTGATTTTCCCTAATGATCTTGTTATAAAGACATCACATCACATGGCACAAGGACAATGCACATAAAAAGTTAAGAATGCATTTAACTACCAGCCATTGATTAGTGTTCTTGATGAGCTTAAATACTACCTGGGAAAGGCTTTCTATCAAATGCAATTGGCTGCAAATGCATTAAGCTTAATGAAAGTCAAGATTTGGGTATATATGAATACTATTCCTTAGAGAAAGTGCCCTTGCCATGAGAATATGAGCACTTGCTATCCAGCCTCCTGCCCCAGTGGGAAGAGATGGCAAATGGCCTTGTGTGTGACCCCACCAGAGCTCAGACCCAACTCTCATTCCACTTAGTTTGCTATAAATCAGGAGAAATACCACTGCTGTCAGTGAGATTGAACAAGTCTTGCTAGTTCTTGGGATGTGCTGATGTAGAGGAGATGGAAGGTGTTATCTGTTGGTAAGGTCTGGGACAATGTCAATCTGGGGGATCCAGCAGCAGGCTTTGGGGAGGGAGGACAGCCTGGTATTCTCTAGATCATGGAATTCAGTGGAAGAATCAGAAAGAGAAGCCAAGTCATAGTGAAAGGGTCCACCAGACCTTCCCAGGAGCTCAGGTGGGATGTGTGTGGTGTGCCAGAGGCTCTGTGGTAAGGACAGAGAGCACTGTGTGCTGAGCAGGAAGGATTTTGTCCTTCCCATGACCACCCTGCTGTGACAGTGAGATAAGCTACATCCTGCAGACTAAGAATATATACAAAATGTTAGTGAAGAGTAGGAACAGGCTGCAAACCCATATATTAGCCTGCCATGAGCAGGTACCAAGTGCACAGAGCCAATCCCCTACTTGCAGTTGAAACCACAAGAGCCCATTTCTTCCCTGTGTCTTTAGAAACACAATTTCACAAGGAGTCCAGAGGCTGCAGCTTGTGAATCCACTGCCACCTCTTCCTGGATTGTAGTGATGTCTTCAGCTCCCAAACTTGTTCTTTTCTGCTCCCCAGACTTATTTAATTTACAGTAGTTTGAATACTGGTTACCACACGTATTTTGTTTGGCACAATTTTTTCCAAAACCTTTCCATAAAACTAAAAATATAACACACTGAACAAACCGCTCCATTACCCTAAGAGAAGAACTTATTACTGAAACTCAGAAAAGTATATTGAGAGGTATTAATTTTAACTTCAACTTCTGTCACAAAATTGTGAAAAACAAAAAAATCTGGAACATGCAATTAAAATAATTGTAGGTGTGTGAATGCCTGCCTCCAAGCAAGGAATTTAATAATACATTAAAACCTTTATTTTTGATTCTAGCAAAATATACAATTATAGCCATACAAGCTGCCATTGCGTCACTCCTTGGGTTCGTGGAGGAAACTTCACCTACTACTATTTCTACTACATGCCATGATATTATTACAATTCTTACTTAATTTAGCAGAGCTGTGTGCTCTCCAGTACACTGAACTGAAAATGACACACACTTTCCTAGTAAGGTGGTACTTACTATTGATTTATCTTGCCCTGGAGAGTTTTGGTTAGCATTCCAGTGATAATTGACCCTGCTTTATTTAACTCTTTCAGAAACGCATCTTCCTTTCCAGCAGTGCCTTGATGCCAGGAGACATTGAAACACTAGATCAGACAATAAATAAATATGCAGATGGCTGATTCACTATATTTATCATTTTTAAGATTTATAAGAAAAACAGAAGTCTTGGGATAAGATATGATTAATTAGCTCATTAAAGTAATGAAGAATTTTCAGATATAGATTAGAAGAGAATTGTCATTTAAGCTTTCTGAGTACCACCACTGTTATATTGCAAGCTTACTGTTAGTGATGTTTTAGCAGGCATCTTTCAAGTTAAGAGTTACCACTGTCTACACTGGAAGAGGTATAATTTCATCATATTCCAATGGATGCAGTGCAAATTAATAGCCTTGTACTATTCTAGTCCATGGAAGGTTCTTCTGCCACTTCACCAAGATCCCTTGAAGTTTGAAATAGCTGCACTAAAAATGAAGAGGACTTTGCTCTTTATATGGCTGCATTGGCCCCAGGCCCTTAAACACTGTAGAAGTGTAGATCTTGGCTCCCAACAGAAGGATTAGACATATGATTTCTTTTGAATGAAGTATATTTATATACAATTATATACAGGTCCACTTTTTCACAAGTGTAGGATCATCCCTTTCTTTGGAGGCTGTGAAGCATTGGCCCTGCTTGGATGAAATCTAAAAATTGCAGATGTCTTAGACAGGTTATTTTCTGCTCAGTGCTGTTGACATACAAAACTGCAAAGTGTTGCTTTGCCAGAGAGGCAGAGGAGGTGGATGACACCTGAAAGACACTTGGGATTATCCCATGGCTCCGCCATTGCCTCGAGGAACATGATTCCTCTTCCATCAATGATGCCCTTCTTCATCACACTGTTTACTTGGCTAATCCCAGAAGTGGCAGCCATAAATACCTATAATTAACATTGACAGTTAATACTTGTGATGTGAAAAATGATTCCTCCTGCCTCCCTCTTGAAGCTCTCCAGTAATTATCATGATTCCTATTTTGCGTAATCGCAGCATGTGCCACTCATTTGCTCCCCTAACCAACGGTTCTCTTCAGTGGTGGTAATGCACGTGGGGTTGTATATGCTCCCAGATCAGCCAGCTGCCAACATACCAAGTAGGCACTTGTGTGTGGCAGTACTGTGGTGCTGTTCTTTAAAACACTAAACCATGTCTGAGAGATGGGACAAAGTGAGGGCAGAGCCTGCATCCAGGCTCGCTGCTTTCCTTCCGCAGGTGCAGCAATGTAACACGTTACTGGACTCAGAAACTGCCTTAAGGGGTCTCTAGCCCACTGGGCTGCTCCTTCCTATTCATTCCCACCTCAGTCTCATGACTCATTGCCATCAGTGTGGCCACACTGCAGCCTGCATCACCAAAATGGTGCTGCTTGGAAATCTCTCGTTTGTAGAGAAGGGAGCAGGAACTAGAGACACCAGCTCTGCCACTGGACTTGATACATCCTGCAGCTGCACTCAAAGTTCTGCCTCTCTCATTCTCGCCTTAACTTTCAGGAGGGGTGGGTCAGGCAGTGAAGGGTTAATGTGGGAAAGCAAAGAGCAGCATTGCTCCCAGGAGTGCACCAGAGGTGACAGGGTGGCTTGCTGCACCTCCTTCAAATATTGGCAAGATGGACTTTTTAAATGCAGGTTATGTAATGTGTTTGGGGACTATTTAAAGTAAATGTTATTGACAGCCACTACATCTGGTAGTATTAGTAAGTATTTAGGGAATTTTTTTAAAGGTGAAATATTGACAGAAAAGACTATAACAGCTACTTCTGGGCCATTACAATTTATCTTCTAAATCAGTCTGGGTTTATGGTTCACTGACATGTTTCACCCTATTACCTACTAAAGGGTGGTTAATGACAATGTGTGGCTGCACATGATACTAGAGCGTGTGTGACACAGCACATCTATGATGCAAAGGCCTTGCAGGGAAGTGCTCCTCTGAGGAAAGCTGTCCGCAGCAGATCTTTGCAGGGCTCGGTCTTAATAGCTGCGTAATAGAATAGAACATTGAATTTGACCTCTCGGAGTGATGTCTTAACTTGCAAATGGGTCAAAGTCTGGTAAATCTTGGGTGTAGTACAAACCCAGGCATTACAGACTTCCATATGGTACCTGGGGGCAAGAGCTGCAGTGGCTGTGAGGGGCCTGGCCATACTGACTGTGGGGGGAAGCAGAGGCTGGTGCTGGCTGTTCCTGGGCAATGCAGAGGTTTCTCCTCAAAGGCAACCCTTTCAATTCAGCCCTAGATTCATCATGAATAGAGGTCATTTTAGGGTTGAGTGTGTGGGTAAAAGCAGCTGGCTATTTGTGAAGTGTTTGTGAAGTCACAAATAGCATTGACCTCTATAGGGGCCCTTATACACAGCTTTGTTGGGAATGTTTTCAGAAGCAAGAGAAAATAAGGACACTGCACTGCCCAAAATAACCTTGGTCTGTAAATAATCTGAGATTGGTGTCTTGATCCTTGTTGGTCATATTCTGGTCACCAGTACTGGATCCTTGCTGGTCATGCCCTGTTCACCAATATTGTTCTGAGATAGTCGTTCCTTTTGCGCTTTTTGATTTCCTTCTCCCCTACCAATTCCAAACCACTCCAGAAGCAAAACAGATATGGATTCACTTGCCCACAAAGAACCTTTCCAATGTGAACAGCATAAACTCACACATATGGCCCAGGTGTTTATAACAGAGTGAGGTTTTGTCATGAAAACAACGTTCCATGCCCAAAGTACAGAATGTGCACTGCCATATTTTTTAACTTCTGACCACCAATTCTAGAGACCTTTTCAGAAGGCAGGGCAGCAAAGAGGCTGAGTTATCTCTAGTCCTGTCTCTTGTTCTTACAGCAAAAAGCTACCTTTCACAGCCATCTTTTAAATCACCAGATATCTCCCGTTAATCCCAATCTTGCCCTCCATTCCTGTAGCATGACAGAGTTGTTTTGCATGGAAAGCCAGCCTGCTCTCGGGATGCAGGGCTGCTTTGGGCAGCGAGACCGTTTTCTCCTCCTTTTGTTTGCACTGGGTTTTCCGCAGCCTTCAGTCCCTCAGTTAACATTTACACTGCAATCAGCATCCTGCCCTGTTCTATTTTCTGCAGACATGTAAATAGAAGCCTTTTGTAAACTTCGTTTAATGATAGGGCCTTATTATGAGTTGTCTAAGACAGTGTGAAGGGATCCTGTTTTCTTTTAACTTCACCGTTTGGCTAAGGTGTAATCTACAGTACATCAACACAACACATCTCTCTATTGAGTGTTGAGGTGAGATACAAAGCTTTCAAAGCAGGCAGATTCTTTTACTGTTTCTTGGTTTCCTCAAGCACTTTGTACATGAAAGATTGTTTCCTTATCTCCTGGAAAAGCTTTTGGATGAAATTAACCCCGGAGTAGAGGGTCAGCCTAACGGCCTCTATACTGCTTAAGTCCTACTTAGAGCCTATTCTCAGGGCTTAAATTGGATTTATATGGTGCAAAAGGTGCATTTCCCTCTGTGAATAGGTAAAAATTATAGATGAAATAATTTATACGCAGTAATTATTTCTTTTCCTTACTGAATATATTTTACATGGCTTTGTGTTGGGGGAATTCTTAAGAAACAAGTCACTAACTGCACACAGCTTTCAGAAGCTCTCCAGCAAGCCTGGAGGAATTGGGCCTAGCTGAAGAGCAGCTGGTCACCCCTGTTGCTGCCGCCGCTGTGCTTGGTGCCATGGAAGCACTTGTGTTATCGCACGTGCTGAGAGCAAACAGGGAGCAGCAGGAAAAGGCTTTCCTCCAAAGGCCCAGATCCCATGCAGCTCATCTGGGGGAGTGCAGCCTTCACCCCTCATTCCTCACTGGACTCCCATGGGGGTAACTCACCCTGGCGCAGTTGACAGAAACTCAGTTTCTGATAAAATTCAGAGAAGCAACTGCAGCTGCTCTCTGAACATTTCTGAAAGAGAAATGTTGGTGGCTTCTCACATTGCCTTTCCTGTTTCAACCCCCACTACTGAATTATACTGCTCTATGTCCAACTGGAAGAAGTTCAGAAGAAATCTATTAGGAATTGCTGATTAAACTATTCTCAATCTTCAAATACCTGTTTGATACTGAAGGAATAGTCTCAAACTATAGTCTCTTATTTTCCCTCTTGAGAACTCTAGGTAGGGCTATTCATTGTTTGATATCAGGGAAAAATAAATCCAAAATGCTACCCTAATGTGAGTCTGTGGACATCACTGGTTAGGCACAGGTATATGTTGGGGAATCATGCACCAAATGAACACCAAAGGGACTTAATAAGGCATTTCTCTATCTTGGATTTGTCCTTCCAGAGTACTCGGCTGGGGCAGGTTGTCTGACTTCTGCCCCATGGTGTACCTATGTTTCAGCTAAGAATATGGTCCTTCTGTTACCAATTAGGTCAGCATGGCACTGGTCAAGTCAGGCACTTGTCTAAATTAAACTTGTCATTTTGGCCATTTATAAATGGAAGCAAAGCTGTGTTTCTCCGTTATGTTTCTAAATAAGTTCAAAAACAATGGGAAGTCCATTTTAAGCATCGGGTCCACCCAGCAATCTTATTTCCCTTTTTGGTAAATTGATCTTTCTGTTATAATATGTGACGTCAGAACTTTCAATGATAGAAAATCACTTTCCTCTCCCACCTTAGGATCTGTGAAGCTAACCTTGCCTGACCATCTAGTTCACAAAGTTTGTTTGAATATACTCTTATATATAGTAGGGGCTGGATATGACACAGTCACGTTGTAAGTGGTGTGAGTTATTTCTCAGCATACCTGAGGTTGAGTTCAAGTGTGAGCTATGAAATTAGGAGCCTCATCTCTGAAAGATTGAATGCTGCTATGGGCCCTCTCAAATCATTCCTGTCTCAGTGTGGTGAAGATTTTGTAAGACCAAATTCCAATACTAATTTGTTTGTGCTGGCAAATCTTTTAATAAGAATTCAGAGTCTGAGGCTAAGTGCTTTATAGGTCCCAAATAAAATTTTAGAGACAAGTAGTTAGTACATCTGTGAAGGTACTCAACTCTTTGAAGGACCTGGTCCTTGGAGTGTGCCCTGATTGTATCTAGAGTCTTTTGAGTCTTCCACATTTAAGTTAATATATAAAAGCTCAGCTCATAAGAGCAAGCAGGAAAGGTTTGCAGAAGCAGCATCTGGCACTGGTAAAATACAGAATGTGTTTAGTGAATGCCAGTTTTCTTTCTGCAGTTCAGGTACTTGTGTGTCATTTCTATCTCATCCACTCAGCTTGTGAATGACACATAAGGGGTCCCTTTCCAGTAAATCATAGCAGCAGTTGCAATGTGTACAAGCCTGCTCAGATACTGGTGGGAATGAAGCCATGGGGGAGTGGAGATCCACACTGACTAATTTGCTGGGAGTGAGCCCCACCCTCAGCTGGAATCCCTGTTAATGTAATAATCATCCAGAACTGGGAGTGTTAATGGCAAAAAAAAAAAAAAAGCCCTGGGAGAACAAGCGCTACAGGAGGAGGTGAAAGATGTGGGCAGATTAAAAAATAGAGCGCCAAATTCTTGGCTAGAGTAAATAAATAAAGCTCTTTTGAAGCTACTGGCGAGACACCAGGTAACCTGACCCAAAATTTGTACAGGTGGGTGAGTCCTTGCAGGACAAACCTCCATATGTTTGTCATTACTTTTAGATATCTCACAGCTGCTCAGGCCCTGCTCTTCCAGAACATTCCCCCTCTATTGTGCAGAAAAAGGAGCAATGTGCAGAAGTCTTCTCCTCTGAGATGGTGGTGTCACAGTACAGCAGGTTGGGTGAGGAAGGTCCCATCTCCTTTTTTTTGCAGGTTTTCCTAACCCAGCCCAGGTAACTGGCACACAGCAAAGCCCCTTGGAGGGTGGTGCTGGCGCAACCAAGGGTAAGAGGAGCTGCTATGGGGATGGGCAGAGGGAGTCAGAGGACTCTACACCCTGCCCCTGCAGCTGTGCGGGCAGGAGGAGCCTGTGAACAAGGCACTGTGTGAAGGGGTGTTTGAAAGTTGGCCTGACATGCAAAGAAATACATTTCAGTCCATCCATCCACCTTGCAGCATTCCCTAAAGCTACTAAAAAGACAGTCCTCCAGTAATAAAAAGGAAAACAAGTAAACCACAAATCAATGTAATATTTGACTTGGCTTTGGGAGCTATTTCTCTGAAAATGTTTAAGGCTGTTATGAGTAACGTGGTGTTTAGCTTTCTGCTAATGTAACAGCTGAAGAAAAACACATTTTGCTCTCAACTTGCTTATTAGTCAATGGAAACTATAACCGCAAACAGTACGACTCCATTTAACCACTGTATTAAATATTAAACCCAAAACTGTCATTACCAATTATTTTCAATAGGGCATAATGGTTTGAGGGTTAAGTAATATGGACTAGGAGCCAATGGATCAGTCTAATCAAATGAAAGTATTCCTAATGGGATAGTGCTGTATGGGAAGATGCAGTGATGCTGAACCTTGGTTTCTAACACTGGGACGATTTGATGTCAAGATTTTTCTGATTTTTTTCCTTCATGGCTAACTTAGTCTAAAGCTGTTGATGAGGAACACGATTCAGGGAGGTAGAGAGACCAAAAGCCTGTAAACTTTTAGGTTTGGCATGTGTATCTTCAGACAGGACTGATGGCCAACATATCACCACCTTTGCTCTGCAAAATGCTTGAGTGAAATTAGAATTTCTCTATCTAAAGAGACGTAATCATATTGAAAGAAACCCTGTGGCGCCTGTACTTAGGAGAAAAGGTTGAACTCCCTGCTTGAAGGTTGTAGATAAAAAGGTGCTGTTAGAAGTTAGAGGTCTTCCTTTACAACAATTTATATTTATAAATATTTATAAAAAGAAACTCATAAGTATTTGTTTAATAAAATCCTGATCATATTAGAAAAATCCAGTGCTGATGGACAGACACAGCAGGCTGCATTTTCATGGCCAGGTTAGCAATGTGCTAGGGAAGGTTCTCAAGTGTTTTATACCTAAAAATGTAAGAAAAACATTTAGTGTCCAACTATGGCCATGCAGAGCCCCATGCTGCAAACCCTATGGCTCTGGACCTGCTCTGGATCTCCTCCAAAGCTCTTTGACATGTGCTAAAATTCTCTTCCAGTTCAGGAAGAAATTAGCTTCCATATTGGGCCTGGCCTGGCTGTGTCCATAGGTTGATGGATCTTGGACACAGGACTGTCATGGTTATTCCCTGAGAGGTGCCAGGTAGAGGGCAGGGAGGGTCCTGCCAAGTTGGCAGCACAGCTGGAGTGTGCTAGTGGTTTTCTGGAGCTCAATGTGTGCAGCAAGTGCCTGTGAAATACGTTAGATTCTCATCTGCCTCTTCTAGCGAAACCAGGTTTTGTCAGAAAGATTCCTGACCAAGGCCAGCCTTATTGTTCTCATGGTTCAGCTGAGGTCAGTAATGTATGTAATCAGTACCAGGGTGTGGATGCATCTGGCAAGTAATGGCAATATCCCAGCCTGTGAAGACTTTCCTCTGAATGACAGTGCTATAATTAAATCTCCAAATTCAGGACTCTGAGCCAGAATTGAAGTTGGGAACTTCATAGAGGTAGGGGCCAGCTGTGAAGCTCATCTGGGGATGTGGATTGCAATTTCCCGAAGCCCTGGGGCAGTTTGGTTCTGGGGGAAGATGCTCAGGAGTTGTATAAAGAGATTGAGCAAAGATAGCAAGTTCTCTCTCACAGCACTAGACTGAGTAAACAGGTTTGCAATAATCAGCTGTTGACAGATGGCAGCAAAACACCTGTGAATGACTAAACTTTTCAGCCACTTAGTCAGAGCTCCAGGAAAACTTGGTGCTGATTCTCAGAAATGAGAAGCATATCTTCTGATGTTTTCTGTATCTCTTGCAACTTTCTTCTTTAGCCACAATAAAATGCCTATGGATGAAGCTCGTGGAAGTTCATCAAATTAATTTGGCACTGTTTTAAGCCTACTTTTAAAATATGTCAGATGTAACACTAATCTTGGTGCAACCGCACTGTAATTAGTGTTTGGCTCACCCCACTCTAGTAAATGCACCTGACTCAGCTATTTCACAGTTAGATATCATTATGCTTTGAAGCTGTATTTACCATCTGCAGCTGAAATATTTGCCTAAAAGTATCCCATAGACAATAAGGCTTTGGCCCAATTGTCTTGTTTGTGCTTTGTTTATTTAATGACCCAGATGCAGACCCAAAAGACGACCATTTGCTTACAAGTGTTAGAGCCTCATATATTGTGAGATATATTTCTTGACTTTCTGAAGGCATAGTTTCACAGGGCAACAAAGAGGAGTTCTTAATTGGACCCTTGGATAAATTACAGGCTCCCATTACAGAGCCATTTTAAAATCGGTACAGTGGGAGGGCTTTTCTCAATCGCATGAGAACAAGGTGAAGGTAGGGTAGACAAAATAACCATGATATGCTTCACAAAGGGATCTGTGTCAAAGCTTGGCTGACCTCCAGACTAGACCCTCAGGGCTAGTGCTGAGCATCATGTGGAGATGCAAAGTTCAGACTCATACTTTTGGTGGCGCACACAAACCCCAGCACAAAGGGGACTTCAGGTCTGCTCCCCAAAGGACATCACGGGGCTTCACACCTGGTCTCTCCCACAGGCTGCCAGAAACCACTGCACAATCAGCACAGTGTCGTCAGCCTTGAGGAGTTCATCTCCAGTCTTGCATTTCACGTAGAAAGAGAAGGTTTTGTTCTTATGGTTATGGAGAAGAGCCTGAAAAATGAACTTTAAAGGCTCAAACCCCAGAAGGCATTTAGGTGTGATTTATGTGTGTGACTCCTGCTTTATGGTTTTTCAATGCTGAGGGTTAGCAACACAGCCAGCTTTGTTTCATGAGGTAAAGCTGAGCTGGAACACTTCAGATAATGGAAAGTCCCTGGTAACACTGATACAGCTGGTTCCTGCCCGTCTCCCTGCTGCAGCTGTTTGCAGAAGGGCTCTTATCTGGGGCACAGCGCCTCGGGCATGCCCCAGTCCAGCCTGGAGCCGGAGTGCCTGTGGACAGTGCAGTGTCTGTGCATAAAAACCCACTGCAAAGGGGGGATAGAAGCATCCCAGGGGTTGCACCGAAAGTGTGCGTCTGGCAGAGGCAAATGTGGACCACAGTCAGCCCACTGCCTCCCTGCATGGTGGTTTGCACACAGAGTGCCTGTACTTGCATTGGCCCTGTGTCTGCACCACACTGTCTGGTCCTGGGTAACACGCTGATCACATGTTGATGACTGTATGGAGAAAAAATAAATTGTGTTTTTTCTGTAGATGTCAGATATTCTGACTGGGCATCATTTATCCCCTAATCTGTGGATCTGGGCTGCAGGCTGGGTAAATGCTTTGCTCACTGGCAGAGCCCTCTGCAGATGTGTCTACTCATCTGCTGGAGTTTACAAGAAAGTATGACCCTTGTGCATAGATCCCTGGTCTGACTGAGGTTTAATTTCATTCACTGCATGCACAGAGGTGCTGATTTTCAGGGCTAAATTAACACTTCAGCATTTAGTTTTGTCTTGTTGCTTGTCCTGACACAATATTAGGAGGGTAAACTGCTGATCAACTTTTCCTTTATTATGTGTTCAAGAGCTTGAAGATCCATCCTGACACCTATAGGGTCTTCTTTCTTATTTCCACTTCAGTCATGTAGATTTCAGACATCCAAAAATCATGAGATTTGCCTGAAATTGTGAAGGTCTGTCTGAACAGATTAGGAATTTTGAGTGTTTATCTTCCCAGCCGTTAAGTTGGGTGTGTTTCTTTGTTCCACAATGATGGGACCGACAATGATATTCCTCATTGCTGTCAGTACTTGTGCTGGCTTTAGACTTGAAAGGCATTTGCCTTCCTGTCACTCCTCAAAACTCAGGTGCACATGAACTGGAAATGCCCACTCTTATGCAGTGGTTGTGTAGCTATGGGGCAGTTTACTCCTGTCTTGCTGCACAGCATGACCCACCACAGAGTCAGAGTCTGAGTGTGCCCTCACTGACCAGTTTATATGTTCCTACTGTATGCTGATTTTTAGGCTGTGATTTTTTTTTTCCTGCCACTCTATGAGCACTTCTGTGCATTTCTTAGCATCAGGATACAGGTATGGTGCACGTGAAACCAGTTTTGAGCAGTCCATCTAGGTGCTCCACTTCAATCCTAATCCATGCTCAGGAACACATCTGCTTCAGGGACAAGGCAACCTGGCCCTACGGCTTTAGAATGTACATTAAAAGATGCAATCAAATGTTTTGTTCTTGCAAATAAAACTGATATTATAATGTTTAAAATAACCTTAATTAAGAGGATAGTCAAATACATATAGGGTTTGATTTTTCATGTAGAAGAATTAAGCCAAATTACAACACGTCTTTGCAGTCATATCAGTGACAGTGTAGGTATAAAACTCAAGAGAATTATATCTTTAATATCTACTTTCATGTGGTGAAAAAGATCAATTTATTTGAATTGGAACATTTGCTTTATTTGAAACTTTAAATTCATCAGATTTCCAGGAAACTCAAAAGCAGCATTTTACTGTGCTTTCTTTTTTCAATCACCAGGGAGACCATCTCTTACTAATTCAATAAAACAAGAGTTCTTTTTTATTATTATTTATTTTAATACCAACCACAGCTATGACATCTGTGAAAGGAGCTTCTGTGTTATTAAACTTCTTAATAAAAAAGTAGCTCCCTCTTCTGCTGACCCAGATAATTAGTCGTTGACGTTTTAAGGAAAAGAATTTACAAATATGTGTTCAGAACTGCAGCTGATCTCTTTTCTTTTTTTCTCTTGTTGCACGGATTTGTGAATATCTGGCCAAACCCCCCTATATGTTTCAGTGCTCAGAATTAGAGGTAGCACCATTAACTGACTGAGCAGTTAATAAACATGAAGAGTTTACATTTTCTAAGCATACTAATATTATGTTCCAAAATAAAAATGTGCTCTAATTGTGATGCTGCCGTAAATGCATAACATTATTAAGTTAACATTTATGTCTAAATTATGTTTTGTTCTGCTCTACAGGGAGAGAGAGAATGTAGTCAGTTCTTTCCTCAGGCTTTAGTGCAACAGTCCAGGCATAGTTCAAAGGTGATAATACCTCTTGCAGTGTGGCTTTGGAGATGGCCCTTCTCTTTAAATTGCTCAGTCTTACTGGAGTCATTAGTGAGTTCAGAGTAAGCAATCAAAAGCCACTCTGCTACAAAGTCCCCAAGCTTCCCTTATTACATTATATTTTAAATTATTCAAGACACCAAGAAAAGGGGGGAAAACGCTAAAAAACCCCAAACCACTAATTACCAGCAATAAACAGTCTTGGCTGTAAACTTCACATTTCAGGTAAATTTGCATGCTTTCACTGGTTCAGAATCTATCTTTTTATAAACCTCATTATAAAATGAGCATACTACAGCCTCTGAAGAAATCACTGTAATAAATGAGCTTTGCATTCACAAGATGAGTTCCCACATGTGTGAAAATGTTAATATTCCCGTGACTGAATTCAATGACATAATGAATCTACACTGGAAAATCAGTCTGCATCAAGCAAAGACAGGCATAACTGTGCTGGGCTGTTCTTGGCAGACAGAACATTTTGTATCTCAAGTTAGGAAAGGCAAGTAATTGCAATTGAGTGACAGTGTGTGCTAACTGGGCATCCTGAGGCTATTTTATTCTACTTGTTGCTACACCTGACTGAAAAATGTTGCTTGAGAGTAAATAGAATGAGAAACCTACTTGAAGAGGACTCTCAGATCCAGGATAGATACCCTTTTAACCTTGACTCACATCAGGCATGTTTATAAGATCTTTTGTAACCAGATGTGAACAAATCCTTCCATTATTGCTGCCTTTGGGACTGAAACCAGCTGTAAGATAAAAACGACATACTGGCGGTGTGACCCCATGTCTATGCACGTGTTGGAACTGTTACTACATGGAGCAGACCTAAAGTTGTTGCTTTCACATGTTTCAGGTAAAAGTGAATCCTTAACACCCTGCAGGTGGTCAGAAAATTGAGTAAAACTCAAGAGTCTGTCCTGACTTTCCTGGTACTGAGTTGCAAGTTGTAAGAATTGTGTTGGACGCCATGTTAAGAAAAACTGGTTTGTGCATTTAGAAGCAAAGAAGCAGCTGTGGAGCTGTTACTACTAAATCTTGAGTGTTGTTCCATTTGAGAGTATGATCAGTTAGCTATAAATTCACAACAGACTTATTGCCTCTTAGATATAGGACTTGCCAAACTGATTCAGAGTGACACCAACCTTAAAATATATGAGTGCAATTGTAATTCTTTTGTTAAAGGACCTAGAGGAGGAGAGCTAGGTCTGAAATGAGAGGTTTGTCACTATAGGCACCTTTTCTTCTAGTCCAAGATAGTAAGGGTGGGAATTACCATATGCTTAATTTAGGAAAGCAAAAAACACACAGGCCAGTGGAGCTCCAGAGAATAAGTCTCCTGTGTTGGTTTGGGAGATCTAGTTCAGTTCAATCTGAGGGTCCAGCCCACATCTCTCTAAATTCAAGAGAATTAGACTGACCAAAACTTTTAGGAAAAGAAGTATAAGAGCTTGATGCCACTCCTGTGAGCATATCTACTTTGTTGTATGTACTGCCTAAGAAAAATAACCCTACAAAATATAATGTATGCTGAAAGAATGCTTTAATTGTTTGTGAGTCAAGTAGTTCAGTGCTTCAGCATATAATTTTGTTGTTAGTCCTTTCAGTCCAACAAGTATGTGTGTTTTGAAGTTCTGAATGTGCATTGCAGGAGCATGTTCCTTAGCTTTCAAGTTTTGTGCTGGTGCTTCTTAGGAATTTTATGCAATCAGTTGATGAACTATCTTACAGAATTAATCACATACCTTCTCATGGATCACCAATCAGCTTCGAAGTCTGGGCTTTAAAATGAGCACCATGTTGCTTGATGTAAAGGCTTGCTTTTTGTGGTACAGGAGAAAAAAATAAATATAATGTCAGTTGCTTCATCATTTGGCACCTTGACTGTGAGGAGAAATGTTTTGGACCTATTGTGGCTGTCAGGTGGGAGATGTGTCAGGTTGTGACAAGCAGCAGTCATGGATGAGAAAATCTAGAGTTCCTGGTTCTTGGCTCTTCTCTGTTGTCCCCTCCTATGAGTTCGAGTTATTCCGAGAAAGAATCCTTTTCCCTCCATCCGTCTGAAGAAGTCCTAGGTGAGCTGGGAGCACCCAGTGGATGTGATGGCTGGGTAACATGCAGAGTAGTGCTCTCAAATGCTGAGGGCCTGAACTGAGATACACCAAGCCTTCTTGATGTGTTGATGCAATGCATTCATGTTTCACATAATCTACTTAAAAAAAAAAAAATGCAGCCACTTTGAGCCATAAAAATGTCAGAGTCTAATTGTAAAGGGGGCTGAACAAGCTATCATGAGATAAAAGCAAATGAAAAGATATCTCACAAATTTTTGAAAACTCCTGTGAAAACGAACAAGAGCTGGAGCCTGAGCCAAGATGTCTCTGAAACAGTGCTGCATGTCATGAGGACACTGAAACCCACTGTTTTTCCACTGCTTTCATTTGGTCCTAGGGGCGTGGACATTTGTTCAGGTAAATCAGGACCTGGATAAGCCAGCAGAGGTAAACCTGGAGCTGAGGTATTGTGCCAGAATATGAGGAAAGGTCCTGATATTTCTGTCGTTCATCATATGAAAGATGGCACGGGACTATATTTAACTGCAAAAGCACAATGCTTTGAAGTGCAAATATGAATAGCACATTACACTCAGTGATCCGAACGTTCCAATCACGTTGGCCACAGTGATGTGACATTTCATCAAGGGGATGAAATAGGAGAGGGAAAACTTCAGAGGGAAAATTGAAGCATGTTCAGCAAGCAATATGGACTCAAACAAAGCAGCAGTGCTAAAGGGAGCTCTAGCTATGTCGAGGTAACTATTTGGTTAAAATAAACACACCATCTACTGGCACACGTCTTAGGTGCAGCCTGCATAGTTGAATAGAACTGGTTGAGTTGTTGGTCTGCCCAGGACTTTCAGTTTGCACCTTGTAACAGCTGGTGCGTGTTAGTTGTTACAGCTGAGAGAGCTTAAAAGAGCATTGCTTTTTTTCCTGAATGTTCTGTTTTTATCATTCTAACTCTCCTCTTTGGTTTACTGTCACTGATTCTCTGTCATAAATCCAGAACTATTCATTTTGATCATGTTTGCTACAATTCTGAAATGACCTGCTTTGCTGCGACTTCTGTTGTGTTAGAATTCAGTCCAGCAGGGAGCTCATGGAGGGATACAGTTTCTTCTTGCAGGATTTCCAAGACAGTCTGTGAAATTAATATACTATTTCCTGCATCTCTTAATGGGCCTGGTTCACTCAGGTACCTGTTGACCACTCGCAGACCTTCAGAGCAACCTGCCTGCTATTTTGCATCTTACATTTCTGCTTTGTTTGGATTTCTGAGACTGAGCTGGGCTCATGGAGACCTTTTGATGAGACAGCTTCCTGAAAGATGACTGGAAGTTGGTCACTGCTTCATTCTGCTGCTCAAGCAGTGTGAGGGGTGGGAACATATGTGGGAAAGCAGCTCCTGGGAGCCGGGGGACAAATGCCATATGCAGCTGGACCAGCCATTCCCCTCTCCCCATTGGCAGAACACCCTGTAGCAAAAGGCACCATCTTCACCTTTTCAGAGCCAGTTGAAAGCTTTTCAGATAACATAGGCAGAATTAATAGGAAAGTTTAGCAAGGGAAGGCTGTCCCTTCTCTGCAGCCCCTACCCCTTGGTGAGAGGCAGGGCTGTGGGCACCCAGCTGTGCTCTACTGGGACACCATTCCACCTGTGCTGGAAGCTGCCACTGCCCCATATCACTGCCCAGGTACTGCCAAGTTCTAATGGCTTTTGTCCTGCAGCCAAGCATCTCATGGTGTGTTCCAGCTCCTGATTTTTGTTCAGTGCTCTTTCCTCTTTGCATGCTCCTAGCAGTAGTGCTTTGCTGTCCTCTACAGAGCAGAGCTTCTTTTTCTTTGCTTTCCCCCTCTTTTACTGAATTTAGTAATCTCCTCTTTGCAGCCTATATGGGTCTGTGGAGGCTTCTCTTAGTCATTGGCTTCTGTGTTCGTGTCCTTTTGAGTTACACCCTCTCACCAGTAATTTTTGACTTTATTGGATTCCTTCATCCACATTCAGGACACTCATTGGCCACCCAGACAGAGAGGCGTGCTCTGGATTCAGGCTTTTATTGACTAAGGTATGGATGGTCCAGTTATTTCAGGCTGCTTACTTTACAAGTTTTAGCAGGTCTTCTCACATCCTGGCCAGCAATCTCACCATTGCTTGCTGTTTTAACACAACCACCTGCCTTAGGTCAAAGAATCATGAATTCTCTCTGGGCCCAGCCCTCTGAGGCAAAGGCTGCCTGTACCCTGGCTCATACAAAGTTTGTCATGCAGGTCGTCTTTTCTTGTATTTTGTAGGCAAACTGGACAATACAAACCGCTATCTATCAATTTTACATGCTGTGTCAGGTAATGTCTTCCACAGCATTCCACTATATTGAACTGGAGTGAATGCATCCTGCAACAATCCATATTACAGAGATAATTGCTTTGTTATATAAATATTATACCATCAGGCATCTCCCTATCCCTGTAAAGGTAAGGTTAGCAAGACTTGAGATTGCTGGAGCCATTAATCAGTCCATTCTGGTTCTCTTGAAATTGAGTGGGATGGTTAGGGGTCATTTATCAGCCTGTCCCAGGCTGTACTTATGAATAATAAATGGTCACTGGTGCTGGAGTTACGGCTCACTAAGAGCGAGACCTTTTGGTTTCATTGAATGAAACCCCAATTGATTTCAAGGGTGGCAGGATCGGACCCTTAACGCAATTTTGATTCACATGTGAACTGTAATCTGACAATCAAAAAAAAGTCATGTTAACATTATTCCAGCATCATTTAAACAGGGGAATAACTTCAGAAGGATGGTAATTGAATGCTGAGAATGGGGATGAGATGGAATAACTTGAAAATGAGTCGAGTAAGAGAGAGAAGGAAATTGTGGAAAATGAAAAATGCGTATGATTATATTTCACAGACATATGTTTTTAACCCCTTCATAGGGAAGGTTTTTCTCAGAGAAAAGTTGAAAGCAGTTCAGAGCAGTTCTTGCTAAGTTCTGGGTGTTACAAATGGATTTGAGCTCAAAATGACATCCAGCACCATCTGTGTCTCTCATGGGGGTGTATGGAGAGCACACAGCCCACCTCCTGAAATGCATGGCTTATCTGGTTTTCCTGAGATATAGTTTTGCCAGATCAGCCAGAGGTAAGCCTGGAGCCAAGGCCTAGCTTACATTGCAGCTCTAGAATTGTTCAACATTGACAGCTGTGGTGATCTTAGTGGGAATCTGTGAATATGTAGTGGGTTTCTTAGTACTTTTATTTCTGAAAATAAGTGAAAATGTGATAGCCTCTCCATATATAAAATAAAGTTCTTAGGACTTGTGGTTGCAGAGATAGATTTCAGTTTGTGGTTGGGTGAACACTAAGGGTTTTAAGAGAAGCAGTCCATGAGAATGCAGAAATAAATCGCGAATCCCTTTCTTGTTGCCTATTAGTATCTAAAACTTATGAAAATTTGTGTTTGGCAGTACTAGTGGCCTAAGTGTTGATTTATATTTAGACTTAGAACTGGCACTGTGTAACAGTCAAGGACTAGCAGACACTGTAACTCAGCTTTTTTTGAACCAAAATCATACATGTGAAGAGACACCATATGCACACGCTGAATTCCACCTGAGCCATCTGCTAAATGGCTGCTGATTCTTGGGGACACAAACACTGGAAAAGGACAGAAACTCCTTTGGTAGGTACAGCCCTCCTTTGGAAGGAGGCTTTACATAGCTCCTGGCCTGGCTGCCCTTGTGGGCTCTCCGTTGAATCTGAAAAAACTCAAAGTTACTGTCATCAGGTTCAGGCAGAGAGGGGCCCGTGGGAGGTGCGTGCGTGGCACTACATTGGTGATAACAGGGCCTCGGATGACAGAAAATCCCAGGGGCTCAGCAGCTTTTTTTTTTTAATATATATTTCCTGGCAGGCATAGTCATCATTCACTCTCTAATACAGGCCTTGAATTATTGACAGGGTTCCTGTTCATAAGCATATTCAAAGTCTGTTTGTTACTGGGTCCAGTCTTGCCACTTTCAGAATTATTACCATCTGATGCACATGCTATGTTCAGGTTCAAAACAGAAATAGCCTGATGAAATTTCTTGCTATAAGGAAAGTTATTGCACACATACATTAGTTATTTTTTGTTGCCTCAAGGGGAACCACAAATGTGTGTTGTTTCTAATTAATTGCTGGGTTATGTAAAGAGTGCTCCATATAGCGAAATGGAGCGGGATGCTTGACACAGCAGTGAGATTCCTTAGATTCCTTCCCTTACACTGCTGAGCTTTCTCTATTTTTCTCCCACTCTCGAGTAGCTGTTCTTGTCCCAGTGAGTCATGGCTCCAGTAGATGGTTGTATTTCTTTAGAGTGCAGATATTTATAAACAGACATTGATTTCCACAACATTAGGCCTTCAACACCTCACTGGAGGATGAGGCTGGAGACTTCTCCTGATAAAATGAGAGAGAGAGAGACATATTGGTGGTTGCATACACCTGTTTACCCTCCTAGATTTTCTGGTTTTGTCTTTAGGGTTTCTTTTCCTTGTCAGACCCATATTCAAGTTGTGTGTCCCTAGTCCTGCATCCATTCAGCATCCAGTGCCAGTCACTTATGCCTCAGAAAAGAGAAAATGAAGTGTAAGTTTATTCATTAGAAGCAATGGTCATTCTTTGAAAGCACCTTATGCAAGGGCAGAGGTGACAGTCCCAGATGGAAGGACAGAGCTGAGCACGTTCAAGACATCCTCATCTCCATGTCATGACTCTAATTTGGTTACTGGTGTTTATCCTGGCTGTCAGAAGTATGAATAAGTGCAGGATGAAGCCCTATGTCCTCCAGGTTATGGAAATGTGTGTGTAGTGTGATACGCCAGAGGAGGTCAGGTGGTGAAACTAGTCACAGCAGGTACAGCATGGGAGCCACAGGGGTGGGGGGTCAAAAAAATAGTTTTCAAGTATATTCCAGGGGAACTCACACACTTAACACATTGAAAGGGCTTGTCTTCTTCACACTGCAGGGAGGCAAACGTGCATCCCTCTGCAAAAGCAGGTTACAGCAGTGGGAGTTGCTCAGAGCTGTATCAGATCCTTAGGGATAAGGGTGTTTGATGGCCCAAACCCTTCTTGCACTCCTAGAGAAGAGTATCAGGAGATGTTTGTGTTGTCTTTTGTTTCTGCTTTTTACTGTTTACGAAAGGGTTCTGGTGTGATTGGACCTTTAGGCACTCCCACTGTGCCAATAATATTAACTTTAACTGGTGTTAAACCTCTGGTCGATTATTGGATCTGTTATCTTTATGTTTAAGTCTCTAACTCCCTCTCAAATGTTTATGGACTCGCTATTGCTTTTGCTGAGCACTATGCTGTGAGTGTAATAGCCACTTTGTATACCTCGGGTAAATATTAAAAACTGTTTTAAATACTATATAGAAATCCATATGTTGTCTGGAATCCTGCTCTGCATTTCATGCAGAAAGAGAATTGAAGAAAGACCATATATTTATTAAAGCCATATTTCTGCAGATAGCTTAACCTCTGCTTTATAAATTGTATGTAACATCAGTATCATATTCTATCTTAATCTACTGTTGCATTTTAAACTCTGTTCCCATGTCAGTCTGGAGTGGTCCATGCAAATCAGTCCAGTGGATAGAAAACACGATGGTATTATACAGTGTCTCTTTAGTGTTATATCCAATTTTATGCTTTGTTGAGAGCAGAAGTCACACTATAACAATCCCTCAAAGGCTCAAAGCTAAAGGAACATTAATCAACAGCAAGAGTAACTGACTAAATACAATGTCCATGTTGGAGGAAAAGAGCTTGTATCTGCTTCTATGCATTTCATCTGATGCCTGGGACTTTTATCAACTAAGGTTGAGGGGGAATCTTTAAAAAGAAATATTTGAGTAAGAATGATTTATCATGTGACAGGGAAAAGTCCACTGGGAAAGGTGACTGGCCAAGTCCATGTTGACTAAGAAGATCAAGAACGAGTGCCACAGCTATGTTTCAGTTTTAAATGCCTGTTGGCTGGTCTCATTAATCTGCTAAATTGCCCAGCTCAAATTGCTTATGTGTAAGTGTTACATCAAGGTACACTATTTTGTATTAGCTGCCATATAAAAAGGAAACAGCCACCGAAGGTAGGAGAGAGTGAGGGTGAGTTATTGGCTGTTAAATAATCCAGTAACAAAGTACTTACTCATGGGGAACAAAAATTGCCGAGAAATATTCACATGGGTGTCTGATAATGTCTAATTTGTTCCCAGAATCACACATCATTGTTTCTCCATGCTCCAGAGAGAGATGAAAACAGCACAGGAGAGAAACAAATATACACACACACACACAAATAATTAACAGGCATGCGATCATAGAGTCCGGTATTAGATCTAGAATACAGTGAAGACACAGCATAAGAAATGTTTATTATGAGCAAAGATGAAAAAACTTGACATTAGGGCTGGCTGATTGCAGTTATGAATAACAATTCCTAAATCATCCATGGCAAACCCTTCTTACAAAGGAAATGAATTGTTGCAACACAATACATCCTTGTTGTATCGATATGATTAGCTAGTTATCCATAACATGTTGTAATTTGTTTTGATTTTTAAGTGTTCTTTAGCTGCAGAGCCTTAATGAGGCTTCTCTAAATTGATTAGGAACTGCGAGATACAGCACGGTTCACAGATTATTTCAGAGAGCTGTCAACATCCTGTGACTTTCATTTCATTGGATTTAATGATCGTTGAAAAAGGTGTGCATTACAGCCAGATACAATCACATTTGTCAGCATGATCCTTTTAAGTGCAATTCAATTAAAGTGTTATTCTCTAATTTTATTATTGCTCAAGCTGAGTGCTAATGCTGGCTACCAATAAAACTACAGGTAGATAATGGTATACAATTTAATTTAACTAATTGGAGTTTAGTGATCTAACATGCTTTTCATATCTTAATTCTTTGAATAATCTTTGATTTTTGCATCTGCTACAATTCTTTTAATGGAAAAGGGCAACTGAAAACATCGGTTACATTTGAGATTAAATTATCTAGTAACATCTGCCTTTAACAGTGTATCAGTATGCATGCGAATTTTCCTCTATTACCTGCACTTGCATCCATTTTCCACTGTCAGTGTGCTTGACCTTGAAATTAATTTATCTAACTGTGCTTACATTCCTTATTAAGTTAACTGCAGACTTGGAGTGCCAGAAACATTCTCACCAAGGGGAAGCTGGCTAGATGACAAATTAAAGGGTCAGGAGCAGAGATAAACCAGTCCCTCCAACCACACAAAGCCTGTATTTTTTCCTACGATTGTGAAGAGTTACAGATAAATAAAGCACAAATGCAGGAGCACATAGATACACGGCGATAAGATTATTTGATTTACTTGTAAACTCCTTGCTGCTGTCTTTCTATACCAGTGGTTTTTTGTTGGTTTCTTGTATCTGCTTTATTTTGGAACATGGATATTAACACTTGAAAACTGATGGGAGGCTAAGTTATCTTCACTGCAAATTTATAACTGGAAATTCTATGGTTGCAATACCTCAAGCTCCCTCAGTCAGTTCAGGTGTTTTGCTGTGAATTGAATGAACCTTGAAATATTTCATTTAGGCACAACAAAAACTGAGCTCCAGGATGATTGTGCTGTCCCGTCTCTCCAAGAGAGCGTTGCCTTACATATGACTACAATCTCTGAACCCTACCATTTTGAATTAGGCAAACTTTTCAATATCTTTTCTGTACAGAAACTGGAAGAAATTTAGGCCACATCACTTTGTGCAGCAGCATGGCTTTATTTTAGGCTCTCTCTGCTCACTTTTTCTTTTCCGCAGAGCACTGATATTAGTGCAGAAAAAAGGTTTCAGCTGTACTCTCCCTTTCTGACAGTGACAAAGCCATTAAGTCACTCTTTGTCCTAAGGCCACTGTAAGTGACTGCAGTGGCAGTATGTCCACAGAGCACTCTGAATTTCTCTGACGACCTCCCTCAGGTACTTGCAGTAAAACCATTGCTCCAGTAAACAAATGCATGTCTATCTTTAAAGGATCTATGACACCTCTGTGACAAAGCAAAGTGCTATCATTCTCAAGATATAGATGGCAGTAAAGGCACAGGGGAGCACAAGGAGTTGCCTAAGGCTGTGCACAAAACTTGTGTGCAGGTTGTGCTGTAACAACAGAAAAGTAATGACACAGGAAAGTAACCCACTAGCCCAGGTCTTCTCCTAATGGCCTCATCACCAGCCCTCTCCAGTAGTGGTGTCAGCATTGCCAAAAAGTGAATTCTCTTTTTTCTGCTCTATCATGTATGGAGTAACACATAAGAGGAGCTTAAAAAGCAGTTTAAAGCAGCTTTTAAAAAGAAATCAAAAGCACAAGGCCCATTTCTGGTTGTCATGAAGGTGTTTTTACAAAATGCAAAGAGATTCTGCTAAAAAAAGTGCATTGTCTCTTTCTCTTCCCTGTTCTTCAGTTAAGATATTTCCAAAAAGACTGAGCACAAAGACTTTTCCATATGTCCTTACTCAACTGTGTGTTTCTAGCTAGACTTGGTTATGGCACACTTTCAAAAACACATAATCCAATATCTAACATCAGTCATTTGCCTAAAACCATAGTTGATCAGATAGTTGGGAGATCACAAGTGTCCTTCTTCCTGGTGTGAGTCATTGCCTGCACTTGACATGATCTTTCACACTTTAGATGAATTGAGTCCAGATTTCAACAGCTGGTTTCTAGTTAGGGGGGGGAAAAAAAAGGTCAGAATATGTAAGAAAAGTAGCATTGATGTCAAAGGCAGGATGGAGGGCTCATTCTGTATACACATACTGGGCTTTGTGTGGTTTTTATGTGGGAGCAGGGGTACTGGTTGCCATCAGGGACTTGGCATTGGGATAAGCATGAGAAAGTCTTGAATGTTGCTGAGGCGGCTGATTATTGATGCTGGAAAATCCCTGATTATTGTCAAATATGTTGTGTTTAAAGAGTCTTGACAGGTGATTCATTCTGTCCCTGATATCTTTCAAAGTCATGATGTTGTTGATGCGACATTGCTGCTCACATGTATACAAATAGTTGACTTAATTATGGTGATGCACTGTTTAAGTTTTCCTGCTTTTCCTGTTGTGATTGTAAAATATGATTTGAATTCCCAGGACAACAAAATTTGCCCATTCTTTCATTTGTACATTGTGACTGCTGTATCTGATGTTAGTTATTTGATTGAACTATTTTCAACTATGAACACTTATTGACAAAAGTTTCATAACTCTTTTGGCAGCATTTGGTGCTGCTGAGCTTAGCATTTAGTATCCCTCAACTATATTCTTAAAAATAAAATGAATAGAGACATATGTTTCCTTAAAAAGGCCAAGCTGGGTTCTATATTTATAGTATTTTAATGACAACAAATCCAAATAAAAGGGCTGATGGGCCTTTACTAGCTGTGAACTTAATCTAGGAACTAAGAACTAAGCTGGGATCTCTATGGAAATAAACACCCTACTGATCAGATTCACTTCTCCTTCACCCAGCACAGACCTCATTGATGAAGAGACTCTTTTAAAATTAAATGAGCCATTTAACTACCCCAGTGCTGGATGCTGGGGTGTTTTCTACAGAACTCGGAGAGAAAGAGCTGCTATTAAAATGATGCATCTTCTATTTTCTTTGACTGTGAGGATTGCAGAAGGATTCTGCAGAAAGACTTTAACTTTGAGTGTCATTTAGGAAACAGAAAATTTTGCTTTTCACCATACTCAGGATTTCTGTCCAGGCCACTTGAAATGTGGGTAATGCTGAAACATTTCAGCAGGTAATTTCACCCATATATTATTGCAACCATAACCATTTCTTGAATTGAGATGTATCTTACTGAAATATTTTTCTTTATTTTATGTTACATTATAGGTTCATGTTCAGAGGAGCAAGATACAGGTTTTGTTAACTAAACAGTGATATATTCACTCTCACTCAAAAACCTCTATTTAGATTTTCCACCAGGGATAAATAGAGGAAATGTATTTAGATCTAAGTACTTTGTCATGATGCAGTGAAGTGTAGTCTGTACACCAGACCTAGCAAACTGTTAAATGATGCCAGGGGTGCAGTGCTAGAGGAATTTTAGATGAGATTTTATTTCATGTATATTAGTTTTTTGTTTCTTCTATATTTTTCAGAAATGTTTTATTGCTTCTATCAGTTGCAAGAGTACATGAAACTTTAATGATGAAGCAGTAAAAGAAATGATCTCCAAATATTACTGCAGATCCCTTGATAGATTTCTGTGCACTCTGCAACCTTTGTCTGAGCTAATTAAATAACCAGCAGAATAATTCTGAGGATGCTTACAGACAGCACTGCTGTGATGCTATTTCCAGAATGGATATTTTTTTCCTTAAACCTCCTTGTCTAGGAAGCAACCCCAGAGCCATTTAACCAGAGAGGTACCAGGCCTAAAACTGCCTACGATGATTAACACAGGAACAGGAACAGAAATGAATGTGAAGGCAAAAAATAATCAGGAATATAGCAAGCCATCATTAAAGCTGTGTACAAATGAATAGAAGTGAAATGAAATGTTTGGTGGGTTTTGGAACATCTGCTTGTATAAATCATCATTAACATGATAAAGACAGTCTATTTTTCCATTCAATGGGTTATGTGTATTGTCTTGTACAACTTGTGGTTGGGGAAGTTTCTGTTTTCCATCTGAGTCTTAAATATGCTATTCAACAGCTTTACTCTTAGTGCCCGACTAAACTCTGAAGTCTGAAAAACATGTGTTTTCAGAACCCAGTACTTTTTGTTTCTAATCTGACTGGTTTGTGTTACAGTAGTACAGTAAGGTCCCAAATGGATTTGGTGCCCTGTTGAACTGAGCTCTGCTGTAGAGTAAAAGAGTCTTTGCCCTGGAAAATGTAACCTTAAAGGCAGAAAAAAATAATTTTACAGTGCTAAAAAAAAAAGGGCAAATTGAAGCACTTACTGGTAAAATGACTGCCCACTACTTTGCTGTCCCCCAAACATCTGCTGAGCAGAAAATAAGACTCAGAATTCTTTCTGTCCATTGCATCCTGTTATCCATCCTTTTGCAGTGGTTCTCTAATAGAATGGAGCTTTAGTGGTTTTGCTGCCCTATCAGGGAAAAAAAAGACCAGTATATATAGGCTTATTTGAGTCTTGTCACCATTTTAAACTCTACAAAGAATAGTAGGACATCTAAATATTCCTAAGGTAGAGGTTTAACTGATGTGAAACCTAAATGTGTTTCCAACTAGTGATAGCACATCCATAGCTTTGACAGAGCATTTTCAAGCCCCTGACAGCATTTTAGCTATTTAAAGAAGAAAATACCAAATGCTTGCAGGAATTAACAAGAATATGCAATCTGTAAGGGTATTCCAGCAGCCGTATCAGAGACAGGAGGTCAAATCCCCATTAAATTGTCCAGATGATCGTAGGAAAGGTGCTTGCTCATTCGGATCAGTGCCTGCTGCAAGCAAAAGCCAGGCAGTCGGTGGTGAGAAAACTAATCTGAAGCCTTTGCGTGTTGTCCTCCAGCCGCCCGGCCCCGGGTTGTGCTGTGTGTTGTTAACAGGAGTGTCGTGGCTTGTTGCAATGGTGCAGGCACTGATCTCAGCTATCGAGCAGATCAGACTCTGAGAGAGCCAAGAGGACCTGGAGGGTTTTGTAGATGAAAGCCACTGGGTTGAATTGCATTCAGAAGCAAACGGCACCATGCTGAGCTCAGATGTAACCTGCTTAGCGTACCTTACAGCTCCGCTCCCCGCACACTGCAGCTGCCTCTGGGAGGGAGGGTTGGTGTTTTCTGTGAGGTAGGGGAGGACTTGTGTCACCTGCTCTGGTGGAAGCAGAAAATGTGGTTTTGGGAAACGTGAGTGTAGGTGGGATGTCTCAGCTCTGGACTAGCTCTCCACGGATCCTGGCAGTCCCCATGGCTTGAACTGCCTCAGGCTTCATGCTAAGTTATTCCAGTGGGCTGTGTTCACACCGATCTGCAGTGCAGGGGGAACATAAAGGACCCAATTTTGCATGCTCTCTAGATTAAGAACTTGGCCAGAACTTGGCCCACTTCCTCTGTGCACAGAGGCTGAAGCAAGACAGCAGTTGACTTATTACAATAATTATTAATTCTTTGTATTAATGGGTAATAGAATTGAGTATTTTATTTCATTCTTGGAAAAAATTAGGGTGCTCTTGAAGTAGAGCCCCTATCTACTAATGTAGTACTCAGTGTAGACTGTCATTTCAAGGAAATGTTTCCACTATGATCCATGTTTATTTTAATGCTGAACTTTTACCACAGAGGTATTTGCCGCAGTTGAAACACTGATGTTTTCCTGCCACCAATACAACTTCACTCCTGACCTGGTGATGATGACATGGTCTTGCAAAGCTTCCCAGAAGCACAGACCTCTCCCTCCCAAATGCAGTAATTCCTGTAATGGTGATACTTTAAAGTGGTCGCTGGAGGTATCCGGAGTGATGCAGGTGCATTTTAGGACACTTGTGAACTGGCTCATTTCTGAATTGTGGTGTTGTATATTTTTGTTTCTATTTTTAATCACTGTGCTAGTTTGCAGAGTTTTTCTTAATGTCAGTGTCTGCTGCAACACATGCTGCATGAATCATTCAGCAGAGCCAGGTACTGCTTTTGTAAGCTGCATCATCTCTGGGTGTAATGGTAAACTATGAGCAGTAGTGACCAGAAACGAGCTGCACTCCTGATACAGTTTCCGTTTGTTTTGATCTCCTCAGCTTTTTAATTCATTGCTTTGATTAGGAAATTCCCAGTGACCTCTAAAGAATGGCAGGTTCTATCTTCTCCAATGATGCTGAGGCAGCTGGGAGCCAGCCCTCGGCACAGTTTGGAGTAATCTCAGGGCTGTTGTAGCTGGTGCTTTCAGGGATGGTTCCTGAAGGGTTGCTTTTTTGGCCTAAGGTTGCCAGAACATCAGCAGCTTGTGTGTATGCCCTGACATCCCCTGCTGCCGGGGGCTGGGGCGAGACTCTGCCTGCATGGGCTTTACTGCATGGAACAGTGCTGCCAGCAGAGCAGGATTTCCATGTCCCCCACTGGCAGCAACCTGGAGCAGCTCTGTGTGCTGACTCGACTGTGCCTCCTCCCAGGCAGGCTCTCTCTGAAGTCCCTCTGCCATATCACTGAACACTAAGTAGTTTGAAGTGAGTTGTCTTCTTTTTTTCTTCCCCAGGTTGTTAGCGTAAAATTCAAATAGGTTAAAATATTATTCGTCTCTCTAACACTGTGAGGGGACAGAGGCCTGGCTAGCCCAGGTAATCATAGCTGAATTCAAAGCCCATCGTTGTGCTTTCAAGCAGCAATAGGTTACTCATTACTGGAGCTTTGAACAGCTTCCCTGTGGGTTGTGTGTGTCTCTGCCACCAGCACTACTGGCACCGATCAATTAGTGTCACACGCAGTTTTAGAAAGGGCCAAGCAGGGAACATGTGTGGAGCTATTCTCCCACCTGCTGTTCTTACTGGTGAAGCTGGAGAGATCTGGCCTGCCAGTATGATATCTCTTTGGGAGCTAATTAGTTTGGGAGATTACAGAGAGCCAGATATATAAGATGCCTGATCAATCTCCTTCACAGCCCTGTAAAGGGAATAGGTAAATGTCATTTTTCATAATACCAGCATAAAAATCGAGGAGTAGAGGCCAGATGTCACAGTCCACAGCCATCAGATCCAGGAGCATGGACGTTGGAGCCGATACCTCCCTGGGAATAACTGGGGTGGGGGATACTGCCCCTTTTGGAGGGAATCCCAGGGCAGCATGAGTGGCAGGTGACCACAGTGATCACAGGAGGAGAGTCAGTGTACATGGTGCACTCTGAACCCAGTGGACCAGCTGTTCTCCAGAGGGGCCCCATCACTGGCTCCCCTGTGCTATCTGTCCCCACCCTGGTGCTCTAGCTTCAGTCTAACCCACCCTCACTAACTGTACCCCTCACTTTTCCAAATGCTTCTCTCCCATTCTGCTTTCCATAGCCTGTGCCATTTGGCTGCTGGAGGGGACACCTGCTCAGTGTGCTTTGTGCAGCACCTCTCGCCAATCGGGAGGCAGGGGGTTCGTGCTCCTGCCTCATTACTCAGATCAGTAGAAATAATGACACTGTTTTTCTTAGATGTGCATTCAGAGAAGTCTGTGGTTAAGATTCTATCAAAAATGAAAAACAGTGTGCAGCAAAATAATTATTTTTGTAAGGCTTTTCAGATTTTACTGATGATGAGGGAACCAGCAGGAGTTCACTAAGGGAATATATTTTATTGATGCCAAGGAATTATTGCATCAGTATTAGAACTTCAGGGGCATGTAAATGTTCGGGACAGTGAAACATTGCATTATTATGGAAAAATTGTGCCTTTGAATAAGAGAAAAAAAGCACTGAAGTGTTGCAACAAAGTTATTTCTGTGACTATCTGGGCGATTTAGAAACATGCTGTTGATGAAGCGGGTTGTGGACGATTCTTCTTGTCCTTCCTCTTATGCATTTCACCTATAGTTCTGGGATAGCTCATTTCAAAAAATCATTTTTCACCTGCAATTAAGAAACCCTTAGAGTCAGTATCCATTGAAGAATGTGTGATTAAGGATGAGATTCACTTGAAGTCGCTGTCTGGAATTCATGGTGTTCTAAAATATTCCAAAGCTTTTTGTTTTAATGAAGAAAGAGGAGTGCTTTCTTTTCCTTTGCCAGTGTCCCATTTCAGTGTTCCAGTCTGTTAAGCAAAAGCCGAATTTTGTTTCCTGATGGATCAAAGAGAGAATGCCCAGAGCAAGCCTGTGTGATGTTCACAAACCCATTGCCTTGCTTTGCAACCAGCAGCACAAATGCTTCCCTCGAGGGCAGCACTGGGCACGGTGCAGGTCTGTGCCGGGACCCCGGCGCCAGCTCAGGAGCCAGACGCAGTCGCTGTCTGCACAGCGAATACCTTGCTCAGGTCCCTGCGAAGCCAGATGCCGTGCTGTGTTAGATACCGGGGCCTGCTGCAAGGACAGTGAGATCCATCTCTGAGGTACCTTTCACATCCCCAGCTGCCCTCTGCAGGTGCAGTTCTCTTTTTTTTCCGTTTCTCTCTGAGCATTTGAACTGCACATCTTGTTCAATTAAATTTGCTGCTCATCCTCGGGAATGCAAGCTGGGTTCTCTCTGGGGGGAGAAGGGGACAGTTAGGAGTCTAGTTCCACCTTTTTCTCTTTCTTAAAGCCTTCTTTCTCCATACTTGTAAGATGATGCCAGTTATAAATATGTTTTCTGTTTTGGTTTTAATGCCATCTCAATGCTGGCCAAAATCTTGTTAGGCAAAATTCTAATTGCAGCTGCAATTATCCTCACATAACTTGCTTAATTAGAGGACCATTGTATACTCTACCACCAAACATACTTTTGGGAGAAGAGAGTTGCTAGAACAAATTTTGCTGGAATAGTTACAGTAGCAGAGCCTTTTCAACACTCACCCCAGCCTTGCCAGGACCTTGCAGCTGAGCAACTGCTGGAGAAATCCAGTACCCCTAGGAATAGGCCTTGAAGAGCACATTCTTTCATTGCCTCTCAGCTGAGCATTGCTCGAGTCTGGGGTTTTGAACCTGCTAAGATGTTTAGCAAAAAAGGCCCTGGAAGCACTTTGTAAGTAGAGCTGAAGAGGGTCTGTGTTTCACAGCCTCTCCTGCCCAAGCTTGGTCCTGTCCTGCATTCATCTTTTAAAGAGACACCATGCTCCCACATCTATGTCTGACTGCCCCCCTTCAACAATGCAAGACTCCTTGACCTACTATTCTTAACCTTAACTGACAAAAAGATTGTAATATAAATAGGACATTTATAACTAGCATTGGAAATCTCTTCTGTTGTGTGATTATCTACAAAGTGTTATTACCCCCTTTTTGCACAGGAAAATATGCCTAGATTTTCATTGATCCACCTTGAATCAATGCTTTTAAAAATCTTGGACACATTTTACTTAAGAGCAAAAGCATGCATTTTATGTTTTGACATGGTATTATTGATTGGAAAGGAGAGAGCAGTGCTCTCCACCTGACTGTCTCCTCAGTTTCCAAGTCTGGCAGTGTCTGGTAGCACAACATCCTTAATGGCTTTGCTCCTGTTTTCTCTGCTTGTTGCCTCTCCTCTTTATCCTCCCAGTCCTCAGCACGGTGCCTTTCTCAGTTTTTTAAAGTAATCAATATTGCGCTCAAGCCTCCTGCTGTTCGCTGTCACTCATATTTGGCACAGCTATAAATTATGCATGGGTCTTTCTTGGCCCATATAAAATTTCTATTGCATTTGTCAATTGCTAATCAATAGTTCACTTTTCTTATCCTCAAAGACACACACGTGTTCTGAAGTTTTAACACAAGCAGACTTCCCCCTTACATGTAGATGAGTAGAGCAGTGAGACTTCAGCTAGGGAGCAGGAAGCTGCAGACGTACAAATCTACACCTGGTGGTGTATTTGAGAACATTACCATAAATTCTCTACCTACAGGGCTTTGCTTTCTTCATTTCACTGTGGAGCTACATGTTACACAGGCATGGTAATGCAGTGTTTTAGTGTGGCTTTGCTTACCTGTGACCCTTTCAACCTCCATTGCACAAGATGCTCACAGTGGTAGACTGTTTGAACTTCCAGAGCTAATGGCATCTGACATTTAAGTCAACCTTAAAGAAATCTCAGCAAACCCAGTCACTTAAACTAATATGTCAGTGTCTCTTTAAGGAGGCATATTGACAGGCTTTGTAAAATGTCATGTTATGTTGATGTCTCAATCAAGTGCATAACTCTCCCTTCCCCCCTCCCCAAGTTTTCTCAAGCTTTGAAATTGGGTTGTAAACCCAAAAAGGAACAAATAATTCCTTTGTATAAAAAGTGCATTTTAAAAAAGTTGGATTGCTGACTATCTGAAATAAGCGAGTGAGCCCTGTAGCATCAACTTCTGCTGCAACATCTTTAATAGATACACAAGTGCTGTTAGCTGAGGCAAGGAGAAAGTACTGGTGGAGTGAGACTGCTTGAAACCATATTTTGCTTTAGGCAAAACAGTGTGCTAAAAGAGCTGAAAACAAGAAAAGCTGCCTACTGCTATCCCTGCAACATTAAACATCAAAACTCGAGCCATTTGCTTGTGAAGGTTGGTCGCTTGAATAAACGCTTGAGATTTGAGAAACTACTGGTCACGATGGGGAGAAGAGAGCTTATTCCTTCAAAAACCTGACACCTCTCATCACTCCAGAAGACCAGTTGCTGCCTAAGTAAATCCTCAATTAGGACTGTTGGCTGCAGATCCTGGAGCTGCACTCCACAGAGGGATTTGCTGGAGCGCTCTCCATTTACAACCGTGTGTGCTACAGTACTTTCTGATTCGGAGTCCAGCAGGGTTTGACCTTCAGGCCATGCTGCAAAGGTCTCTTCACTTTGGAACAGATGGTGCCACTTTTATTCACACTGAGTAGTGTTTTCCTCCTTAAGAGGGCTGACATCTCAGCTAAATTACACTAAAATAGGTCCAGCTGTCTGGCCTTTCCAAGCTATACTGAGGGGAGAGTGAGTTGTCAAAAGGGTGTAATTCTCAAAAATGCAGAGTGCTCAGGGGCATTTGACTGACTACTTGATGTCCAGGCTTTTGCCTGTGAACTGGGGAGATGTGAGCCAGGTGTCATGCAGCAAGGAGAGGCCAAAATGACAAAAGCTTGTGCAAGGGGGTGTACGGCTCATCTGTGCTACAGCAACTGACTTCTTTTATCATGAGGGAGTACAGAGGTTGATGACAAATTGTAATAAAAGTGTGGCAAAGAGATTGTATTATTAATGAAATAAGAAATAGTAGTTTCATAAAAAGTTGATTCCATTGCATGGGTTAAACCACCTTCTCTGAAATAGCCTAAGGTTTTGGGGTGGTTGAGCAGAGGAGTTTGGATGATTGGATGGTGAATCCAGATCACTGAAATCTAGAGATGGAGATCTGCATCATGGATGTCTAGAGTTGGGGATTGTGGAGATCTCAGTCTGAATCATGGAGTCCTAGAGAAACTCCACTGGTCTTGGCTATTCCAGGTTCACACAGGTGTGACCAAGAGTATTATGCAGCACATCACCTTCCAGCCCACCCAGGGGTCCCAGCTGCCTGAATACAGCAGGAGTCACTTCCCCAGGAATGCCTGTCCTGGGGGCCAAGAGGACAAATGTGGAAGGACTAATAGCCACAAGGAGTAAAGGAGAGACTGGTCCAGTGTCATGAGGCATCAGAGAGGCAGACTTCAGTGGCAGGATCACCTCTGCTGCCTTCCTTCTGAAGCTTCTGCCCATTAGGAGAGCTCCATTAAGTACTTAATAAATTCATTTGCAAAGGACTCTCTGCCCTATGCCCTGTGCTGATTAGCAGCATCACTTCCAGATGAGCTGGGTGTTTCAGTGCATGCACTGCCTGCATGCCTTCTACTTCTGGCAGGGTTTTATCCATTCACTTATGTGATAATATATTAGATTTCTGGACTGAACTTAGATGGAAAAAAGAGAAAACATGGGGAAAGATGAATTCAGAGTGTAAGTGAAACCTCTTTGCAATGAGAGAAATGGGTTGTGCATGTACCACATAACAAACACTCAGGTATGATCTGGTATGGCTTCAGTAGCCTCTCCTCTGTCAGGCAGTTCAGGAAGAGTGCAGGTTTTCATTTCAGTCATAGCAAAACACTTCAGTAAAGGAACTCTATGGGCTTACAACACTTAGCTAAGAATCCAGAAATGCTTTTAAGTTTTGTGACTTTTACCTCATCTTCTGATTCTGGAGGACTACTTCTTTTGGCAAGTGTGATGCTGAACTGTAAGGGACATCAGACAGTAGGCCTTTCTTTTTTGTGTTTGTTCTTTCTTGTCTCTGGCAAATGGGGACAGATTAGCTGAGGTTGAGTGACGAGGTCACTGCCCTCAGCTATCTGCTGTGTCCCCACTGCATGGTCAACTGAGCCATTTGTGAATTAGCTGCTGAGCCATTGATTCCTACAGCACAGAGGTTTAAAGTGGGCTGAAATTGTTTATGGTTAACCTGCGCGTTAGTTCAGAACCACGATGCAGAAGTGGTTCGGATGTTGCTGTATCAACAGTGGAATAGACAGTATGGGACAATAATGCTTCCTTACTTATCAAGCAGAGCTGATGTGGGATGTCTTTTTTTTTTTTTTTTTGGTGCAGTCTGAGGCAATGATTAAGGCTCTTGCAGCTTGTATTTGTATTTGTCCCTATACAACCCATGCTCTCTCCCTTTCCTGAGAGAGGAAGCCATGTCATTCACTGCCTTTCCCCAGTACAGGGAGTGTTTCTGTGCATGCACAGAACCCACTAAAGTCAGCAGAGAGAGTGAGAGATTTGGCCATGCAGAGAAAGTTGCAAGATGAATTACTTTTTTTTCCACTTTGAATTTCCAGGAAGATTTTCTTGGTTCTGCTGGACTTCAGAGGATGCCAGGGTCACTTCTTTGTAAATATCGCTCCTAAATAAGTATTTTTGAAGACTGTTGGATGAAGGAAGGCATACTTCCCTGGGATCCACTGGTCAGCTTGGTGTCTGCCCACAGGCAGTGTCCAGGAGGTGCTGTTTTGATCGACATACCAACCAACTCACATGCATCTTTCAGCCTTTATTGTTTCTGTTTGTAGGGCACCTTTTTATACTCAGAAGTGGGGAAAGAAGGATGAGCTTATTCAGTGCAGAATACAACTCCCTGTGTATCCCTGCATATTTTGCTTTTCTAGAGTTAGTGTTTTGCCCTAATATTGAATGCTTCCACTTTAGAGCAGATACTTAGGAAAGCTAGCAGGGGAAGAGCAACTTTTGTGCTGAGACCCTAAGAACTGCTTGTTTGAACTCTCTTTTCCCTGATACCTGCACTAGCTGGTCTCTGCTCTTACAGTGCTGCAAAGAGCTCAGTGCTCAGCAGCACAATTCCCTGGAAAACCAGATTGCTGGCCACTGAATGGTGCCAAACGTTTCCACCAGTGGAAATCCTCCATGGTCTTTGCAAACTCTGATGAGCCAACAAGCAAGACCAGAAGTGCTGCTCATTTCCTACGGGCTCTAATTCTCACGGCGCCGATGGGAGCTGCTCATCCCCTTTGGGGAAAGAATGGGAAACAGGAGGCCAGGAGCCCTGCTGGTACCCGCTGCCAAAAGTCTGCAGAGGGGCTGGGTTTGTAGGATTGTAAATCATCTGGAGCAAGAAAGCTACGTTAGTTAATCCCAGATGAGGATCAGATCACCTGCCTTGCAGCCCAGACCATTTCCCCAGGACCACTGCACTGGCTCAGATCCTGTTGGCTCTAATTCCACCCTTTGTTCTATTTTTGTACAGTAGGTTTTTTAATTAGTAATTCTACTGAATTTATAACACGTTGTGACTGCACGTCCCCTGAGCATAAATAGAGCACAAAGAAGAAAGGGGGCAGTGATTTAATGCCAGATCATCGTGGGCCCAATTCATAAAAATGTTATACTTTTTATGCAGGAAAAGGAGCGTCCGTGTAGCATATTTGGAATTCATTGAATCTTCTTTCTTATGCATAAAAGTTGCCAACTGCTCATTACTCAGTGAAGGGATTCATAACTCAAAAGAGGGCAGAAGCAGAAGAAAAATGAGCATGCCCTACTTAATGTGTAAAATTCAAATATTAAAAAAAAAGAAAGAAAATCTGGCAGGGATACAGAGTAAGTAAATCATCCCTTTAAAAAAGAAACCTCTAATAATTACCTAAGTACAAGATTCATGGCTGATAACTAGTCGGAGCAAAGATATGCACATAACCTTACTTTAGCTTTTAAACAGCACTTGTGATTATTGTTGTTTTAAACAATGGCAAGTCTGTTTTCCTAGCAAACTGTATAGTTCAAACGAAACTTCAATATATTTATTGGGGGAGCCACATGCAGGAAATAGATTATTAGGGGAGAAGATGTTCTTCCATTTACGGTGATCCTAGAGCAGAGAATACAGAGAAAACACATTAAGAAGCACTTCACATTTTTCCTTTGCTGTAACCCAACCCAGACTTGTGCCCAGAAGAGACAGCATCCTTTGATCATTGCAGATCCATATTGACATGTCCCATGCCATCCTTCACTCTCTAATCTCTCAGCACTGTGCACATTGAACACATTGCTGTACACACACTCATTACCGTACTGAACAAGAAACCACATATACTGTACCAGAAACCACAACTAGACAAAAGTCATTGGTCAAAGATCATTTACATTCCTTTTTAGTTGCTTCTCCCTCCTGAGAAGCTCTGATTTATCAGGAGATTTGAGCTGTAGTTTTTTCCCGGCACAGTGCTTCTTTACACTTGGGTGGGGACAGGAGAGGCGAGCGGAGATGCAGCAGCTTTACTTTGCTGCTGCTTTTTCTTTTCAATTTCCCGACTTCCTGGCTCTCTCTTTCACATTGAGCGTGAGAAACTTTGCTCTGCTGTCTCTTCCCACCCATCTTAGCATCTTTCATGGAGAAAAGAGAAGGTGGAAGTAGAGATTGTGGCATGCATGTTGTAACTCCAAGTACAAAAGCCCTGGCAGCAGACAGAGGTGCAGCTGTGCCCTGCGGAATGCAGAGCTGCTGTGTCCCGAGTGCCAAGGCAGTACCAGCTCAGCACAGTGGACCTCCACAGTGAGGTGTGGTTTGGGGGTTTGAACCCTTAGATGGGGAATAGTGTTGGTATCAGACAGCGGATGAAAAATTAAAGGATGTTGTTTTAAAAACGGTGAGAGTGTTAGGCAATGGCCCAGCAACCCATGGTATTTTTGCAATGCAGTGTTTCAGCTGGAGCCACAGCAGCTGCTCTGGTGTGAGCTGGGCAGCTCCTGGGTCTGTGTTTGTGGTGGCTCACCACACACCAAGTCCATTTTCACCCCTCCCCTAGGACAGGGAGAGAGCATACACATCTTCTCGGCATCTCCTATTCACTGATAGTACCTTGGGGCACTCCCTGAAGCTACATCCATGCTTGCAGAGACCTCAGCCCTCCCCCAAATACATCAAGAAGTCTGCTGGAAGTGGCAGATAGAGAAACAGCCAAGTGTTTTTTGACTTCCAAGACTAACTAGTACATAGACATCCCATAGCAAACTGTAGAAATCATTGCCATTGGTTTCAGTGGGAGCAAGATAGACCCTTTAATGAGGTCAGCTCTAAGGACATGGATTTGACATCAGAAGCAATTCCTGATGTGCTTGTTATCTGCTCTCAGAGGAACCCTGGCTTGCTTTCACAGCCGGCAACATACCAAATCCAACAGCTTATTCTGGAGTTCTCTTTGTTTTTTTTACTAATAGGCAATATTCACAGGCTAGACTGAAAGACATAAATATTGGAGACAGGGTGTAAGGTATGTCTCTGCACTCATTTCATACTGGAGATCTTAAGAGAACTGCAGGCAACTCTACCCACACGTCCAGTTTTTTAAGGGGGTGACGGTTTCAGTTGGCAAAAGGCACTGAGCTCCAGTGGGTTGTTAGGTGATGCATTTTGAAAGCACATAGAAATCAGATGCTGTACCCCATCCTAAGTCAGGCATGGCCAATTTCGTCCTCCCAGCCACTCTTTCCCTTGCATTTCCAAATAGGTGTAATATTCTCCTACCCTACCATTCCCAGCTAGCATATACAGTTTCTGCAACTAGTCAAGAGCTGCTGAGTAGCATCACAGAAATGGCCACATTTTAATGGAGCCCCAAGCAATTCCTGTCTACATAAAGTTCATTAAAAAAATTGCCTGAGATAAGAGCAGCTGTGTGAACATAAGATGCTTCATTATTTTATTGGGCATCTGATTTGTATCTCACTTGCACAATTTTTCACTGGATTGACCTTATTGCCCTCATTGAAGTTTACTAATAATTTATACAGATCCGAATCAGTCCATATAATTATATATCATAATTATTAGCTGCTGTAAATTGGGGTTGGTCCACTGAAGTCTAATTACACCACCTAAGGAGTTGACTCATTTGTTATGACTCTGTTATACAATAGACTGAAGCTAATTATACTGTATGTCTATGTGTGCATCTTGGTGTGTATTTTCCGCCTCTCTTTATCCTCTTTCATTCCTCATTGCTTCTCCAGTGTTTCCAATTACATTAGTTATTTTGCTCCCTGTGGAAATAGTTTCTAAGAGACACTTTTAGGAGCCTGGAATTAACTGACAGTCTGGAAGCCCAATTTTGTGGCCTCGTATTTGCTGTGATCTAGAGGTGTCAAATTGCCTACATTTTTACAAATCTAACCTTTCAACATGTTTGGGAGTCAAATTTATAGCTGTATTTATGCTTGCAGTTGATTCATTCTAACATCCCAAGCAGAGAGTATTTCCTCTCCTATTAGAAAATGAGCCTTTGCTGAAAACCACAATGAAATGGCATTTTTCTTAGTGCTGTTGCAGTGGTGAGAAGAGGAAACCCTGGGTAACATTTTTTTCTGGAAAGGTAGGGGAGAAGAAACCATGGCCCATGATTGTTCATCCCAGGCACTCCCTGAATCTGAAGTTCAGGAGCAGGCAGTGCTGCACAGCCCTTCAGTGAGATCTGGGGAAAGGGCCCACAGGCCCAGTGCAGCCCTGAACATGCTCTAGACAGCTCTGAGACATACTCTGCCATATGATCCAAACTAACTTGTCTGGTGACTGGTAGCAGGTTTCAACTGTTACTAAATCAATTGGGGAAAGCTTCCAGAGATGTCGTTGGGTATTTGAGATTGAAGTGTCCAGATAAGGAGAGGGTGCAATGGGTATATGCAATGCTACTGAGAGTTTCCAGGAAACAGCTGACATGGGACTTGTTTGATGTTCCAGAGGCTGGGAAATATAAACAGTATGCATTAAAATATATTAAATGCAGGAAATACTTTTCTTTTGCTCAATCATGCTGCAACCAGAGTGCTGGCTTTTTTTGTTTTTCTTTACTTTGTTCTGCCTTTTAGTGCCTGCAGTCATTTTATTCACTGATTTGTTCTATATTAATTGTGGTGGTGTGGCTTGCTGAGTAACAGGTACATGACCATCCCAGCACCCCTGTTGCTGTAGGATAATGCTGACCTTACAGGTTAACAGGAATCACCATTCAGCTTCTGCATCCTTATGGGGTGAGACAACAGCGTTTCCACAGTGCAGGTCTCTGCAAGCCCTGGGTCACACAAAGGAAGGTGCTGGGTAACTGTAGCCTTGGTGCTGGGTGGAATATAGGAATGCAGTGGATGCACAAACAGTATTAAAAGTAATCTCATGTTTAATGGGGTTCTGCATAGCATGCTGTGTTTTTTTTACGGAGTAAATTGTGTCCTTGTGGTCACCTTCTCTGTCCTTTCAGTCAAGGCAAATGTCATGCAACGTCTATTATGAGCTGGAGACATAAGGGTCAGGAACGCAAACTCAGATCAAACTTACTCTGTTGTAACACCTGAAGGGCAGGAGAGTGCTCACTCTTAACCACTGCTCCCACCTTCACCTGCCAACAGGACAAAAGAACAAAATGCCTTGGCTCGTGCCATAGCTGTTGCTCATACGTTTCTGTAAGTGCTGTGAGCTCCGTGGGAAGGTGAAAACATCAAACTTTCTCTCAAAAAAGTTAACATTTTACTTTCTTCATCTGTGCAACACCTTTCTAGTAAATCACCTCTCTGCTCGTGATCAGGACATTTGTTTCCCCCAGAAAAGCTGCTTCTTTGACTTACTTTCAAGCCCTGCCTTCATGTGGTGCAGTTGTGGTACTAAAAGGAGGGCTCTTCTCTCAGATACTTCTATTTAGGTGAGCAACTGATAAACAGATTAAAATCAAAACCATAGGGAAAAGGACACTAGCAATTAAACCATCAAAGGCAACCTCTGCAGATTTTGCTAAGTCCTCTGGGTTTTAACCAGGTGGAACCCAATCACTTTGACAGAGCCAATGAGGCTGTGGTTTTACCAGTGCAGCAAGGGTGAGATGCTACCCTCTGCAAAAAATGTTTACGGTCTTTATCTCTGGTTCCTCTCTAGTTTCAGCTGCTTAGACTCATTGTGTGAATTTATTAGTCACTTGTAATTTCTTCACTGATTTTTGTTAAACTGTTTCCTGGCTCGTGGTCTTGGCAACCTGTTTCTGTTGGTTAAACAAGCTTGCCTGTCAAGCAGGTTTTCCCAATGTCACAGTTCCTGTATTAACTCTCTTTATTGAGTAATGCTGCTTCTTATCCAGGATGAGATCAGACTTCATAACAAGTGGATCAAAGCCATCCAGTTTAGATCAAAAATTGGAGCTGAATCCGAGCATTCTTGAAATTTGATGATGTTTAAGTTGAGTTCTGGTTTGACCCTGCCATGGACAAAAGTTCAAGCAACAAAGTTCAGAGTTGGATTTGTATTATCTCATTAATTAAAGGAGTTTTTAGTCACGCATTTTGACATTGGGTCCATCTTTTATAACCAATGGTCAAACATGATGAGCTCCTAAACTGTCCAACAAAGAGGTTTAACACCTGCTGAAATGTGTGGCAAAAGATTTCCCCAGAAATTCTCTGTTGTACTTAAACAACGTAACTTGTGCTGGCAGCTGGAGAAACCTGGTCAGTTAATAGATGGAAATCTAAGAAGCAGCAAAGGGCCAAACTTTTTTTTTTATCAGAGTACTTTGATTCATATTAAATGCTACACATTTCTGAACACTCTGCTCAGATTTCTGCCCAAATACCAGAGGGCTGTTATAGCCGTATCCATAACAAAGGCAGAATTACTGAAACCTCATGTGAGAAATGCTGTTCTTAAGATTTCCTTCAGCTGAGTTTTGCAAATGAACTCATGCTGATTTGTTCAGATATGGCCCAAATGTTCATATTGATTTTGTGGGGTGTTCACCCAAACATCTGAACTGTGGCAGAGGTTTGACCCATAACCCTCGTGATGCCTAGACCAATATATTATGCTGTGCAGTGATGCCGATAATATTGCATTTCCCAGAAGCTTTTAATGCTACAATGTGATGCAGACACATCATGATGAATGAGTTTCAAATCCCAAAAATTTATATGTTATACCACTGTTTCAAAAGAAATACCTCAGAATGCATTTTAATAATGTAAATTCAGAATCTTATATTTCAGTGATAGGAGAGGAATTGTACCCTTCTGAGTGGTTAGTTTCTTTTTTTCTCTCTTCTTAGTAATGAGGATAGCTGTTTTCTTAGATAAACACACTTTTACACCAGGAAATATTTAATATCTTTCGGCCAAAAAGCAACACAAGTGTAATAACTGTATAACTAGGATCACTCTGAAAAGAACCATGAGTTGTGTAATTGTGACTTTGTAGTTTATATAATCTAGGAAAGCTGATATAAACCTTTGAAATATTCTGAAGTTAGCGCTATGCCAGTGTTTAAATGAACTTTGTTCCTATTCTCCATGCTCAGTTGCTGGAGAAAAAGGAAACATCAATAGGCTCTTCATGGAGGATTTTTAAAATATTTATCTAACATGAAAATTTTTGAATTACAATGCTTTTGCAAACTACTCATCTCCTTGTTTCTGTCTGCACATTACATTAAAAGCAACTATATACGTCATTTCTCCTCAAATACAGAATTGTTATAGGGACTTGTGATTCTCTATGGGCCCATACTACATAAACCTCATGAAGCCATAACTACTTCTTTGTAATTTCTTTATTATGAAAAGTTTTGTACTGAAACACTTTGACAATGCTGACCTAAATGAAAGGGGGGTTGGGAAATAAATATGGCTTGCTAATAGTGCAGCCAGTGTTTTTAGAGGCTTCTAGCTTGACTTTTATATTTGAGAGGACATAAACAGCAGAATCAATGCTTGTGTATTTACCAATTAATTGACTTTTAGCCTTAAATGAAAAGGGAATTTTCTAGCATGTGCATTGGGTTACCTCCAGCATGCACCTTGTTCATGTCACTTAAACTTTTTTCTCATGTCTAACTGGATCTAGTGACACTTATCTATTGCAGAGAGGTATCATGAAGATCCATTTCATGTTGTAAAGATGTTCCATCAGAAGGTAATTTCCAGGGCTCGATACCATCAATACCTCCTATTGATTTCAGTGAGGTTTGCAGTGGAAGTAATCCAATAATAAAAGCATCCAGTAATAATGTGAGGTGCAAATGTCAAATTTAGCAGAAATATTCTTGGGTTTCCATCTGCAGTGGGTTAGTTTCACCTTTATCAACCTGTAAAGATTACTGATTTGACTCCCTTCACAATGACCTATGCCAAACACACATGAGTGTCAGGTGTAGGAATTTTCCACTCTTTCCTGTTTTTCTGGATACTTTTTAAATTATTTTAATGTGTTTTGCTAGTGCCACTTAAATCAAAACGAAGACAGAAATGTCTAACGTGTGGTGTTTAACTGATTGCCCATCTCCAAGCAGGGCTGTAAATTCCAGCCACTACAACTACACATAATGCTAATTTGGGATCTATCTGTGTTTTTGGTGTTGAGGCCACTGCAAAAGAATTAGAATTCAGTGTGAATACAATAAAATGGATAATTTTATTTTACTATGTCTCTGAAAAAAAAATGGATAAATATAAAGAGCCCTTTATTTTGAGAGTATGCACCGTGTGATTCTAAGATGGTTTCTGACCTGAACGTATGTTCTGTGTAGTATTCTCTAGATCCCTGAACTTTCACACAGTAGCTTTGCAGTGGCATGTCCAAAAGGATTGGGTGAGTCTAACAGAACATGATGGAGACATTGTCCTTGAAGCCTTTGTACAAAATACCTGACACCTTTCAGTGCCAATGAGAGAACCTGTCTCTGTTTTCCCAGCGTGTTGTAACAACTCTGCTGAGCCCCTCTCAGGCTGCATTGCCTTGCTGGCTGTGGCAGGAAGTTCTAAACAAAACGTTAAAATGTGTGTTTATGTTCAGTGCCAGATTTCAAGCACAGGAGAGAATCCCTGTGCCAATTTTTTACTAATTGTCCCTCCTGGCATTGTCTGTTCAACTTCTTGGAACTGCCAACCCTACAGATCACTGTAAATACTAATCTTCTTATACTTAAGGTATCAGGTTTTCTTTGATGTTACCAAACATGTTGACTCTTATCTTGGTTGAATGCACAATCCAGACACAGTTATCATTAATAACGTTGTGTCTGCTGCTTCATTATGGGGAAAATAGCAAGATACCTCCTTTCAAAATGATAGCTTTTCAGCACTTCAATAATGATCAAGCCTATTTGATTTACACTCTATTTAATGTTCAAAATGAAACACATTTACATCCCTGAATCTAAAAGAGAAAGCCAGGCCCTCATCCTGGTAAGGTGTATGTATGTGCTTAACTCGGCTCCTTCCAGCAAGAAATATACATGAATAAATATGTGCAGGACTGAAGTCCTGTGCTCCATTTAGTTGCACAGCTGTCCTGAAGGCAAGGATTTTTCTAATATATATAGTCAGCTTTCAACTCACAAAGGATCTGAATCTGTTAGCTCTAACTGGCACAGGCAGATCCATTTAATTCTCTATTCATGTGATATTTTGCCAAGTCATTAGCTTAAGTAGAACAATTTATGCAAGTAAAGGCTTTTAGGCAGAATCTGAAGAGTTAAAAAAATTACATGTACTAAATTTCATTATATAGAAGATTAAAAGTCATTCACTAAATTCTACACTCTTGTAAACATAAGGCCTGATCTTCACCTGAAGTAAATTGCCATAGAGCTATTGACTTCACCGGTGCCACTGCAATTAATATCAGCTGAGCAGAAGTCAGTTTTCTATACAGTGACATTTTAGTCTCTTCATGACTCATTAACTTGACCACATACTCCCTGTGAACCTGATCTGAAACCTGTATCTCAATTACTTGATCATCCTAAAGAATGGCTAATTAACAACTGCATGCTTTAAAAAAATGGAAAGAAAGAAGGGGAGATATATTTTTATGTTTTCCATTTGGCAGAATATTATGCTATGAATAATATAATATGCATTTCAAGATCTTGTTAATTTTGATGTGATAATGAATGGGAATTCCTAGTGGAATTTTTTGTCCAGAAATATGAATGGTATTAGCTCAACAGTTATATGATTAAGCAATAAGACCTGCTGAGGCAGGCACTACTCAGGGATGATTGACTGATTTAATTGATTGACATCCAGAGGTAAAGCCAAGGGCACCAATTTACAGATCAGGTCAATTATCTCCTGGTAATGCCCACTTGGTATGTCTTATTGCTATGCTAATATTAACTGTTATTGAAACATTTTAATGAGTTTTTAATTTAAAAGTGGTAAATTTAAAAAGGGTGAACATTAAATTATTCAACTTGAAATAATGGGAACAGAAATATTCTGCTTTGCTAATGGTGATGTAAAAGTTTTGTTGTGCATACCAATACTTCTAGAGATCATTTTAGTTCATCTCCCAGGGAAGGAAAATTCTGTTTGGCATTTAATAAAAACCTACAATGCGGCAGCACAAAATACCCAGAAATCACCTGAGCAGCTCCCAGAGCCTGAGAAATAAACATGGACTGCCAATTGTGAACATTAGGTGGAAAACCACCCCAGGGAGAGGACGCTTCCTATGACAATGTTAAAGGTCCACTTACAGAGGCAATGGAAGGTCCTCAGTGTGACCCCAAACAAAGGTCTCTAAAAGAGAGGGAGCTGAGCACAGGATTGGGCACGTGTTTCACAGGGGAGAGACATGTGTCCTGGGAAGAGGGCACACCCAGGCTCTGCCAGCCCCCCACATGCTTTTGAAGCACAGGCATGAAGTGCTGCGTGGGAACCCGGCTCTGTTTGCTGTTCTTGACAAGATCTCGCTCCCGTAATTCAACCCAAACTTTGTCAAGGAAGATTTAATTTCAAAGAGCCCCATGTTTTTTACAGAGCAAGGGATGTGAGTCCCCTGGCTCGCTTCTCCACCCCTTCCAGCTGTCCAGCAGCTTGTGGCTGCCCTCCTGCTCCAGGTTACCTGGAGAGCTGGCAAGGTGGAGCACGTGTCGGCACTTCAGCTCACACTGTGCAGGAGCGTGGGGAGATGTGATGTGTTGGGTCTCAAGGGTTCACACAGCTGCTTTCAGGGCCAGGTTAGAGAGAGTGAGAGGCCTATTAAAGTTGCCAGGGGTGAAAAGAATCTGGATGCAGTTGCCATGTGAGTTTACAATGGCAGCCAGGAAGATCCAGGATATAAGGTTCTCTGGGAACAGTCAGTTAGCTCCTCTACAGCACAGACTCTCTTATAAACAGTGAAGTAAGAAACTTAGACAACCATTGAAAAATAAAGGGAGCAGATGGCTTAGGCAGTTATTGAAAGATACTGAAATTTCTCCTGTGTGGAGGGCACGAAAAAGAACAGCTACATGGGTTATATCCAAAGAACAGGAACTGCTTTTCCTTCATGTAGCCTCAAAGTAAAGTTTTAGGAAGGTAAACATCAGCATGGTCATGAATCTTGTTCAAGGAAAAAGTGTTAAACAGATCTAGGAGATCCTTCAAGAAGGATCCTAAGAGACAAGTGCAAAGTGTTCCTTTGCAAACAAAAGAGAGGAAGGATAGTAAATAAACAGTTTAGCTAAATCACAAATTTTTCGCTTCAAACGCTAGGAGGAGGAGAGGAGTGTAGCCTTAAGGTCAAAGATTTTTAACTGTAGTGGAATACAGTTAGACAATGCAGAACTTGTAACTGTAGTGGAATACAATTAGACAATGCAGAAAATGCCATGCAACCAGGACATCAGTATCCTCACAAATTGCCTTGTAGTTCCTGTGAGAAACTAGAGTAGTCACAGAGCTACAACTTAGCAAATATGGTGTCTTTCTCAAGGGAACTAGTTCTACAGTGTTTTAGTAAGGCTTTTGACATCATCCCACATGCTATTCACAGCTGAAATTTAGGAAATTGGTTGAAAAAGCTTGAAAAGCTACAAGTTGCTAGCAAAAGGAAGGGGGGTTAAAACTAGCAGGCTTTTGTGGGAGCCTGCTGCAGGCCCTGTACTTCTCAGTATTTTCATTAGCTGGACAGAACATGAGACTATAGTATCTCCCAACACTGGGGATGTTTAAGAAGGTGCCAGACAAATACCTGTTAGGTGTGACACAGAACAGCTGATCCAGCCTTCAAGCAGAAGCATGAACTAGGTGACCTCTATGGTCCTTACAGTCCCATCCTTCTTTGCCTTGCATCAAAATATTTTAAGCTAATACATCAGAATTTAAACTGGAACAGCCAAGATAGAGAAAAATATTCTTTTCTGCCAATCCCTCTTTGTGGGCTGTAACCTCTAGCAGAAGGGTGGGGGGAGCAAAGGATGCAGTAACATCTTAAATCACTGCTGTAAGACTCAACAGAGCTCATCTGTCAGCAAGTCTTGACAGGAGACTCCTGAAAAAAACCCAAACAGGACTAGCAGGTCTGAAGACTAGGTGGTTTTTTTTCTTGTATTCCCCCTCCCTGCCCCCTTCTCCCTCCATTTACTCACTCTATCAGCCCTCATTTAAGGGAAGACAAACTCAGTTATGCTCGAGTTCAAATGAAACTTTCCAACTTACAAAGTTTCATTGAGTACCAAATGATGCCAGGCAAGCTTGCCTGTCTCTGGCTGACATAGCACTGTGCGACTCCAGTCCCTGGGACCGGCACAAATACCAGTTATCAATCTCACAGGCAAGGGAAAGTTAAATGAAAGATTGAGGGAAACGTGCATGATGACAGACGAGTTTTGCACACCCCTGTTGGGTGTTGCAGGTTGCTCAATCATACTAAAAGTGTAGATGTAACACGAGATGTAAATAGCTTTTACATTACCAGGGTTTGGGGTCAGTACCTCAGACTGTCCACAAAAAAAAAAAAAGCTTTTGCAGACATGGTGTGGAAGCTGGGGGAGCTGGTTTCCCAATCACCTTTCTGCTCTTTGCTTTTCCTAACTGAGGTGTGAACATTTCCCAGCCCTTGTGAGTGCTCTGAGCTAAATAGATGGAAATAATTGTTTGAGAGCTAAGGACTTAATACTACAAGGGTTAAAAAATGCTACTGGTAGTCTTACCCAAGGCTTAAAATACGTGTTTATACAACATACAATGAGGACCCACGGTTACAGAAGAGCTGCATTAAGCATCTAGCACTATGCTGAGCGTGGATTGTATAAAAAAAAGTTCCAAATAGTTTCAATTCCTTATGTGTGTTTTCAAAATACCCTTTGTTAATGCTCTTGAGTTTGGAATAACTTTTATGGGCAAGGGACCAACATTAATGTGAAGATGAATTTCACGGCCCTCTTAATCCCTGCCATGAAGTTATTCAAAAGTCAGTGAAAGATCAGTTCCAGTTCAACCCACACTGATGCCCTAATCTGCATGCTGTCATCAGGCAATAGTGAGTTTGGAACTTGCCATATGGGAGCCTGGCAGATGTTGCACAAACTGTGTTTTCCTTCCTGCTTCCTGGACTTTCGTCAGTCATATGCTCTGTCACAGAAGCGTGCAGGAATGGGATCATATCAACCCCTCAGCAGTTGATCTAACATTGTTCCATTTTCCCCAGTGCACAGTCACAGGTCTCTGCCATGTTTGTTATTTTCCATAATACAGCCACATACCAGAAATTATATTGCAGTGTTGTCCCTGTTGCTTCTGTTCATAGTGGCAAGAGTTCACTGACAACAATCATCATCAGTGGTTTTGGGGACAGGTAATTTTCCACAGTCTATGAACAGGATTCATCAAACCCTACAGCATTTTGCCTTTTCTGACTGCTCATTGATGACTGGATGGTTACACCATCCCATAACCAAGCCAGCCAGATGCCACAGTGTTTTGCAGAAAGGCTGTGGTCAGCATAAAATCCAACATGAGCTAATAAACCCTGCCTAGACTATTTTGCATTAGCATGACTACAGAGTGTTTATATTAGAAGGGGTGGCATGAGGATGAGCAAAACGGATACAAATCCACCCTTAGAGGAACACACAGACTGTACTAAAATTCCTTTCTTTGGCTCTCTTTGTGACAAGGATGTTCTGTTTCCTTGAGGTGTAACACTTCTTTCCAAAGTTGATTTCTTTTGCTCACTAAACTTACAGGTTTACTTCTGTGTGTCATCTCCTGAATGGCAACAGACTTTCCATTTTGTCATGCCTCTAAGTTAGGATGTCATCTTTGATGTTGCTTTTTCTTTGTATACAAATGGGCTCCAAACAGCCCTGGTCATAAGTGCAGCTGCTAAGCAAGGCTGCTTCCAAGTACCCTCTACTGTGCTGGTGTAGAACTGGGGTCCCCAAAATACAGTACATTATGAGAACTAGCAAAGAGCTGGTGGATTATTTGAAGGGACATACCACATTTCCTAATACCCACTTTCAAATTTATAAACACAAGACATTAGTAGGTGCAAATCTGTTCTGAAACGCATAAATATCCTGGGCTGACCATCTTCTTTTTATAGTTATAAACAAGGTAATAAATCTATGATGCAGCAGAGCTTTCAATAAACCCTTTAAGTTTCCCTAACTAAAGTATTTTGAACTGTTTCAAGCCTTGATCCTGTGGTAGTTGCTTCCCTGATGCCAGCTGAACTCCTATCTGGATGGAGTTTGTTACAGTATCAGGTGCTTCTGCAGAACAAATAATGGTCTATTACAGTGACAAACAGTACTGGGAGACGTTACATCCTATTGCAAAATATTTATTTTCTAGATAGGAAGAAATGCAGGAAAGCATCCATCTATCTTTGATACGTGTATAAGAAATAGAATAGTGTGGTACAGCGTATTAGTGTTTTATATATATACATATCAATCAAAATCATGTCAATCAAATGAACAGGAGGTAATGTCACTTCCTTTTAAAAGGTGGAAGGACAGTGTGTCATACAAGAAAACACATTGCTGATTTGTGCCAAATCTCATACTGTTGTAATGAACTGATTTATTTCATTTTCCTTGATCACTGAGGAGTTTACCTTTCAAATCACTAGAACTGTAAGAAAAAGGAGAAAATACACATCATGCATGTATAGGCAATTTGTGCCAAACTATTCCAAAGCAATATAGGTTGTCAGCAAACAGGGCTATTTGCTGTGTGCTGGTGTCTGCTATATGTCGCATATTATCTGTAACAACTCTGCAATTCGTTCTTTCACTCTTGTTCTCTCTCTTTCATCACATTAGATTATGTAGAGGCACTTCAAGGTAAATTTTTAAAACTGTGTGGGAGATGCATGTTGGAGAAAAGCTAAGAAGCAAATATCTTGAATGTTTTTTAGCACAACTCCATCTGTCACCTGTTTTGACAACTTACCTGCACATGTCACCCTCTGTATCGTGCTACTGTGTTGAGTCATATTGTGTTATCTCAGAATAACATATTTTGGAGCCAGAGCTGCTTTAAAAATGCCTCATGCTTAGTAATTATAAGAAAGGCTTCTGTGGATAAAGAATATATGACGGATTATTCCTGTTCAGCCACGTCCACAGTCCTGCTCTGTGTGTGTAGTGTTACACTGTCATGAACCCGCTCAATGACACCACACTTGGGGAAGCTCAAGGTCAAGAGACTCATTTGCATCATGAGTGCAACACCTCTTGCTGAAGTACTGTTCCACATTGCCCCCACTGATATGTCTTATTGCCAAACTGTTCTTTCCAGATTGTGCAAAATAACAAGGCAGCTAAGAATGCTCAGAGATGACAGTGATATAAAATATTAATATAGCCTTATAAAAAACAATCTATAGGCTCTTACGACACCTGTGATTTTGTTTTGCAGTTTACTGTATTAAAAGAGCACAGTCAACTTGCAATCCAGCCTCTTACAAAAGCGTGTTACCTATAGGCTTCCTGATCATTTACAGTCACAAATGATTCTTTAAGCATTTTCTGTCACTGTGTATAGGGGAGGAGCAGGAGAGAGAGAAGTGCTAGAACCAAAGTGATGGCAGACTAAAAATGCAGAGTGAACCTGCCAGCTACACAAAATAACCCAACGGAAGGAAATCCTCCCTCCTGCTCTCTTTTCCTTAATGGCTACTACTTAGTGCTTCTGTTTACAAATAGAAGTGCATGTCTCTCATGAGAAATGGAAGGCAGACTGTGACACTTCAGAAACTCAGAGAAGGAGGGAGAGCCTGAAGGACTGGCTGGCTGCCTCCCTGTCCCAGCTACCAGGTAGCTCCAGCTCATTTTGGTTTTTGGGGTGAGAGAGCATAAGTTGGAGCAGGGGAGCATCAGTAATTCACCAGGATGAGATGCACACTTAGTGGTGTTTTTCAGAATGGATAATTAGTCACTCAGAGTATGTGGAGATGGACACTAACACCAGTGGGGCGATGCAAAGACAGTCTTAAGTCTGTGCAGCACAGGCTCTGATTCTGCAACTGGTTGTAATGAACAGAAGGACTGGTTGTAATGAACAGAAGGAGTCTCTCTGGCTCCATTCAGCTGTCGATCAGGCCGTAGCCATGTCCAAATGCCAGAGCTGTCTGGCCAACTTGCCTGCTCACATTCTTGAGGGAAGTGTGATACGTGAGACTCATCGTGGAATTTGGAACCCGAATGCTTGTTAAGTGTGGGAGTGCTGGCCCTGCTGCACGCCTTCCTGGTGCTCAGAGCACTGAGGGCACGGACATTACAATGTTTTGAAACTGTGCAGAGAGAAAATGCAGATCCTGGGAAATGGTAGAAAGTGGAAAGCTTAGAGGTTTCGATTAGAGTCATCTCCATCATAAAATGCATCAACCTCTTAAGGAATAGTCACAGGGATAACAAAACTGCTCTAACTAGATCCATAGTATACATGGGCAAGGAGAAAAAAGGGCTCAAAGGCTGAGCTTTTTTTTTGGGCCTGTAACACAAAAGCCCAGGCATTCCTGGCATTTAGGGATTTCCCCATCCTCTGGAGGCCTGGTGGACCTGGGAACAGGCTGTTTGATGCAAAGGCATTGTGTAACTCTTGCAGATAGCAACCTCTGTGGGAGGTGTATGCTGAGCCTGGCACGCATTGTGAGATTAGCTGGTGTCAGCACAGTCCTTTGGCAAAACAAAATATAAGCATCAGATCACATTTATGCATCCAGCTTGTACCTGTCCTGCCAAGGTTGTGTGAGTGGCACTCGCTGCTAACAGGTTTGGGGACACCAAGTGGCAATGGAAATACATTGACTTACTATCCACTGATTAGCTTTGCAGACATAAAACATGTTTGGTTTAAACCAGCTCTGTACTTCTGTAAGACTGTTTTGGAACTCCAATGTATATGTATTTCTGGGATGGCTTCTACTATGTTAGTCTGGGGAGATTTTACCAGAATACATCTTGCCAAAAAGCTGTGGGAGACAGTACATGGTGTGGGAGGCAGCTCCTGTGCTGAAGAGCATCAGGCATGTGATACAGCATACAAGCCCTTCAGTAGTGAGCTAAGGAGGCAATTATCTAACATGAATGGTACATCCAATTACACGTAGAAGATTCCTCTGCTTCACAGTGAGAACTGAAGACCTTGATACAGGAGTTGCAAAAGCAATTCAATATGTGGCTTCCACCCAATTTCCCTAGCATTTCCACCTATTTCTGTAGGAGAGTACTGCAAGATATCACATGGTGCAATTTAGAAGTTGGAGCAGCACCTTACTAGCAGATCATTGGCCTAGGAGGGTGAAGAGCCAGCCTGAACTCTGCCAGGGACTTGTCCATCTGGCATTTATTATTATGGCAGATTTCTTGTTTGTACATGGACTTTGGATGATGGGGAGAGATAAGGGAAGCTGCAGGGCTACTGTCAATCTTTTTCTCTTTAAATACTGGTCTAGCTCCAGTACAGCTGATCACAGGTACAGGATAGTCTCCCAAATTTTGGGTTTTTTTCCATAGATTCTCCTGCCTTTCCTACACAGCTGAAGCTTTGTTTCCATGCCTAAGCCTTGTGAACCATATAAAACGGGGTCTTTGAGGTAGAGTTCCATAAAATGACTTCAGCTTCAAGGCAAGAAGGAAACACTGTAATTCCTTTCCTGAGGTTTAGACTCCACGAGGTCAAACACAGTTGTACTTGTGGCTATACCACAGAAAAGATACCCTGGTTGCAGCAGCCGTAGCAGAATGGTCCCACTGGCCTTGGGACCAGCTGTCCCAACAGCTTAGCTGTTGAAGGCTTAGCTCTGAGAGTATGGTGGGTGCAGGCCAGCCCTCCTTCTCCCTGAGCACATCTGCACCACTTGGCACCCTCACCTGAGAAAACCCTCCCTGTCTTCTGCTGGCAGCACTAGAAGACTTGAGGGTGGATGCTGCTGAAAGTTTATCTTGGGATCAAACACCAGGTGTTGTAAAGGTCATTAATGTTTTCCAAGTAACGTTCTATTTGCTTCTCAAAGCCTCTGCCAAGCTTCTCAGAGGTGAGTTCATAAAATGCCCTGGATGTCTCATACAATAAAAAAAGGTATCAGGTTTCTAAACCAATTTGTGATACATCAGTAGCATCTCAGAAGAATACGTTCTTATTACTTGGAGTTGTTCAGATTGGCTTCTGAATGCTGGCAACTGAATGCTTACAGCTGGAATTAAAAAAAAATTTAAAAATCCATGTTGTTTATATTTTAGCAGTTTTGCAGATTTAGAAGTGTTACATTAACTGAAATATGCCCCAGCTGTTAATTTAGGTTTCCCAATCTATCCCCACCAACTGTTATTTTTATGATATAGTGACCTTGTGACGTGTAGCACTCTTGGCTGGTGTTCTGCTGGCAATCAATTAAACCAATTCAGAAATTCAGAGGAGGATGCAGGATTCCTTGCAGAATGGATGCATAGAAAGACATTGTTCCAGTACAGTTGATCATATAACTAAACCAGGTCCGTTAGGGATGACACAGATACTGTTTTGTTCCATTTTAAGATAGGTAACCAGGCTTGATACATTTTCCAAATTACCCTATATAAACAGTCTTATGTAATGTTTGGTAACCCATGTATTCACTCTTTTTCATTTTTGGTATGCAAAGGCCAATGGGAGAAAATTGTTTATGTACACAAAGCCATGTAACTCTTTGCTTCTCATCAGAGTGTGTGCACACATCGTCTTCAGGAGCTGTCCCGTGTGTGCTCCCTCGCCCCCTCCCCAAGTTCTTGTCGCCTCTAACGTTTTGTCTTCTGCCTCGGTCTCTTTCAGCTGGAACAATGCAGGTTACTTCAACAGTGCCAGTGCTGGATCCTTATTAATGTGGTTCCTTGTGGCTGAAATAAGTTGAGGAGCAATTATGTGAGCAGCCGAGCCAGCAGATGAGAAGGGATAACAACTTGCAGCAGAGGGAAGTGGCGAGCAGATGGAGGATGGGGAGAGCACCTCTTCAGGTAAGGTAGCTGTAAGCTTAATTAACACAGTCTTAATTGTTAGCTGCTTCCTGTCAACCAGGAAAAGAGGGAGGTGAATTAGGTGTTTGTGGCATGGCATTTTTTTTATCCACACACGAGATCTTGGGAGTTCACTCTTCAATTCAGTTAATTTTATTATTACTGCAATTGAATCTGCTTATGCTAAATATTTATTTATGTACATTCAGCCTAGTTGCCTGCAATATTATTTTTTGTGCTGCTTTAAAATCATTCCTGCCTCTCTTATGTTGAGATTTCAGAAGTGAGTACTGTGTCCTTTGGGAACACTCCTGACAGTGGAGCACACAGGGAGGGCTTCGTCATCTTTGGCCACTAACAGGGTGTTCTTCAAATAAAGCTCCACGTTGCATTAGGATTCCATCATTCTACATTTTGTTGCAAACTGTTCTAATTAATGACTTACTATCATATTATCAGAAATATATCCTACCTACTGATTTTCAACTGCAAATTACCTCTTTCAGTGTGTTTTGTAAAACAGGAGACAAGGACCGTGTTCTATAGCAACAGTCTTACAGACCTTATCTGTCCATGTCAATCAACTCTGCAAAATGTATTTTTCAAATACAAGCAAATCAAAGCATCTGTCTTTAGAGAGAAAAAAAGGGAAGCCAGTAGGATCCAAGCCTAAATAATTAAGGCCAGAGCCTTAGCTAGTGTGAACAGAAATACAGAAATCATGGGATACATAGCAGATGTTACCAGCTCAACATCAGCTTTTTTTATATTACAGCTGTGATGGAAACACTGACCTTATGTTACAAGTAACAATTAGACTTTTCATATATTGTAGTTGGCTTACTCTTTCTTAATCTTTTCTTCCCTTCCCCCTTTTCTTTTCTTGCTCTGTTGAATTGTTTTATTAGAGTTCAAGATCTGGACAAGTCAGGCATTCCTGATAAACCTCTGTTACCAGCACAGCATTTAGTCATAAAACTTCAGAACAAAGGGAATGAAAAACATATTTCACAATATTTATTTCCTGCAAGTCTTAGAATAGACCAATATCCTTCCTAAACTTCTTTGCAAGCATACAGGTATAATTTGGGTGAGTTAAGTATAGAGATGAAAGGGCATATTTCAGCTACATGAAAGAGGTTTATATTGTCATTTCAGAATGGAAAGTAGAGTTATGCATAAAAAATATGTCTTGAAATTTAAAAAGCAATGTTAAAGACTGTGTTTTGGCTAAACCATTACTGGACTGCTCAAAATATTGGCTGGTAGAGAGAATGAAGGAGGTGGCTTCAGCAAATGCAAAGTCTGTCTTACATGGTATCTAAAATGAAATATAATAGGTATCTTTCAGTACATAGTAAGTCTCTCAGGTTAAACTTCTGCTCAGTTTCCACATAACCTTTCAACCCAGTCAAGGAAGTTAGGTCAAAATAGTAAAGATTCATTTCTTTGAGTGAGAAGTTTTATCCAGAAACTGGGAATCTGAGTTTAGAGCAATGCCAGAGAGATAAATTTGAGAGACAGTGGCACATTTTTGGGGATTTGGCTCCCAGGAAGTTGGCAGAGGGCATGCTTACTGTGCCCACTTGCCCAGAGCTGCAAAGGGATGCTCACAGGAGGCTGGAGGATAGTGGACATACCTGAAGAGCAGAGCCTCCATATCTTCTGTATGCAGAGAGAAACTGGAATGACAGACAAAACATGGGTCAAAGGGGAAACTAGGCTGAATAAATGAGAGATGAGATTGAACTGGAGCAGTCAAAGAAAAGAGCATCTTTTCCAGACACAGGAATTAATGGTTAAACTTTAAGATTGGACTCCTTGCAATTGGCTTGAGCTCAGGACAGAAAATAGATTTAGTAAGTTAAAGAGGAATAGAGACACTGTGTGCTCAGAAGAAATACATCAAACTTTTGACATAAGGCCTCTTTACCATTTAATTCCCACTGTACAAAGGTGAGCTCCACATGGTGCATCAGGGAGCTGCTTGATCAGTTTAGCTGCTCTGCAGGGGCAAAGCTACGAGACAGATCTGAGCATGGCCATCTGTACAAGGCACTGCTTTCAGCTTTTCTGGCTCTGAAAGTTACTCTAAAAGTAAAGATGACAAGGCAAAGGTAAGGTAAAGAGACTTGCTCAGAACAGCAGGGTGCTGTGCATGGATTTTGAGCATTAAATTGGAGAGGTTTGGTCTTCCTGTGACATGACTTGTGGGGATGCTATACCATGTATGAACTGAAGAGTAGACTCAGTAACTGGTTTGATAGTGTTGTATGATCATACTTGCAGGGGCTGTGGACTGAACTGCAGTGCTCTAACCTCGGTATTCAGTGGCTGTTCTTGCAGCTGCAAGATCAAATGAGAGCTTATGTTTTCTCTCATGGACCAAATGAGCTGCAGCTAGAGCTGATGGCCAAAGCTTTGCCCCGCATTCCCTGGCTACTTTTGTTTGCTCTCATGCAGACTGATTCTAGGATGCGTGTGTGTACAGGAGATTAAATTTACTGATAATTGTATCACACAAATTGTGTTTGTTTCCTACCTGATGCAGTTTGAGACTAGGATAGAACATCTAATATAATCAGTTATGTAGGTTCTCTGAAACCCTGCACTTAGTTTGCTTCATGTGGGCTTTGGAAGTTGGATTATTACATTAAAAGTAGTTTCCTTGATGCATAGTTAAAATCGGCCACTTTTATAAAGTTAGTCATAATCTCTGTGACTGACTTGGCACAATTAGTCGTAAGAGCCACAAGGTAATTGCCTTGTGGCAGATATTTTTTTCCCTCCTAACTCATCAGCTAAGAGATCCTTAATTGTGGAAACTGTAGGAGGCCTCACATCCCTCAGCACTTGGACTGCAGTTGCCAGTAAACAGGAGTCAAAGTAGGTTGCAACCCATTCATCAGCTTCATGAATGCTAGCAAAGAAGTAAAAGCTGATAAAATAATGAATCTGCACTTGGTAAACATGAAAGGAAAAGATTAATAAAATTTGTTGGCTGGAATTGGAGATTCACCTACTCTTACTGACCTAAAGATGGTTTCCATATGGTGGAGGGAATATGAAGCTTTTGGGAAAAGAGAGTACTTGAAGCAGAACCGCTGCCTTCCAGGAGGACAGTGAAGTATTTATATTTCAGAAAGGACTGAAGCTGGTTGAGCAACATTCCCAACCCAGGCCACAAATGCTGCTCTTGGCTGTGCTCTAGAATCTTCTCCAAAGGGTAGACTTTTACAGAAGCTTAAAGGTGTCAGGGAGAGTATCTCTGGTCCTTCAACCTCAGCTTCAGCTGCTATTTCTTCCGTACGCTCCGAGAAGTGCAGGCATTATTTCCTTCCTGCTGACATCTCCCTGAGAGGTACATCCCTGTTCTGAGCTGGGGACAGCTGTGCTGTGCAGTGCCAGGGATAACAAGGCCTCCAGAGCCTCTGCTCTCCCCCAGGCACACGGCAGTCTCCCATTCATTCGTTCATTCATTCGTTCATTCATTCGTTCATTCATTCATTCCTTCCATCTAATAAAAATATATTGGTGTGGGAGGCTGGGATCACACCAAGCTTGGCAGAATTATCAGGTTCTGAAGGAGAAAGGAGGTTCACAAAGTGATAGTGTGTCACACACGGAGAACGCAGTAATAGCGCTCCCGATCTGTATTATTTTGCAGTAACATCCTAGCAACCGTGTCAAATAGAACAAAAAACACAAGAACAAAGAGTGCATGTTAGAACTACCCTGAAGCATGCCTGAATTAATTATGCCTCTTAATTTTTTGGATAAAAATCAGGTGCTTATTTCATTATTTATAGCACAAAATCAAAACATTGCTGTTTTATTTATGATGATGATGATTCTGCCCAGATTGTGTTGGTTTTCCTGCTATCAACAGCAGCTCTGGAAATCTTGACATCTTTCCATGCTCTTAGAGAGCCAGAAATGAAGTGGATTTTCCCTAAACTTAAACTGTAGTTTAGAAATTTAAAATAATAATAATAATAATAATGAAATAAGTTTTTCTATTATTGAGGGAAAGATATTTTAACCTTTTACCTAATGTGTGAAATAAATTGTAATAACTATGTGGACTGTACACATTACAGCAGTGCCACCTGTTAACCAATTAATCTTGAAAAATGTTGGCAAATATGTTGGCTACTATGCTAATCAAGTTACAGGAAACTTAGATTTATCAAAATGAGTACTTACTGTATGACCAAAAAAGGAAGTATGTGCCATCATTTAAATTTCTTGAGAAGATAAATGCACATTTAAAAGACATGATTTGCCAGGGAAATATTATCTACAGAATTGAAATTAGTATGGAAATTAGTATGGAAAAATTAGTGTATTCTTCAAGCATTTAAGTAGGAGCCTGTGCACACTGTCAACTTCAGAATAGCTCATTTATTTTCATAGCTCAGTTCCCTTCATCAAAAAAAATGCAGTCTGGCAAACTGTATAACATAAAACATTTCTGTAATCTGCACATAATATAGAACAAACAAATTTTTAAAAATGGGAAGTCTGTCCCACAGTTATGCCCTTCTGGCTTTTCTATCAGTAGAACTGTCCTGCAACCAAAGTTATGCTGCTTTACATCCGAAATATTACAGTGATGGATGAGTCACATCGCTAATTTAGTGATATGAGAGAATGAAAATTGCAAGGAGTTGCTCCTTTCCAAAGTTGGTTTAATGTCATGCAGTCTCCTCCTATTTAATCAGAATGTTTGCATTTATTATTATTTTCGCTCATCTATCAGTCCTCATTAATATTAATTCTTCCATACACATTAACATGAGCTGCAGGAACTGTAGCAGTGTTGCTGCAGAGTGATTGTGTTTATAACTGTAAATACAATGGATTGCCATTCCACCATATGAGCATGAACTTCACATATAGGATCTATTACACTGGGAAGAAATGTTTTAAGTGAATTCCAGTGTCACCTAAATTGATAGTTAAAGGTATGAAATTCAGCATTGATAAATGGAAATGCTTTTTTACACAACACATAATTTAACCGTGGGTCTGTCTGCCACAGCAAATTGTTCAGACTGAGATTTAGAAGGATTCAGATTTAGATGTTTATATGGAAATCAGAAATACCTAATGTTACAATTAATGCAACAAATAGCGAAAAGGATATTGAACCACATGTTCTAGGATGTAAATCACTCTCTAACTACTGAGGAGCAGGATATGAAACCAGGCTGTTTATATCGGCCCAGTAATGTGTTTTTACATCTCTCCTGATATATCAGGTACTGATCAGCATCAGACAATAGCTGCTTTGGTTCACACACAGAACTGATAATTTCCAAAGGTGCTTTCTTATACTTTTCCTAGCAGGAACATGTTGCTCACACTGCAGGAGCACCCCAGTTCTTTAGTCCAGGCTCAGAAGAGCAAGGCGGGAAGGTCTGCAAACCTATGGCATCATACCGTTTTTTCCCCCGAAGACCCCATTTAACTTTCCTTACTGACAGGCAGGATTCAAGTTCAAATTACTTCTTTTATAAATTTAAGGTTTGAAACTGGTTTATCAAGCATGTTTACATCCCCCCTGTTTTTTGAAGGCATGGAGCAGCAAGCCAACATTTTTGAGGGAGATGGTAGGCTGCATGGAAAAGCTTTTGATCCAGTACCATGCCATGCCTATGGAGCACAGATGCTTAATAAATAAATCTATGCTAGGTACTACAGAAAAAGTGTGTAATTTGGGTCAGAAGAGCACCACTGAAGAAAAATTCTTCATTATTATCAGTAGCTACTCAGTGGTTTATATCATGGAGTGATCTGATGATAGAGATGCTTTTTTCTGCAACTAAGAAATACCTTTAAGGGTGCCATGGGAGGAAGATCTCATGGCAAGTCTAAGTCAATTCCAGTGGTTCCAGCAGTCTTTACCCACATCCTGCCAAGAAGACAAGGATTTCAAAAGAATAGCTGAGCATCCCTGTCCTGCAGTCTCTGTTGAAGGGGAAGGTGCTGCCTTTACCCAGCAGACAATTGGTAGCAGCGCAGTTTAAAGCTTTACAGCCCCAGCACTCTCAAAGCCACCATTATTCCCACATCATAGTGTCTTCAAGAGCACAGATGCTGAAAGTCCCAGGAGACAACTATTCTGGGCTGCTGGTAAAACTGTAAGAAGCTATGCAAAGCACAGATAGGACATTCCTAAACTAGAAAGGGATAGTGCAGTGATTTGCAAAGCATTCACAGCACAGCACTATCCTGCAGTAGAGGGATAGAGACTGAACACTCAGAAAACCCAGATATATCCTATAATAACAAATACAGAGCTAAAGAAAAAGGAGAAGGAGCAATATGGTTAGTATCTGATAATATATCTACCCTCTAGCTACTGCTGAAAGACATTCTAGCCCACACTAGATTTAAGATGGATGAGAAGTTTTCTGTCAAACAGGCAGGGCTTAAAAGAGTAGAGGAACTGAAGGTTTGATCTTTAACACCAGATGGAAAAGAGAAAGATGAAAGAAAAGTTAATCAGAGACTTTTCTTAAGCTCTACTGATTACTGGAAAGCTTTTGACATGGTCTGTAGTATGCAGAAGTGAGTGGTGAGCCTTGATATTAACCAGCTCACCTAACAGGTTTTTTTTTCCCCCGAGTTTAACAACTCGGTCAGTAGCCTGCTGGTGACTTACTACATTTTCCATTGCAAAACTGACAACCTTTTTTTTTCATGACTCTCCCAAATGACATTAGTGAATTCTTCCTTTAAAAATCAGTCTCATCTCTAGTGACACTACCAATGGAAGAAGGTGGAGAAAAGAAGTGATGATCATCTCCCAAGATGCAGAAACTGCCCGGTGAGCAGGTGCTTTAGGTCAGTTATTTAAAGAATGAGGACTCAAGTGGCTTTTTAGCAGATGATGTCTGTAAAGGTTTAGTGCTTTTGGTCCATTCTAAAGAACTAGTTCCACTCACGTTTCTTTAAGCCACATAGAAAAATACCCAATTTACTGGACTGTAGAGGAGGAGACAGCTGCAGGGCTTTGCTCATCCTGAAGTACTGAGCAGTCCTCACGTATGGGTCAGTCCTTGTCTAAGTGTTACCCCACACCTTGAGAGGCCACGAGCACATCAAGCATCTCAATGGAAGTGGCCAGCACAGAGACTCCTTTCCCTGTGTGGTGGAGTCTGAGGTACCTTTTGAACTAGAATTGCCCAGACTGCTGGCAATGAGTGATTGCACCCACCAGATCAGCAGCATTCATCGCAGCCTCTTTGAGACTTAAAGTGATAACCCAACAGATCATCTCTCTAACCAGTCATATGACTGGCACCATATAGCTGCTATTCATCTTCACAGCTTCCTGCAAAGGAGACGAGAACGATGTTATCAGTAGTTTGCATATGGGCAACGGATGCCCAGAAGACTATGGGATTTGTTTCAAGGTCACGCTGTCTGTGTCTCAGAGTTGAACCCCTTAAACACAAGACCTTTCTACCTTATTCTTGTATCTAATGTCTATGAATATATTTTCCCCTTATGGTTTAAGCTGGTCTGTTGGTTCCCAACTTTGAAGCAGTTTCCTGCCTTTCCATGGCATGAATTTTGAACTCATCCATTGAAAGCATATGGGCTTTTTCCTAGCAAACAAGTTCAACTGCAAGCTTGGAAAGGCATGTGAACCAGAGTCTGAATCTCAGCCAAACAATTTGTTCTGGCTTTAATCAAGATGTCTTCTTTTAACTTCAAATATCATTTTTTAAAAACCCATATCAAAACTTCTAGTGTCACACTATGAAATCAATAAATACTACCAGTCATTCAACTCAAAAATACTTCAAAGCAGCCTGAGTGATAACCATTATTTTATTTTAAAAAATATTCATCAAAGAGATGCAGTTAATATGAAGGAAAACAAAATTAACTGCAACAAAAAAATGTGTCAGTTATATTTTGAACTTGCAGAATCCCACAAATCCTACTACTAGTTTTGCATTCAAAGTTTCTCTTTTTTCATTCCTATATTGACATATTTTAATATGTCCCTTTTTTCTTCTCCTCATAACTTAGTTATGCAAATGATAGTTTTAAAGTTGTCATTTAATTCATCAAATATTTTATGTTATTTCACACCTTAAGGAAACAGTTAGATTTTTGGCCCAGATTCTCCTTCATAAAATCCTGTGTGAAGAACCTGTCCTGACTCAACTATGCACTTTAATTGTGTGTTGAAGTCTCATCAAGTACAGTGGCTCTACGTTTAAAGTTAAGTATGTGATTATGGGCATTCCTGAGTAAGGGTCATGGAGTTTTATCTTATTCCATAAATATTTCAATAGAAAACAAAGAGATGTGCTCATGAGTAACGTTCCAATGTAGGTAAGAGTTTTGAGATCTTGTTCATTAATTATAGCAACCACTGTCCAATTTAATTGTGTATTGCAATGGTACTTAGATTTATGTCATAGAGATAGTTGGGCTGTAAAGATTTTCACAAGTGATTATTTTTTAAATATTCATTAATATGATTTCTGGAATCAATAGAAAGAATTCATGCTGTATCTATTTTAAAGTAGAAGGATCTAGGTTTTGTCCGATTCAGATCACTGAAGTTGATTTTATAATTCTGAAGAAAGGTAACTAGAAGGGAGAAGACAATCTGTATGTAGCTTTGGTGAAGTCCTCTCACCCAGCTTTAGATGTCTACAGTGCAGACATCTGCTTTAGTCCCCCTGGGCTCTCCTCACAGACAGTAGAGCAAGATCAGCACTTTCAGTGTGTCAATCCTCTGATTTGTTTTGCACATTGATTTCAGGAGGAAATGAATCATGTTGTAAAGTGCCTTTCCTTGCTATGGGCTATAAAAGTGTTTGGGGCTGAGATTCACTCACTCACACCTTTTTCTTTTATATGAGGTGCCCTACAGTACCTCCCTGGCCACCAGCTGCTGCCCCAGCACAGGTGTCTCAGAGATCCTGTGTCCTATGGGCATAGCTTGGATGTCCCAGAGGAATCTAAGATGCCACAGAGGCCTCTTTTTAGGTGACTGCATCCCTGACAGATGCCAACTGAGATACAGGTGCTGCCTCTGAATCGGAGTCTATGTAGTGGGCCCATGAGAAAATGGAGCACATTTAGTGCCTGGAAGGTGTAGGCCAAACAAAACCTGGGAACATATTCTCCGGGAAAAAGATTCAGAGAAAACTGTGGCAGCAGCTCTTATCTTTTAAACTGTAAAGCTTGACATCAGACCTCAGCAGCTGGAGGCTTTAAGCAAAGAATATCCAATGGCTTGATTCCCAGTTCAAGGTCAGGACTTCCACTGCACAATGTGTTTAAAATTTCAAGACAAACAATTGGAGAAAAGTATATTACTAAGGTGGGTGAGTCCCTGATGTTCAGTTTTGCCCATGGAAAAACAAAGAAAAAGGGCAGAGTGAGACTAATTAGCCTGTTTTCTCTTCCTGTCTCCCCATGTGGGGCGATACCACAACAGGAATGTATCTTGCTGTTCCATTATTCTCTGCTCTGTGGAGTTTTCCTGGCTTCTCTACTGGTGGGGATTCAGTGGCAGAGAGTGAGGCCTCCCTCAATGAACCACCAGAGACAGAGCTCTTTTCTGGTCCTGGTGTGCACTGGTGCCAGCAGCCAGCCAACCAGTTTGGTACAATGTGTGCAATTATCCACAGATTTTTCTGTTACACAGCGGTGGTGTAAGCTGCTTTGTGGGTTGTGGTTCTCCCTCCAACCCCAGGCCTGGCCAGTGCTGGGGGCCACTAGCCTTCTGCTGGCCTTGTGCTGGTGGCAGGAGTCCCCCAGGAGTCTCCTTGGCCACTGCTTTTCACATCCACTTACTGGCACCCAGAGTGCCGGGCTCTACCCCAGCGTTGGCACCACCCTTGTGCCTTCTGCAGCCCCAGTGTCAATCTACAGCTCAACTGCAATTTGTGCTTGTCTGAGACACACGTCTATCCCTCTCTCTCTTCTCCAACAGATTTATCTTGATGGGTTGGTTAAGGGTGCTCACTGACACGTTTCTATGCCTTGGTCTGCAGATAGCACCTTTCACCTTCTTGTGTTGGTTCCTCGAGGAGTCTCTCATGAGAAGATGGATATCTCAATCTCTGCACATTTTTAGAATAATAATGGTAACATGTCATTCAAATACAGAGTAAATCCACTCATCCAATGTTCTGAAGAAAAAAAAAGAAAGTAGCCAAAGATGAATTAGTGTAAATGACAGGTAATGAAAACACATCTATCTGAATATGTTGTGCTAGGAAAATTTCCAACAGCTTTATCAGCACCAAGGTACCCTGCCTGAGGCTTCTCATGTTTAACAGTTGATTAGTACAGCCACCACCAGTTTTCCATCCTCTCATCCTGATGCAATCCCCAGTGATAATCACCAGCTAGCTCAGCTCAAGTCATCCAGAAATGGGACCCAAATACCATTACTAGTTGCATAGGAACCTGTTGAGAATGGATTACTGCCATGGGAATGATTGCATGAATAAGAAGATGGAAACTTGAGTGCAAAATTTTTTATCTGATATTTATGTGTGGCTGTATCTTATGTTTGGGGTCTTTTAGTTACAGTGAAAAATGACTATAGTAAACTGTGTAGTGTTACAACTCTGGCCTGTAAGATTTCTCAAGAATGAGCTATATGGGGAACCTTAAACCTCTATGAAGGTTGGTAGGCCCATTGGAAGAAAATGAAAAGGAATGTTCAAAATCTAGGTACAGGATGATTACGGTTTGGAGCCATACACTTCTCTCCTGGCATAGGACTTGGTAGGTTTAAGGGCAGGGAAGGGAAAACTTTGAGAGCAGTCCTGTTCATCCCAGAAAGTCTGCCTCTAACTGGTGCCCCGGCATCTCTGGCTAGAAGAAAAAGGAGTTTCCCCAAGGGGTGCTCCAGCAGTGGATGGTGAGCTCCAGGAGAGGCTGTCCTCTTAGGTCTGGCAAGCAGATTTACCTTCCGTTTCTCAACATGAGTCTGCCCTTTGTTTGACTGAAATTTTTTCCAACCATGAATTCTGGCTGCTTTGTAGTTTAATTCATTGTTCAGTACTGCTGTTTTGGGAAATTTATGAACTCTTTGATGCTCTCTTCTCCTTACAGAAAGGATTTAGGAGTGGGACGTTGTGTAACGGTGTGTGTGTGCTGGCACAATGGCCAGTCAATAGGGTGTGTCTCGCTAGCTACATGATTTGTGCTGTGTTTCATCTTCCGTCTCCCATACTGTAATTAATTCAGTGTCTCTGTCCCTCTTGTCCGTTATACTGCCTTCACCAGCAGTGTGGAAGTGAGCACATTGTACACAAGGATCTGCTGTGTTCCAGCTACTTTCCTCACCTAGGCTGGGGTGCAGGGCACTGGGGAGGCACAAGCTGAGGAAAAGGGGGTGGTTGAGCACAGCATGGGAGGCTGGGGATGCCTCAGTTCTGGGTGAGGTGGAGAAGAACAGTCAGATCTGCACATGCAACTGCAACTTGGCACCAGTGGCTGGAGTGTTGTGGCCATGGTGAGGGCAGTGTGTCTGCCAGCGGGACCTCAGGTGAGAGTCCACATGGAGGAGTGTGGTGATGCTGGAGTGTTACTGCAGGAATAGTGGATTACTTTGGGAAGGATTGTCTGTGAGATATAGTATGGAGACTAGGGCAGCAGCTTAGAGTGAATGAGGGAAGTTTTTAGGCAAGTTTTGGGTAGTTTGTAGGCACCTGTCAGCTGCAGCATGGGGGCGAAGTTGGCTTTGCTGTGGAAAGCTCATCAGAAGTCCACTTCTGCAAGTGACCTCGAGACTCCAGGTCCAGCTGGTGGCTTTCAGCCGGGGGCAGCCTGGACTGAACATCCTGAGTGGGAGAGGGGCCTCTGCAGCTGCAGGTGAGGGGCTGAGCCGGCACTGTGGTGAGGCAGGAAACTTGTTTGAGAGTGGCTGTATGGGATGGGAGCCCAGAGCTGATGGCTGGGCAGGGCTCACATGATGGTGATGGGGCCAAGGGTAACACCAGGGCTGAAGGGACAGTGCCAGCGATGGACATGCAGCGCTGAGGTAGCACAGAGTGAGGACAGCACTGCCATCGTGGTGTGAGGGGCAGCTCTGGCAGGAAACACTGAGATATCTCATGCTGGGAAGGGAAGAGGAGGTTCAAAGGGAAACACCGAGGTGTCTCAGGGAGGGGACAGTGGGGTAGGAACCTTGAAGTTCATCCAGTGTACCAACAGGGCATTTTGAGCAGAAAATGCTGACGTAATGACTCCTGATGAAGTGGGGAGAGTGGCCTTCCAACACATCTGCAGGTGTGGGTTAATTATTCTGGGGAACAGGGACACCGAGGTTGTTAATCCTGTCCTAAACATTTCTCTTTCCCACAGCATCTGATCAAACATGGAAGGACACGGACAGGGAAGGACATGAACAGGAAAATCCTACCACAACACAGGTACCACTTGTTACTCCCAATGTCAGAGATCTGAAAAATGGTTCCTACCTTGTCCTTAAGCAGCTTCTGTTTTTACAGTTCTCCCAGGGAGAATACACATTCCCCAACAAAGTGCCGTATTAAATGATAGGGAGTGCACTTTGCAACTTCCAAGCCCATCTCTGCATTAGCTCTAGTCTACAATATCACACCACACATGGGGTTTTAATTTTGCACCGATGACCACAGTGTTTGGCTTTGGTGAGGACAGTATAGTAGCTCTGCCCTGTACGTGGGGTTTGCTGGGGTTGGAGAGAATCACCATTTCCCTGGACAGCACAGAAGAACCCCTGGAACAGGGCACATCTCAATGCATTGGTACCTATTAATTTTGGTCTAACTTGCAACTGTGTACATCTAGGATGGCAACTGTAGCATGGAAGGAGGGTCCTCAGCTATAACTAAGTTACTGTTCATCAGCTAATGTGTTTTCAGGAATACTTTGTTGGTTTTCTTTTCATACCTGCTAATGTGATATAGTGAAGGCTATTTGGTACTGTGCATGCAAAGCTAAATTAAGTCTGGCAGGCAGCCCAGAAAGCCCTGCCACGTGTCCCAGCTGCTCACGGCACTCACCGTGTGCTCCGCTTCCCCAAATTTGCTGCTGCACGTTTTTCTCCAACCGCTTGCAAACAACAGAGATCTTGTGGTCAAGAGCTTCCTCGTGATTTGGCATAGAGTAAACAGATGAAGTTCACGAAGAGGGTTTCTTGTAGAGATGGATTGAGTTTGCAATTCAATTTTCTTCCCTCTGCTAATTTCAAAGAGGAAGGTGCCAGACTCCTCCCTCCACAGGTGAAATCAGAAAATTGGCGGAGACAGTACAGAGGCTGACTTTCAGGAAAAGGGGGAAAAATAATTTTATTTTCTTCTAATTCTGAGCACCATTACCCCTCACCTCTGAACCAAGAAAGACTTTACGTGGTGTCATAATTTAGCAAATTACTTCCTCAAAGGAAGGTCAAACATTTTACCATTTGATCAATAGGAAGCGACTTACAAATCATGTGTATTGATCATTGTAATCATTCAAAGGAATGTAGGGCAGACACTAAAATCACATGCACTTAGTCTTAATTGCCCACATTAAAGCAATTATGCCCCAAAACTGTCATTGTCTAATGCTGTGCACACTACCCAGCATGGTAACTTTTAGCCATACATATTTAATCATAAATCAGCCTCTTAGGTCTATTGCACTAAAGACTTACAATATTGCTGTAATTATGCAAATATAACTATGTCTTTTTTCATCAGCGTGTAAGATCATGTTGCTTTGGGGAGCCAAGTGGGGGAAAATAAGCCCCTATATTAATGCAGCTCGTATTTAATACATATATTTTACAGCTGTGCTATGTGTTCATGACACAAGTACTTAAAGTGACCTGAAATTGCTAATGAACAGAGAGCCTTTGTAAAAGCAGCCACAGGTCAAGGACTTGTAGATAAAACTTGTTGAGAGGTACACTGATGGTGGGCTTGTGTCAGGAGAGTGCTATTTGTTCAAGGATGTTTATAAACATTATTTTCCAGAGGATCATTTCAGTGCCTCAGACAAATACCAGTGGGTAGAACTGAAATAAATGCTTTCTGATCTTGTAAACATAAATTAGGTGCCTTTTTCCTTTTATCAAGGAAGCCAGTGTGTAGACTCAGGAAAGTTTTGTTTTGATCAACTGAAAAAATGGCCAGAAGGATATTCCTTTTACCATTCCAGAAATCATTTCTAAACAGATCTGGAAAATGAACAATTCTTGGTATATTATATGCATTGCATTTTGCAAACAAGAATGTTTTAAATCACAATTATTATCTAATATGGAACAATCAAATTTGCCCTTCTCAGACAATATGAGCTTAAGTCCTTTGAAGTTAAAGGAGAGCTTTTCTCCTGCCTTCCTGGGCTGAGATCTAGACCTGCCTCAGTCAATTCCCAAGCAGCTCTCCAAAAACAGGCATCATTTAACACAGCCCAGAACAGGACAGAAAAAAAAGTGCAGAAGAGACTGCATTGTAACACAAGACAGCAAAAAGAAGGAGTTTCACACTACTTCACCTAGAGCCTGCTTTTAATTCTTGACTCCCCTCTGAAGGAGAGCAGAGCACCGTGCCCTGGCTTTGCGTGCAGAGGCACAAAGGGAAGGTGCAGAAAGGGAAGACAGGCTGCTGGGGTTGCCAGGCACCTCCACGTTATCCTTTCCTGCTCCTCTGAGCTTTACTGGAGCCTGAAATATCACATCATCCAGCAGGTGTTGATCTCTACATCAGTAGTTCTGCAAAATGTTCTTGCACCTTCTCAGTCTTCAGCACGGTGGGCTGCTGACACACAGGCCTGAGGGTACTTCTGTGAAGCCCCAGAAGGTAATGAGAGATGCTGCCTTTTTGGCAGCAGGCTCCAGCTAAGGCATGTCTGGGAGTGTCTTCGCTGGGAGATGTGCGAGTTGCAGATCCCTCAATGAACTTCAGAGCTGCAGGAACAGGGAACAGTGTGTGGAAGCTGAGAGCTAAACTGATTCAATTCTGAGAAGATCTCTGACTCCAGATCTCAGGCAAACTTATTTTAACAAGTTTTTGAGAATGTCAGTAATGTTTTTGATCTTCTGAGGGTCTTAATCTGTTCAAAGTGGAAATACGTAGAGCATAAGATACGTTGTAGGTCGCATGTGTATTCAGGTGGGCACTTAATCACAAGTAATTTAATGTGGGCTTTTAAAAGGGGCAAAATATGTAATTTTTCTCAGAAGCCCTTAGCCCCAAAATAGTGATTCAAGCATTAAACACTGAGCAGAGGAGAAAGCCCGAAGTTGTTTCAGTGGAGGAAAAAGCACATAAAATTTATAGGCTCAAAATGGTTGCACCAAATCTGATCAGAGTACTGACTTGGTTACAGACTGGCTTTGGATACGGCCAGTTCAGAGGCATATTCCCTGTTTCTCCCTGCATGGCCAGGTGGTGAGGTGCTGCAGTGTGCCTGATTGCTCGGGAATCCCAGCACTTCCCGCAGTCGTTCCTTCTTTCAAGTAGCAATGAAGTTGTTTGGCTGGATCCTTTATGAAAGTTAAAATTGGTTTGTCGTTTTCTTTTCGCTTCTCACACCTTATCTAGTTTCTACATTCTTCCCACTTCAGTAGTCAAAGTGATTGAAAGCCGAAAACTGAGCAGATCTGTCCCTGCAGCAACTTTCCTCGCGTTTCTCATTTACCGTTTATCAAACGGGCTCTTTGTCTTTGCAGTCCCCTGATGTTGCCTCTGTTACACGGCGATATTCTTCAGGTCATGGGGGTTAAAAGGGGGCTAAAAAGGAGATCATATTGGACTTGCTTTACACAGACATGTAGCATTAGACCCAACGCCCAATAGAGGAAAGATATACTACTCCTATTTGATGAGCAGCAGGCCAATAAATTCATTAATCATCATTTTATGCCTCATCAAACACTTCCCAAGTTCCTCCATGGGAGTTATACAAATTAGCCACTGAAAAGGCAGTAATTTTAGTTTAGCTAGGTAAGTGCTTTTTGATTGCCTTCCTGAACAATGCTTCCCTTGACAAGCTAATAAATCAGCCCTTTCTGAATCAGAAGTGCAGCAAGTGCGAACAATAACTCCACATAGTTTCTCCACTGATTTCAGCTGGAAGGCCTAAGAGGATGATCTGGGATCAAAGTCTCTTACTTTATTGCAGAGCAAAAGCTTTCTTTATGAAGAAGAGCTACAGAGAAATGAGGGAAGGGGGATTTTTTTAATCAATTAATGAGAGAAAAAGTCTTGAAACAAAAAGGAGGCCTAAGTCTCCGATTGCAGGGATGTTAGGAGGCCAGCAGGGCAGCTCGGGCAGGAGCGGACCCTGCCGCAGGTGAGGCTGGAGGCGTAAATCGAGGGGCTGTTCCTGTGGAGAGTTGCAGATTACCAGGGCGAGTCAGAATAGAGACTGTATTTAATCTGCGACCAATTGATTACTTGAGTGTTTCAGGTATTTGTAGCATAGGTTTAGATTTGTTGGGTGGCTTTACAGTGGGAAGCCTTGAGGCTGTGCTGTCTTATCTTTTTTTCAAATTGCTGCCTTTGACAGTATCATTTTTTTTTAACTTGGCCGTAAATCATTTCACTAATCAGCTGTCACCAGCCAACATGCATACATTGGCATTCAGCCGGAGAATTTGTTTTGGAAGGCCTTTAGCAACAAAAACTATGTTTGTATCAATAACCGTCTGTTAATGTCTCATGCATACGGATGTAGAACACGGGGAGGAACAAGGGGAGACGGCAGTAACGGAGAGCAATTTGGTGGAGGGAAGAAGGGAAGAGCATTAATTGCCGCGTACGGCGCAGCCTCCCCCCTCCAGCCGCGACTCGGGTGAGGAGGTACGTGCGGTACCTGCGGCCCGACCGAGCCCGGAGCCTGGCCGGGGCCGGGGCACGGAGCCCCCCCGCCGCTCCGCCGCGGCGGTGTCCGATGCTTCCCTCTGCCCGAGTCTAGACCCGAGGTATTTTAAGTACAGTGTGTCTCTTCTCCTCTTCATTAACTTTCCCTCCACACATCACTGCATGCCTCTGAAAATAACTTGGCAAACTGGGAGCCGTTTATCTCTTTTATCTTGGGACCTGATCCAATTAAATAAGTGCACATTTACATTTGCATCCATCAGCCATGAGCGCGGAGAGGTCTGTGGTTTGCTTTAAGCAAATAAGAGCCAATTTCGGGGGAAAAGAGCTATCTGGACGAAGCCACTCCCGTCCCGTCCCGGACGCGGGGGCGAGCCAAGCCGAGCCGGGCCGGGCCGAGCCTGGCCGGGGCAGAATGCGGCCCCGGGGCAGGATGTGGCCCCACCAGCCCCTTGCCGGCCTGGCCGTGCAGCACCGCCACGGTAGAAAGAGGTGCTTATTGCTCAAGTGCCTGCATCAACCCGAGCCGGGCTCCCGGCACGCCGCGAGTTCGCACATGCTCTAATTATAACAGATGAGTAACGCCGTGCGGAGGACATTTATTTTCTGGTAGTTGGAGGTGAAGAGATCCCGGGTGAGGAGGCTGGAAGCGCCTGGCGGGGTTGTACCCCGGAGAGTCGCTGAGCAGCCCCCCCTCCCTTCTCCCGTCGTGTTCGGCCCCGCGGGGCTGAACCGGCGGAGATTTCCCTGCCCGCAAACGTGCGGGAGAGGCGAAAGGGATTCGGGCAGCCCCGCCCGGGGCGGGTGCCCCTCACCTGTAAACCGGCCGTGAAAATAATGCGGGGCGCTCCCGTTGGGTAACGGGTACTCAGTGAACGCAGCCGGCCCCCAAAAGAGGGAGGGGGTGGCGGGGAGCGGGATGGAGGTGACCCGTTGGGCCCTGGAGCCGCACCTCCTGCCCGGCTCTCCACGGGTTTGCGACCCCCGCTGTCTCCTGGCCCTTGCGGGACCCTCCCGGGGGAGTCTGCCGCCGCGCAGGGAAACGCTTCTGCCCGAGGGGGAGAAGTAGGAGCACCCGTGTTGGGGTAACCCTGTCCCTCACTCCAGCGTTAGGCTCTCCCGTGGCGGTATCGCCGAGGGTGCAGCGGAAGGAGCCGAGGGGCACTTAAGCGCCGGGGCTCCGGCCGCAGCCTGGGAGCGGGGGCAGGGCTGGGAGCGGCGCTTTGAGGCTGCCGGCGGGGAAGGAGGCGCCTGCGGAGCGCTCTGGGATAAGAAATGGCAAAGCCCGCGAAGGAGCCGCTCCCGTGGCCGCCCCGTCGGGCAGGGCCTGCACTTCGGCCAGGCGCGGCCCGTCCCATCCTTTTCCAGCCCCAGCAGAGCTCTTTCCCCGGCAGAGAAAGGTCCCCGGGCTGAGTCGGGTCGCGCCGCCGGGCGGCCGCTTCCGCGCCCGCGGAGGGGCGGTGGAGGAATGCGGGGACAATGCGCCATCTGTCACCGCCGGGCCGCGCCGCGGCCGGGAGCGCCGCCGAGGGCGCTGATTTATGCTGAATGCGCCTTAGAAGATCTCGATGTAGACTTTGTCTTTCTCTGTCAGAGCCAAGTAAAAAGAAACAGCTGGCCTGAATTTTTAGCACCCATAATTAATTAAGAGCTTCATTCCTGGGATTTGATGATTCAATAAAGCAAGACCCTTATTCCCCTATGTGATTCCAGTGAATATCTACTCCACTCCAATCCTTTTGGGTCCCAAGATAGGGCAGATTAACACTCTTTTTCTGTGGGAGAGAAGGGAAAAAAATGCCTCAAGATTGCATCTGAGGCGCACACAAAAGGTAAATTCAAAACTGCCACTTGTTCTCTGCAAAGGCTCCTTATTCTCCGCTATTGATGTATTTGTGCCAGGTTTTAAAGAAACCAGAGGGGGGGATGAGGAATTAACATATTGCTCATTTGGAAAAACAGCCGGTTCTGGTTTTGGTAACACTTGTTCCCTTGCCAGCCACAGATGTCCTTACTAATAATCGTGGCAGGTCACAGAAAGAGGGGAGCGGAAAGGAGGGGGGGGGCGGGCTCCCCGGCGCTCCCGTGCCGCTCCGAGCCTGCCCCAAGCGCGACTGCTGCTGCTGGGGCGGAGGGAATATCGCGGAGCCGGGCGCACCGCACCGTACCTCACGGCCGGCTGAGGAATATCCCGGGCTGCGCACCGGGCCGGGCCCTGGGGACGAGGAGGGTTTTTTGGTTTTGGGGGTTTTTTGGTTGGTTGTGGGTTTGTTTTTTTTTTTCTTTTTCCTTTTTCTTTTTTTTTTTTTTTTTTTAAACTCGTCTCCGTTTTGGGTTGAAATTCCCGGACTTTTCCCTGCAGCAAACCCCTGTGGTATTTTTTATTCGCCATCTTTAAACTTGCTGACCGTCTGATGTTCTTTTGGCGGAGGGGCTTTCACGTAGTTTCTGGGCACGACAAGGGAAGATGCTGTTCAGAACCTCTTGCCGGGCGGGGAGGGTTGGGGGTGTGGGGGGAAGTCTAATAAGCCAATTAGACGCGATCGCGCCGTCCCGGCCGCCGCGGAGGCTCCGCGCCGCGCGGGAGCCCCGTAGGTTAATCGTGACAATTGGAAAAGCAACACTCGCGGGGAGAGCAGCGGGGGGGATGTAAACACGGTCCGGGGTGTTGAGGGTCTAAATTAGGATTTGTTTTGTTTTTGAGCGTGAAAGAGGAAGCAGCAGGGCTGCGCCAGGCTCCTCGCCTCTCTCGCCCTCTCTCCCGCGATTGAGAACGGGGGCAAGAGGTACAGGGGGGTCCCGCCGCCCCCACCGGAGATCGGGAGCCGTGCCGGCTGCAGACCACACCCCCAGTTCCGTTTGTTTTCCTTCAGGACAGAGAGAATTTTGCCTTGGATGGGATGGATAGGACTGATGGCTGCAGCCCCGGGCTCCTGGCCCGCCTGGGGTCTTGTCATCCCGGGCGCGCTGAGGTGGCGGTGGGCACTTGCCCGGGTTTCTGCGGGAAAGTCTCTTCCCTCCCCGGAGACAGGGCACTTGGCTCGGGGAGCCGCCCAAGCTCCCCGAGGCGAGCTGCGCTCCCTGCCCAGCGGGCTCTCGCTTTCCTCCAGGAGCCCCCACGTGTCCCCTCCAGGGTCCCGGATCTTCTGTCGTGTCGACCTGGACACTGAACTGTTCCTGCGGCCCCACACGTGGGCCCCGCCGGGCCAGCTGGCCCAACACACTTCTCGGCCGCGCTGGGGGTTCTTGGGGAGGATGTTGGACTGTCCCCTGTGGGAGAGGGCGGCCCCCGTGCCGCACCCCGCTGCCACCTGCGCCGCTCGACCCGCGACGTCGGGGCGGGCGGCGTCGGGGGTCGCGGCCCCTGCGCCCCATCAAGGGCCGCGCCGTGGGGTCCGGGGCGGAAAGGGGAGGGAGTGGGCACAGAAAGGGGCGAGAGGTCTCTCCCGGGCGCGGAGCGGCGCCCCGCCGAGGCAGGGCCGTTCCCACCTGCGCCCGTGGGCAAGCACCTGCTGCCAGCCGCGTTGATGGGAGCCCAGCCTGCAGGGCCCCGCCGCCAGCGCCGCTCTTCCCCCTCGACTGCCCCCAAAGCTCTCAGCAGCGGCAGCGAAGCCCTCCCGCCGCCAAAGCGCGGGGCGGCCCGCGGCCCTGCCCGCGCCCCGGGAGGGCTCCGCTCCAAGCGTGAGCGTCGCTCCCGAGGCTGCTCCCGACTAACTTACGGCAGCAGGCGTTATTTTTATTTTAAGATATCCTCACTTCTTTTTTTTTTTTTTTTTTGACAACAAATTAACATGCCGGAGGCAAAAAAAGGCGGACGCTGCACCTACCCCCCCCCCCTACTCCGCTACGGAAAAGAAACTGGGAAATTCGTGCTTATGTTAAAGAATGGCCGTACAGTATATTTCCTGTGGCAGGGGAAAAGGGTGAAGAATAAAATCGTTGTATAAAATGGATGGGGCTACAATAATAGTTATGGTTTAAAATAAGCGACAGGCTGCAACCTAAAGGAAACGGTTAATTCCCTTAGGAATTTATACATCAAACGAAAACCGTATTGAGATCGCTAATAGACCTATTCAGAATAGCCCCGATTATAAGGAATAGGGCTTTTGAACGAGCGAAGCTCCTAAGCTGCTTTGCAAAATAGCTTTTTCAGAGATCGGAAGATCAGCTGGAGAAAGGTAGAGCGACAATTAAAAAAAAAAAATCCATAGCTAGATGAATAATTAAAACCTATTTATTTTGAGGTAGCCGTTTCTCTGCGGGACCTGTTGTCTCGGGAGCGCGGTCCGGAGGGGCTTTGTCGCTCCCTATAGCAAAGGGCGCTTGGGAGTTTCCCCCGAGTTCAGCCGGAGGCGATCTCCGCCGGGGGGACGGTGCCAGGAGAGCCCAGGCGGGAGGCGGCCTGCAGCGCTTTGCCTCCAGCCCCGCACATCGGGGCTGCTTCTGCCTGGTCCAGCTCTACCCTACCCCTCACTGCGAGAACTTTATCCCGTTTTAAACAGGGCAGGTGAGTACAGTAAAGCGCACTGCTGAGCGAAAAATACGCCTTCCTGCAGATCTCCCCGACAGGAAATGAAATATCCAACCGAGGAATTCGAACGTTTTTAAAAAATTCATTTCTAATTTATAAAATGACAAAATAACCTAATATTATCCCTGGAATATTTGATTCAGCTTGAAAGAATTTTGATTTTAAAACAGATTCTCTACAAAACAGTCGTATAACCCAGCGAACATGGACTGCATCTTTAAAACCCAAAATACAAACTACTGTTTAAAATCCCGTAAAACGTAAATATGCATGAATAAACCTGTTACAGCTAGTAAATGGCTCTGACAAAGTTGAATAGATTACAAAATAATTATCTGGCTCGTAAAGGAAAAAAAACCAAGCAAACGGAGGGGTGTCTCAGCCCCAGCGGTCTCAGTCATACTCCCATCACATCAGCAGTGGCAGTGTCACTGTACAGCTGACACCCACAAAATCCACAACGAACAGGGAGAGACCCGTCCCCGGAGCTGAGTGCTGGAACAGTCCTCGCCATTATTTGTTCGGAGGGGACCTGGTCTGCTCGGACAGCCGTACCGACGGGGACTGACTTTTGGTTCTAGGTTCCGCGCCCAATGCCGCTGGGAAGCCCTTAATCCACTCGGGGACCCACTTTCCCCTGCCTTGGGCTTTGGAGTGGCTCGGGGAGCTCTCTTTCCCCGCACCCAAGGGACGTCTGGTGGCTGGGACTGCCCCGGCGGCGCGGCCCCTGCCCCACCACTCGCTAGGGCGCAGCGCGGAGCGGAGCGCGGCGGCCCCGCGGGGCTCCCGCACGGGCGAGCGGGCGGCGGGAGCCAAACCCGGGCCGAGTGTGACACCTACCTGCCAGCGCCGGGAGCACCGCGCCCGCGGCCGGCCCTGCGCGGGACTGCGCGCCCGCGGGCGGTCCCTGGACCGCCCCGTCCCGCGGGCCGGGGGCAGCGGGGCAGCGCGCCGGGGGAGGGGAGCGGGGGAAGGGAAAGGGCCGGGGCGGCCCCCGCCGCACCGAGGGCATTTGCCCGTGCAGTCGCCGGCCTCGGCCGCCGCCGCCGCACCGCTGCGGCAGCGACGCGGGCTAAATCTGGCAGAAAATCGAACTCATTAGCAAAGTTCACCAGCTGATTGCTTTGCATAAAACACGACACTGATTGGAAGTAATTAGGTTAAAAGATGGGACTGCGCTTCGATTTGGTGTTTCTAACAAGTGCTTTTGTGCGTGGCCTGATTTAAGCTTTCACCTCCGGGAACAGCGTCCCTCCCGCGCCCGGCCCCGGCCCGCTGCCGCCGCCGCCTCTCCCGGCCCCGCGGGCGGCTCTCGTCTCCGGAGCCCCCCGACCTTTTAGAAATTGCCTGTCACTTCGAAAAACACTTCAGGTACTACTGAGAGGTCCTAAATGGAGCCCCGCGTCTCTTTTAACGCATGTATTTATTTTTTTTTCTCAGCTATGCACGTATATGCCCGTTGCAAAAAGAGAGTGGTTTTGATTCTGTTAAAAATCTCTTTTAATTAAATATTTGCATTTTACAAAGGCGGCTGCAGTTTTTTGTATCTAATACGTATAACCTATTTCCTTTTTTTTTTGTTCTGTTTTTGCATTATGGTTTAACTCACACCCAAGGAAAAAAAACAATAGGCATAAAAAAATTAAATTAAACTTGTATATATATATTTTAAAACTATGAAACAATTCGGAAAAAGACACAGAAATGTATATATTTATATTACGAAAACAACATTAATGCCTGTACAGGTGTCTTGATTTCATAATTTACTTCAAAGATACTGTATTATCAATTTAAATACAAAAAAGCTACATTAAATATACAGAATAAGATTTAATACAAATCTTTCTTCTTTGTGTGTGTGAGAGAGAGCGTGTCACTCCTTTGCTTTTCACTTGCTTAAGACATTTCTGGGCGGTTTCCACCCAGCCATTTCCAATAGACTCTATAAACTTTTGAAGAGGGTGCTGGGAGAGAGGGGGGAGCTGGTCTTTTTCTGTTTGTTTTGTTTTTCTTTTGGTAGTGGAAAAATAACTGCCAGAGCAATTTATTATTTCTTTCAAATAAATTAAAAAAAAAAAAAAAAGAACAAAACCACAGTCCCAGGAGGGGATAGGGAGGAGAAGCCGATATTAAATGTTGGACATACCTTTCTTCAGTTCGTAAGGTGAGTCTTTGCAAAGGTCTACTTGGGACTGGCTCCTGATCATTTTAGTGTCTTTAGCCAGGCTCTCGGCTCTGCTGAGGACAGTCTGGTTTAATCCATTGAAGTGGGCGCCGGGGGCGGCGGCGGCGGGGCCGCCGGCGGGGTGCCCGTGCAGGGCCCCGAAGGAGCCGTAGTTCGTGTAGCCGGGATAGAAGGGCGCCGTGTAGTAGAGCGGCCGGGGCAGGACCGCCCCGTTGGGGAAGGGGCACTGCGCGGCCGGCGAGCGCGGCCGCGGCGGCGAACGCGACGGGCCGCCGCCGCCCAGCACGGCGGTGCCCGGGGGCGCCGCCTCGCCGCCGGCCTCCTTCGCCTTGTCCGCCGAGGTGGCGATCTCGGCCAGCGACCAGAGCTTGGGCTTGGCGAGGGCCGCCTGCTGCGGCGAGTGGATGACGGAGGCGCCGGTGGCGGCGGGCAGCAGCGGGTGCAGGTCGGCGGCGTGCGGCGGCCCGGCCGCGGCGGAGGGCGGGCGGTACGGCGGGGGCTCCTCGCGGCCCGCCGGGCACGGTCCCAGCGGGGAAGCGCCGGGCGCCTTGGGGGGGACGGGCGGCCCGTCGAGCCGCTCCTCCGCCGTCTCTTTGCAATCCGAGTCGCTGAGGCCGCTCTCGGTCTCCCGGGGGCCGGGGGACTCCTGGAGGCGCTCGCAGCCCGGCGCTGCCTTGGGATCCGTCGCTCCTGGGGGTGGAAAGGAGAGGGGTGGGGGGCAGCTCTCGGGCTCGCCCTGCGCCCCCCAAACCCGCCCACCCACTTCGCCGCCCACCCCTCGGTCCCCGCCGTCGCCAGGCCCGCACCGCTGCCCGCCGGCTCCCCCCGCCACGGCTGCCCGCTCGAGGGGACAGGCAGCCCCGCCACCGCCGCCCCGCACCGGGCCGGAGGCAGCTCCGAGGGCGGGGGCGCGGTGACCCGGCCGAGCCCGCCGTTCTACCTGTGTCTGGCGTCCCGGGGTCCCCCTTCTCCTCCAGTTTCTGGGGCTCGTCCTCGTCATTTTTCTCCAGGTCTATGTTCTCCTCTTCCTCCTCGTCCTCGCTGCGGTTTCGCGGGGTCCAGGTCATTTTGTTCTCCTTCTTGAGCCGCCGCCGCGCGTTGGCGAACCAGGTGGAGACCTGGGTGAGGGTCATTTTGGTGATGATGGCCAGCATGATCTTCTCGCCCTTGGTGGGGTAGGGGTTTTTCCGGTGCTCGTTGAGCCAGGCCTTGAGGGTGGCCGTGGCGTCCCGCGTCGCGTTCTTACGGTATGCGGGGTCCCCGTAGGGGTAGGAGCCGAGTGGCGCCGCGTACGGGTGGTACCCCAGGGAACCGGCCATGCCCGGCGTGTGGTCGTAGGGCGAGCCCTGGGGAGAGAGGGGAGAGCGGCCCAGCGAGGCGAGGTCAGGCGGCCGCGGGGCGGCAATGACACGGCAAGGGCAGCGCCAGGGCCTGCCTGCGGCCCCTGCCCGCGCCCTGCAGCCTCTCCCCCGGCGCCGGGCCCTGCCTGGCTTCTCCCCCGGCTCTTTCCCGGGAGGACGGGCGGAAGGGCCTGGGAACTCCTGGGGGGCCGGGAGCCTCCGGCCCCGGGAGGCCACTGGCTGCCTGCAGCAATCCAGCGCCTCTCCCCCAAATGCAGGAGCCGAAAAGCAAGTGGGCATCGCGGCGTGGGGGCGGACAGCGGCAGGGGGACCGGAGCCTTCCCCCCGCGCTGCGATTGCGGTAGGCAACCTGCCGGGCCCAGGCGGCCGGGCGAACTGGGCCGCTTCTCTGCCTGCCCTGGGGCAGGAGGAGGAAAAAATAAAGGGAAGAAGAGAAAAGAGAAGAAAAGAAGATAAAAGATAAACAAAAAAAAGGGCGAAGAGGAGGGAAAAGAGAAAGCTCAGAGAAAAGAAAGAGAAAAAAAAAGAACACAGAAAAAAAGAAAGAAGGAACTGTGAAACTCTGCCCAGACCCTAAACAGAGGGCAGAAGCTGAGCAAAACTCGCCGGGTTTTTGGGGGAGCTGCGGGGCGCTGGCGGCGGTCGCAGCTCTGCGGCGGGGATGTCCTGCACACGGACCGGCGCCGCGGTGCCCCGCGGGCGCGCACGGCGGCGCAGTGCCCTGCCATCCCCTTCACTTCCCGCACAGCCCCGCGGAGCGGCTCGCGGCCATGGGATTAGAGCTCTGCAATATTTAAGCAGCCTAATTATCGCCGTGCAGGGGAAAGTTGCCTGGGTTTATCGCCTGGATTTCTCCCATCGCCGACCGGTGCTGGGTTTATTCCCTTTTCAATCACAATAAGCTAATTGTTGAGGAATTACGACTGCTGTTTTATATACATATATTTTAAAAAAAATTTTTTTTTATAGGGAATGAAACCGGTCCCTGCCTGCCCCGGTCCCGCTCTCCCGGGCCGTGCTGGTGGCTCCCCCCGCACCCGGCCCTGTCCGCCGCTGCCGCCAGCAACAGTGTGCGGCAGCGCACGGCGGCGATGCGGGAAAGTTGGGCGGCGATGCGGGGAGCCGCGCTCCCTTTTGTCCCCGAGATCTCAAAAATAAAATGGGAACAAAAAGCAGGCCCGGGAGGGGGGGCAGGCGCCCGCGGGATGCCGTCGTGCCCGGCGCGGTGCCGCCTGCCCGCGGCTGCTCTTACCACGTAGGAAGTGAAGGCGGCGGCGGCGGCGGCGGCCGGGTCGGTGCCGTACTGGAGATGGGAGTTGTAACCCGGGGAAGGGGCGGTAAAGGCGGTAGATCCGGCATAAGGGGAAAAAGCGGAGCCCGAAGAAGATCTCCCAAGTTCATCGGTCCTGGGTCCGGAGATCACGCTGGTGCTGTACGCCGGGCAGGAGTAGAGAGCCAAGGACGCTGACGGCTGGTACAAGTAACCCTGAGGATACGACATGGCCAGGCGCACACATATACCCGGGAGCCCAAGGCGCCGGGAGGGAGCGGCCGCGCTGCCGGGCTGGGGCGGCTGCGGCCGGGGCTTCGCGGGCGCCTCTCCGCCCTCGCCAGCTGGGCAGCGGCGGCACCTTGCTCTGCGCCGGGGCTGCTGCTCCGATTTCGCCTGCAGCCGGGCACCGCTTCCTCCTTTTTCTCCCCCCCTTGCTTTCCCCTCTTTTTCACCCCCCCCCACTCTCTCCTATCTCTCTCTCTCTCCCCCTTGCACTGGGGGGCTTTTTTTTTTTCTCCTTCCTCCTCGCTCTCGCTTTCCGAAGGGTCCTGCCAAGATGCTAAGTTGGAAATTGCAGCTCCTGACGCCTTCTGCGCGGCCCGGCGAGGCTCCTCCTTCGCGGGGTGTTGTCAGTGGAAGGACTGGCAGGACCCCGCTGGGCTGCCGCGGCCGGGCCCAACCAGCGGGAGGGCTCCGCGCTTCCCTGGCCCTCCCCAGTGCTCAGAGGCTCAAGTGCGCCGGCTCCTGGATTGCAGTCACCTCCGAGCCATTTAAAATCAGCTCCAACTTTCTGCATGTGCTAAATACCGTGCGGAGCCGCGCTGCGCCGGAATGCAAGCCAATCAGTATATGAAAAAAAATAGATCTTTAATAAGATTTATTAGCCGCGCGGCTCCCCCACTGCACAGCCACCCCTCCTCGTGCTCTCTGCCCCTGCCCCTCCCTCCACTAAATCACTGGAGGTGGGATATAGGGGGGGTGGTGGTGCTGTTAGTTTTTCTTTTTTAAACAAAAAAGAAGATTTTCGTCGGGGAAGCGCCGCAGCCCAGTCTGGTCTGGCAGCGCTGGGCTGCGTGGCCGGTCGCCCCCGCGGGCAGGGGCCGTCCCGCCGCCGGACCTGTTGCGGGCGGCTGTGCGGGCGGAGCGGCGGCGGGGGGTCCGGCCAGGAGCGGGGCTCGGCTTCGCGGAGGGCTAGGATTTAGTCTTTCCCAGCGCCGGTCGCGGGAGAGGGGAGATCCGGAGGGGAGCGGCGGGGGCGGAGATGGGTCCGCAGGCACCGCTCAGAGTGAGGGTTTGCCCGCGGATCTGAGGGTATCCTCCCCCTCCCCGGCTTATAGAAGGGTCGAGGGGAAAGCAGATTAAAACCATATGAACCGGGATAAATCCCCGCCGATCAGGAGATGTAATCTCCTATGATTCCACCAGATATATTTTCCAAGAGAAACATATCCCGATTTATTCCCTTCTCGCTTTTTTCTCCCCTCGCGGCTGAGGCGAAGGCGTTGCTCCCGCCGCCTCGGACCCCCAGTCTCCGGGAGCCGCGGGGCCGGACCCGCCTCGCACCCGCCGTGCCTTTCTCGGTCGAGGGAGGGGGGACGATACAATTACTTTTTTTTTTTTTTAATCTATTTTGTCTTGTAACTTTCGCATTTCCCCGACCCTAACGCTCTCGCCTCTGTCCCCAGCGGGACGGACGCGGAGACAGCAAGGGGCGGGGGTGTGTTTTAAAACGGGCAGGCCGGGGCAGGAGCTCCCTGTGTCGCGTGGAGGCGACACCGACGCCGCCCCGCTCCCTCCCTCCCTCCCTCTTTCTCTCCGGTGCTCCGTCCCGGCGGCAGAATCCACAGCCCTCCAGCTGCGCACAGGCTGAGACCTGCCGGGCAGCTCCGCTGCAGGGCCGGGGCCGGGGCTGGAAGGGAAGGGAAGGGCCGGCCAGGCAAGGCGCGCTCTGCCCGCTGGCATCGGGGGGACGCGGCAGGAGCAGGGCTGGTGACGGGGGCGCCGCCCGCACTACACCACGCTACAGTGCCCTACGTTAGACTACACCGCACTACACTGCACTACAGTACCCATCACTCCGCGGCCCCGCCAGTCCCGCCCCCGGCCGTCCCGGCGCATGAGTGGCTGTGCCCCCGCCGGCGGCGGGCGCTCCCTTCCTCGCACGGGCCGGCCGAGCTGTCCCTCAGCGCGGGGTGTGGAGGGGCGGCGGCGGCGCGGGCCGCGCTTGCCGGGGAGTCCGGAGGCGGTGCTGACAGGACGGCGCGCGGAGGCGCTGCGGGCCGCTCCCGACCTGCGCCAGCCCGGCTGGGCTCGGCTCGGCTCAGCTCAGCTCAGCTCAGCCTAGCTCAGCTCAGCCTAGCTCAGCTCAGCCTAGCTCAGCTCGGCTCGGCTCGGCTCAGCCTAGCTCAGCTCGGCTCGGCTCGGCTCAGCCTAGCTCAGCTCGGCTCAGCCCGGCCCGGCCCCAGGTGAAGGAGCGGGGCCGCGGGTCTGACCGCGGGGCGCGGCGGCGGCGCTGCCCTGCGCGCTGGGGCGCCCCCTGACGGGCGAGGCCGGATCCCCGAGACAGCGGGACACGGGACAGCGGGACACGGGACACGGGACAGCGGGACACGGGACAGCGGGACGGCGGGACACCGACCCCGCTCCAGTCGCGGGAGAGGCGTTCGGAAGAAGAGGTGGGTGCCGGCACCCTTCTCGGCGATGCTGACGAGCCGCGCTCTGTCTGCTCTCTCTTCTTGCGCCCTCCCTCCCATTTATTTTTGGGGGTTTGTTTGGTTGGTTTGTTTTAATTTATTTTTTTAACGTGCAGTGTACGCAGTTTCGTCTCTTTTAAAATCCATGCGGTTCTGCCCCGGTAAGCGGGACGGTCCCCGGCTCGCACTCTCCCTTTACATGCTCGATCCACACAGGTGTGCACTTTCATCAGTTTTCAGCTGCACGATGTCACCGGTGTTTGTCCCCGGGTTCATTTTGCGATTGCTCTGGAGCGCCGCATTTCTTTTCCCACTCAAAAGCGCTTCTGTCATAATCCTCTGACAATCCCCCTTGTTCGGGGAGCGAGATATCGTCTGGTCAAGTTTTATACATTTAACATTCATTTTATATGTGAGTAGAATAACTAACCTCTTTTCCGTGTTCCTTTCTTTGCAGGGAGAAGCAGAAGTTTTAACCATCTTCCCATGGCATCTGACTTTTTTGAGGAAGGAGGTAAGGTTAACGTCATGTAAAATTACCCTCTTTATTTCTGATGTTCCACTAATCTTTCTTCTGTAGGCATACATTTTGGAAACTGTGGTGAGTTCATGCATAGTTTCATGCATTGCAACATAATACCAGAGCTGATTAATAAACGGTAGTGATAGGACTCTTATGCCGCCAGGATTGTAAATGTCTATCAAACTGACATTCTCACTACATTATGCCACTATTATATTCTTTGCAGTTTTAAAAGAACTGTAGATAATTATTCAAGATATTGAAACATTTAGTTTATAGTTCTATTGCTGTGGTTGTCACCTTCACTTTATATCAAATTTGAGACTCATTTCTTAAGGATGTCTCTATTTTCTGCTTTATTTGCACATTGATAGCTCTACTGAATGACTAGTCACAGCAACTTTTTCCTCTGATAGGCATATTAAAATGTGAAAGCCTAAGACTAATCTGCTTTACAGGACTTTTGAGCTATGTGGTTGAAGGGAAATAAGTTTGTTTCAAGACCGTTGTTTATGTTGTTCTGTCAGTTCTGTTAACAAATGTGGGGCTTGAGGATGCATTTGTTGCTTCTCTTCATTTTTACTGAAGGTAGGTACATTCGAAGGTATGGATGAGTTCTTGGTATCAGGAGACTGAGTACTGTGTAGCTGCCAGTGAAACTATATCAGTGCAAATTGATATTAAATTTCTGGACTTTATATATTTTTCTCATAATTTTTTGACAGGTAAATTATTAGTTCGGTAGAAGAAACATTTACCCTTAAAATCTTGTTTAACGATGGGAAGTGCACTCTTAACTTTATTTAAATAAAGGCATGTGAATTTAAATTCTGCTTATATAAATAAATAATTAAAATCACTGTTTTTATAACCTTCAGTCTGATGGGCTGGTCCTGCAAGGCTGTTTGAAAGGATCTTTGGTTAGTTTAGTAGTAGGACTCCAGTAGGGTTTTTGACAAGAGGGCAACTTGGATTTGAGATGCCTGCACAAAATATGACCCAAAATGTAGTAACATTTGAATTTGCATATTTGTTTTTCTACACTGGTTTCTTTTGCATAATTTCATTTAGGGTGTGCAAACATATGTGGCACAGCATAAAATAGCTTAATAAATTAGTGCATGAATATATAATAGGGATCAGCTGTGAATATTTTCTTTCTGGGAACAGAAAAAGAAGCAGACAGGTCTTTAAAATAACAGCAAACTGTGTTTTAAAAGTACAGCCATTGGTAGACTCTGAGTGGTTTGGTTCCAGGTGGCTCGTAGTGAATGGAGTTAAACTTGGATATCTTGGATATGATACACCTTAATTTAATTACTTCAGTAGCTACTTTCTGTTGAAACTTTAAAATCTAACGATCCCGCTTTTATTGCAGTCTTTAAAGATCTAATCGTTCTTGTGTGTGTCTGAGATGTAAAACTTAGTGCAAGGAGAGGCAACAGATTGGTTCCGTCATACGATTTTGTTGGTTTTTTTGCGAGTACTTAAAAGATTATGATGGATAATGCTGTCTTGCCAAAGAATGCCGACACAGGTGTTCATCATTATCTTAATTAAGATCCTGAGAAAATGTCATCTTTCGGCATGAATTATGAAGGGAGATGCATTAGGAGATCATTTCAACCTTTTTTTTTTTTCTTTCTACAGGCATAGATGAGAAGGAGGCTGTTTTCTCAAAACCTTTTTGATATTTCTTTATCAGAGTACCTGACCTTAGACACTTACTGAATAATTTGTTTCTCCAATTCGATTTGTGAATATATTACCAAGAGATCTGTAAGGGAATCCTCTTAAAAAAATTTTAAAAAGTAATCCCCCTCCCATATATTGTGTTTTGTATAAGGCTGGCCTATAAAAAGAAACCCCTGAGACTCAGATGGAAATTGCTGCTGGAAGCATCTGATAAGAGATGTTTTATACACTATATTTAAAAGTGTTAACTCATACAGAGAGAAATAAATACACGTGAATATTCATTTTTTTAATTAAGCATGAAGAGAAAAAAATTTTCTTTTCTCATCTTTGCACTACCATGGAAGTAAAACTAATTAGCATGCAAAGAGGAGGGAGGGGCTTGTGTCTTTCTGTGTTAAATCAGTACATTATTAACTGAGCTAGAGCTAAAAAAATGCATGTAAAATATTGGCTGTAAAACTTAGGGACACTTTCCTGCAGATACTGCTGCTGGCTTCCCTGGGATGAAGTGCTGGGAGTTACAGGGTCAGTGAGAGCAGTGGAAATGCTGGCGTTTTGTGGCTCTTAGCCTAGGTGAACAGTCTTGGGAAGAGCTCTCTCTGCAAGACACCCTCCACTGCTCTGCTGTTCTTTTTGCCTGCACTTACTTTGCCCAAGATGCTCCTTGTTCACACTCTGTGTTTGTGGTCTGAAGCTGAGATATAAACTTGTGAACACCTAGAATAACTCTTCTCTTCTGTGTCTAGCAATTGGGTATTAGTTGCCTTAGATAAAGTTTTGGGTTTTTTTCAAGCCTTTCTATGTAAAGTAATTTTTTGTCTGCTAGAAGGAACCCAATTATCAGTCTCAGGGTTTTTTTTTTTTTTAAATTGCTTCAGCAATTTATTCCACTTTTTAGTGAGTGGAATAAAACACAGAAGTGCAGCTGGCAAGCCTTTTAAGCACCTAGTTATTGTATTGAACATGTAACTCCAAAGATCTTGACAGTATTGTGGGAGAACCTGAAATTGTATTTCAGTTTCCTTGAAGTTTCCTGTAATTAACTTAAACGGCATTATTTGCTTGAATTTGTTGACATAATATGGACTAAGTTAGGAATGTCTTTAGAGTTTATTTTACTTACAGTTCCATGGACATATGCAGAAAATAGACTCTGGTGAAAAATGAAAAACTGTTCTCTTTCATGTCTGGAACAAGTTTTTCACTTAAAGCAAACCGCATCTACTCTTAGCTGGTCCTTATAGCAAATGAAGAGCAACTCAGTGGGAAGGATGGCTGTGGCTCCCCGTGCCATTTTATGGGACATGTGTGTGCCCATAGTTTCCCATATGATGGCAAATTCCCTTTTGAACGCAGGTGCTGCAGCATGGTGGGAGCTCCTGTAGCTGGAATCTGGCCTCCCGTGTGGGTGTTAGAGGTGGGTGACTTTTAATAGCAGTGTTGTGTTCCAAAGGTTTTGTGCTTTATCTGCTTTGCTTACATATATTTGCAGTCCTTATGGCCGGTGTTTGCAAGAGCTCAGCGGTACCTCTCTGAGGAGAAACACAGAGCCAGGTAGACTTTCTAGCCCTACACCCAAATAGTTCTTTTTAGCAGTTAATAATTTCTGGTTTTTATTAATATATATTAATATATTAATATAGTTTTAGTTTCTGTCCCTTAATGTGGATAATGCAAATGTGAATGATTCTTGAAACTGGTTTTTTTTCCAGATTAACGTGAGTGTATTTGTAGAGCCGGAAGAATGTGGGGTTTTTTTAATACATAAATCATTGTTTGAGAGGAAAAAAAGCAAAGCAGTTGGACCTTTCAAGGTGAATATGGATTATTATAACAGAGTTTACTGTACTAATAAACTTGGGACTGGTCACTCTTTTACTCTTCCTGAAGGAGATGCATCTTCCTGAGCAACTTCTTTTTTCACAACGGAGCAAAACCTAGCTCCTTCTTTTCATAAGCAGATATTTTTTGCAATATTTCTTAGCATTTTGAGCACAGATCAAGAACATAGCATTTACCTCTGAAATAATCTCTGCTGACACCTACAGAAATTTTCATGCCCTTCAGATTTAATTTTATATAGAATAATGCATGGTATAATATGTAGGTCCTCTGTTTTCAATTAAGCTGTATTAGGTAACTGTGCTCTTCTTTCATATCCCATAGCAAACTATCAATATCCAGATGGCAGTGTGCTGGAATAAAAGATAGCTACAGGCTTGGCTGCTACTGTAAAGCCAAGAACTAACATTTTAGCCTGTGTGATAAATAAAACCGAGGCTGAGGCTCTTGGTGTATTGGAGTTGCACTAAATAATTCTACAGCACAGTTTATTACTGGTTTCACTGGATAATATGCAGCTGTAAAACCTGCTTGAAGCTTTTATTAAGAATACTCTGTCATTATAAAAAGGTGCCTACAACTTCTTTATGATATTGGCAGTGCAAGAATTACTTTGTTTGTACTGGCTTGCTGGCTGTTGTCTAGGAAGGACCTTACTGTATACCAGCTTCTGTAGACAGTAGGTTCCATGAATGTCTCTTGAGAAGAGGCTCTGTAGAGCCTGGGTTTCAAAAGTTATTTTAAAGGTATTTTTTCTCTATTTTTTTCTTAAGTTTATTTCAGTATTTAATTTATTGCTTCAGTTAGAATTCAGCTGATATTCTCTGTAGTATAAACTGTGCTACTGTGTCCCTGAGTGAAACTCAAGCTGAGGTCACCCGGATAGATCTTTGAGAGGAGACAGCAGAAGGGCTGCGAGACTTTTATACTTGCTGAGAAAGGGATGGGAACACTTGGTAGAAGGAAGGGGACTAGACCTTTTCTTCTTCCCTTTCTGGCACATCCCATGACCTAGATTTGTTCATGTAACTTCAGCCTCAGTTTACCTAACTGGAACTCTCTGCTTGTCCCAGACATGTTCAGATTTAAATTGGTGTCCGTGCTCATATAATTGTTAGACTGTTGTGCTTTTGAGCAAGAGCAAGTTATTAATGCTGTTACTGATTCATTAGCTAAATGCCATTAAATTTTTGTATTCCACAGATCTTTGATTTCCATAGGCACCACTTTGTGGTGAGCCTCTCAACATATCTGCGTTTTTGTCTTTATAGAATGCACCCAAGAGCAGAAGCAGTGAGGTTCACAGTGGGGAAAATGAACCCAGCAGTCCATCCTATCCCATACCTGCCTGAGTACAGGAAGAGACCTCATACAAGCCAGAATGCATCTGGGCTTGCAGCTCTTTTTAATCATATTAAGTCCTATTCAGAGTTAATGGTAAGTAGGCTGCTTTTTGTATGTTATGATTCATTAAACAAGTCATTACAGTAGTGGTACATTCCTTTTGGTAGTAGGTTCAGTCTCTAACAAAATCCAAAATTAATGTTTTCAGCTTTAGTCCTGTGTCTGTTGAGAAAATCATGCAGTGCAGGTGACAAGAATTGTAATAAGTATGCTCTTCTTTTCTTTCTATTTTTGTCCTCCAGGTGAGCTCAGTGAGGTGAGATGGTCTCAGCAATGCTGAAGAAGGGATGAAGAGAATTGGAAGGCAGAGCTGTTTCAAAACAGGATTCTTCTTTCCATAATGCCCAAACATGAAGACTTTTAAACTTCATTAGGTAGAGTATTGCTAATAGTGTAATATCAATTATGTTGCATGATGTAATATTGCATTGCTAAGTTGTTTGGTGATCATGTGGAGCTACATTAAATAAATGAACATATGCCAGGGGCTTAAATGAACATTATGAGTGAGAGTAGTAAATGGAGAAGGTGGGTAATAGAGGAAATGCTAATAGCTTTTTTTAAGCTAACGTGTTTTCATTTTTCAGCTCTTCCATAGCCTGTAGTTCTTTTGTTTCTTGATAAAGATGGAATGAAGAAAAACACCTTTTCATTCAAGAAATTGAAGCTAGTTCAACTTCTTAACCAGAAAGATTTCACAGTCCTCTTAGCTGTTACAGCATCCTAATGCTTTGTCCAGCAGAAAATAGCACTTACAGTGCTGACCCATAAACATCTGTAGTGCCACAGCATGATGTGTGCTGTTCTTTATTCTCAGGGCTTCCCTTGTCAGGGAGTGGTTGTGAAGTGTCTGTTGTGGCACAGCCCTCTGTGACCTCTTGCAACGAAGGATGGAATTTGTGAGTCCTTTTCTGTCTGGAGCTCCCTCCTGAGCCCAGTAGTTCTCAAATATTGCAAGAAAAGATCTGACAGTGTTGTCTGGGAGATGTGACTGACTTAATTATTATTAACATTTATTAAGTGCCTTACAATGGAGGGGAAGAGTCATTGCCTTCATTTTTACAAATAGGAGAGCTGGCATGTAGGAAGGATGAATCTCTTCTATCTTCTGCAATTCTTGACCCACCTAATTAGGTGATTGTCACAAGAAATAACAGCCTGGCTCAGGGGAATGGCAGTGGGGAAGGATGCCGACACGTTCAGTGTGGCACACTGCTTCTCCCTCCCACCATGGCTTAATGTAGCGAGCACGCTCTTCCCTCCCTGAGCGTCGCTGGCCGGTGAGGAGATTGGAAAGGGCTGAGGAGCCCGAGGCTGTCTGTCGGATAGCTTCATTATAGATCTCACCCAGGGAAAAAGTGAGGTACTGCAACTCATTTCTAGGAGCTACATTTGTTTTTAGCAATTACTCACCCCCTGCCTCCTCCCGCTTCCTTTCGCGATAGGGCGGCCTTTCCCCACGATAAGCTGATCCGCTTCACGGCTGAGATTTACACTTAGTTACCCTCTAAGGCACTCACTGTTTCCTCTGGTCTAAGACTTGAGTTGTTTCTTTTTTTTTTTTTTTTTACTAGTTTATTTTGCTAAGAAAGAGAATCTGTCCAGCTGTTACAAACAATAGTGGTTTTGATGTGTATCAATAAAGAGTTAGAGATGTGTGTTTTCCATGTAGAAGATAAAGGGACTTAAAGCCTGCTTTAAAAGAAGGCAAACCTTAGAGAGGTTTACTTGATGTACAATATGCCCTATTATTTCATTTTTAAAAACAGTATTAAGGGATTTTTTTTTTTTCAAGAAAAGAGAAAATAGTTTCATCTTTTTGATTGAATTTTTTTTCTTAGTCTCACAGTTGTGAGATAAATATTCAGGAGTTGGTAAGGTTAATGTGATTAAAATGAGTATGTGATAACGGGCTCTGCACATTAAAGATTAAGAGCTCAAATTATAGACTCCAGAGTGAAACACTCCATGAGCGTTTGTGAATTTTGTTTGTGCAAGGAATGCAGGCTTAGGCCCGTGGTTGCAGTTGCACAGCAGTTTCATCCTGTGTGCTGCTTTTTTGTCATGTCTGATCTGCAGAGAATTCTCTCAAACTCTGTAGTGTCAGGGTGAAAAGGTAGTGAGGTGGGGGACAAATGAGGAAATAATTTCAGTCCAAGCATTAGTGTTACTCTATAAAAAAAAAAGATTAGTTTTACACAGATTATTCACATTTACAAAGATTGGTTTATAGCATTCTGACTGCTGTAGTTAATTCTTTATGTATGACTTGATCTTTTATACAAATGTAATTCCATATACAACATTTAATCTTTAAATGCAAGTTGAAAATATATTAGCAATTTATTTATGTGTATTATGACTTTATTTCCCCTGTACTGTGCAGTCATTTCCCTACTCTAAAGTTGAATTGTTGTGTGCTTAATGAAAATTAGATGTGAAATGTAATATGTAGGGGACAAAGAAGCATTGAAATCCTCATTGCTCTTAAAAAGACAAAGGTACCTCAGATAATTCTTCTTTCTTAATCTATTAAGAATTTGATGCATAATTCTGTTACGAGTGATTTGGAGTGAATGAAACTGAAATATTTTTTAGAAGTATTATTAGTACTATATTATTGCTTACCTTTTATGAAGCCTTATGAAGCTTTGTTTTAAAATTTAAAATGGTTTGCATTTTGGGAAGCTAATTTGAGTCTCTCATTGAGAAAGAAAAGTGTCTTGGACTTTTGTGGAGAGAGGAGCCTTGCTGTTATATCTGTAAAATTTGCTAATGTTGCAACCATTGAAATAAAGTGTTTGTTTACATAACAGCAATGGCATTTCTCCTCCTCTTCCTTGTGGTTTTGTCCAACTAGATGTTATGAGTGGCAGTTGCAGTGACTGCTAAGTGTTTAAATGATGACACCATTATGTGAAGTGATTTTGAAATGAGAGATTCCAGCCAAGAATTACATCTGCTCTCATCTCCTTCAAATCATACTCTCTGGCTGTGCAGATTATGATTGATTTGTTTGTGACAGATTGCAGGAAACAGTCATTGATTTTTCAATATTTTACCTTAAAATTATTTACAGTTGTAACCAAGGGGAGGTATTTCCATGGGCTGTCAGCCCCTGAAAGACTGGGATAATATTCCCTGCTCCCTGACAAGACAAATTACCCGTAATGAGTGCAGTAGCTGAAGGGTATACTTTTATTTTAAAATATGTCAATAACCCCAGTGACTAAACGAATATTGATTCAGCATAATGAAGCCTGAGTAATGTGAAAATGAGCTCTTCAAGGAGCATGGTAAAGACTTTCTTTTTAGCTTGTAGCAAGAAGCTTTTCATTCTTTACTGTTAGGTAGTTGAAATGTGCAATCTTAAACAACTCGTCCTTAAACAGTAGTAATATGTAGAATAATGTAACAAAAGAACTTCAGGGATTTTCTGTTTGGTTTTTTTCCTCTTTTTTTTTTTTTTTCTCCAAGTTTTTTTCTTCAATATATTTGAGGAGATCAAACATTTAAAGAGAAAAATGCAAGTTATCCAGGACAGAGATAGAATTACTATTGGTGTAAATGTCTTTTGCAGTAATATTCTTCAGCCAGCCTAATGGCATTTTTAATGTGGATTCTGAATATGGGCATGGAAATATATCTAAATAAACTGTAGATTTGATTTCATGTTATTGACTTCTTGGCATAATGATGCGTGTTCTGTGTGATCGGTCTAATATTCTTGTCCTTTAACAGTTTAGAGTAGCTGGTTTATGAGCACCCAGATATACTGTGTTATAAAACTTAGTTACCATAGTGCACATTTTTCTTTCTGTAACGTGTAGCACTGCATTTTTCTTACCAAATGAGAATTTTCAAGCAGTGATTCATTTAAATTACAGTAACTTATGCAGTGCCATAGGTGTGGTGTGGAAAAGCATCTAATAGATTAATATGAATGTACTTCAGTTGTTCAGGGTAAGGATTAGATTTAAGGCCATGCTGAGGTACAATTCTTTTTAACATTGAAAGAATCGAACACTAAAAAAAACCACCAAACCACCCTATCATGTGAAAGGATCAATTGGTCATTTGTATTCAAGAGCATTGTGCAACAATGGGAAGGCTCTGCAGAGGCACTGGGTATAAATAACTGTGTAATCCAGACATACACAAAAAGATATCTTCTTGAGGTGTTTTTATATAATGTGTCAATTATGAAACGATGTCATAGCCAGAAGCATTTAGTGAGCATGTTTGGGCACGAAGACGACTTCCCTTATTTTCTGAGGACTGACTTCAATTGCATCCAACTAGCTTGTGAAAATCTTCAGAAGGATGTTTTCCTATCAGCACACAGGTGATTTTTTCCAAATGTCATTCTGTTAGCACAGCTAGAAAGTATTTCAGGAGGCACTTGAGAACCTGTGGCATTGAGAGTTAAATGGCAACCCTGGAATGTAAGATATGTTCCTGTTTTTACTTTGTTAATTTTCAGAAAAAAAATGTGGTGTACTTTTGAGTGGGTTACAACTGTAAATAATTGTACTTTTGAGAGGATTTGTGCACAGCACCTGGGATTTCCAGAATTTTGGAGAGTTATTAATTATGAGGCAGTAATAGACTCAAATATATAGCCCTGACAAGAGGAGACTTTGGGGCTCTTGTTAAATGTTACAAGAAATCTACAAATGTTCCAATGTTGAACCTTAATTTCCTGCTCAGTGGTATTTTACACATCCCGAGTTCCCTGCCTGTTTTCTTTGTTTCTGTACATTTTATTTCTTTGGCCAGCAGCAGGAGATGGGAGGGGAATGCTCTTTTTTGGTAGCTTTCTCACAGTAGCAAGGAAGAGGGAGACTGATCAGGGCTGGGTGCCAGTTCTGATGCAGACTGAAGGGCAAATAAATGTTTGCTTAAACAACATCTCCTTTTCCTGAATAACACTGCATGAGCTCAGTGGTATCAAACTGAATAACAGCAGATACTGCTGGAGGTACTGCTGACAACGAAACTGAAGTGGGCTCTGCTTGCAAGCCATTGGCTTGTTTCACTTGCAAGACAGGTAACAACGCTTGCTTTGCTGCTTTTCCCAAAGATGAGTTTGCTTATTAAATGTCTGGCATTCTAGCTCAGGTCTGAACCATGTGCTTGGCACTAAAGGCAAATGGTGCATTCTTGGCTGCAGAAAGCTGACAAATGACTTGCAGGCTTTGTGGGGAATACTGGAGATTCCTGGTACCTTGGAAGCTCTGAGGTTTATTCACATATCTCCTTTTGGTGTTAGAATTGTGACAACTGTGAGTCCACTTTCAGGTGATTATGGAGGAGAAAAAAATAAAAACTCAGACAAAAAACATTCCCAAATAATTAATTGGTTAAAAGTTCTTATGGAATTTGGGATCTCCCAGGAGCAGAACATAAACCCAACTGCTGTTCAGTTAGGTAACAGTAAAAGTGTAAAACGCTGTGAAATAAAGGTCATGGGTAAGAACACAGTAATATTCTTTGTGGCAGAGAAGAGACTGTTGGTAAATCCTGAAGGGCTAATATTTATGGGTCATATGTCCCTCCAGGCTTGGCAACTTGCAAATTTTGACCCATTTCAGTTAATTTCAGACCTGACATGAGCACAGTGCATCAATATGCTCCTGTAGTGGAAAGGTGATGCGATGTTAATGGTGTGGGTGGTTTTGTGTAACAGTTCAGATCTCTACACCTATTTAATAATCAGATTCCACTATGAATAAGGTAGCAACCAAAACCAGTGGTTGATTTTTTAAAAAATTATTTTCCTGTTTACTCAGCATCTGTGTTATCTTGCTCTACAGATCAGCCAACCAAAATGAGTTCATAGTTTAAAGAGTGTGGGAGGGAAGGAGTGCATGTTAATGTAGGTGATGGAAATTGTGCTTACTGGCTGAGCCGTCCCCACACTCCCTGCCAATTTGTTTGTTTGAAATCTAAGAACTAATATATGATGGAACCCAAATCAGAGCAGTCCATGAGTGGGCAGATAGCACTATGTAGAATTTGCTAATCTAAATGTCATGATTAGTTGAAAACAATTCTTTGTTCCCTAAACTGCACATGTTGAAGGTGTTATCATTTATGAAAAAATTACTGCGTAATAAAAAATGTATTGCATATATTGTGTATGTGCAGAATGTCCACGTTTTCTTGGGATGACCATTTTATGTACTAAAAGCTGTCACTAACTTGAGTGTTGATAGTATCACAGAGTCTTTGATATGCTGGCAAGTGGTTTATGGTGAACTGCAAGATGGAGATAACCCTAAAAAAATATGTGAGGGATCCAAGATGCTTTGAAAGTCTTGCCTAACTGCAATGGTTAAAAAGGCATGGCTGACTTTAATGCATGAGTGTTGAAATCTGTGTCTGGAATTATTGAAACAAGTTGAGAAACATGAACGGAATTGATTGTTGATTATTTTCCTTTGTAAATGCTGGGAAAAGATGTATTGCGCTTTGCTGTGGCTTTTAAGGAGGGCCCACAGTGTCCTGTTTTGTTTTGTTTTGTTAACTTATCTTTTAATGTGAAGTGTCATTCCCAAAATGAAGTAATGTCCTTGGGCTGGTGGCAACAGCTGGAGTTGCAGAATTCATAAATAATTCAAAGAGGGATAAAGGGTGGGGGATTTTTTTTTTTTTTGTCATTTGAATCTTTATTATGTGCACACATTTCATTTTAGGTATGGCATCATTTGAATTCATTCGGTGTGATGATTGCAGTGACCTGTCATATTTATTTTGATGTCCCTTCGAAGGACCATATGCTCTGTCCTCAGCATGAAAAATGATGCAAGTTGCTCAGTGGAAGGCAGCGCTGCTCCTGTAGGGATGAAGACCCTCACTTCCCGTTCTCACATCAGTGGATGTACAGCTACACTACGGTAGAGAAGGTGGAGTTGTTATGTCAGTGCAGTGACTAAATGGCTGTGTAGTCTAGAGAATGGTGGAAAAAAGGGCAAAGCTTGTTTGCATCGAGGTACTGTATGGCATTAAAAACTCAGCTGTCAGTGAGGGCCAGTTGGTGTGAGGAACCTGGCATGTGGAAGATGGAGAAGATTAAAGCCAACCAGAAATCTGCCAAGGTGGAGGTGTGCCATGATAGCTTTAATGTGGGAATACAATTAATTACTCTGTATGTTGGAAGTGGGGTTGCCATGCACACAGCCTTCCAGGGTTGCATGGGAGTTATTCTGGATATGCCAGGCTCAGATCTTTTTCTTTACCCAATCCATGTCCTCCTTTCCTCTTGAAGCTGCTTGCTTAGCCAAACAAAATCTTGGATTTTTTCAGGAAAATAGGCAGTTGTAGTTTTCCTCTTCACTACTTCTGTTGTAACCATGCATCTGGTCCTTCATTTATTTTGGTGGTGCATTTTTGTTGACAAGAAGTATATTTTCCAGAAGTTACAGAGAAATCTACCAGTCTCAAGTTCAACCATGTCCCATAAGTAATGAACTGCAGGATAATAAGTAATGTCTGGTCCCTACTGGCTGACACACATGGCTGGTATTAGCAATTCGTAGTTGGTGGGCAACAGGACTTTGTTAATTTTACCTCTGTGTGCACTATTAACATGATAGGATTGCAACCACTTCGATATTTTCATGGTATAAGGTGTAATTGCAGCAGTGAGTGGTGATTTGTATGAAGTAAGTGGCCCATTGTGCTCATGCCAGTGGCAGAAGGAAGCCAATTAAGTGCAGGTTAGTGAAATAGAGTAACTAGAAGCTGTGAATGCGAATGATAACTGTATGCAAAATTGTTTCTTTTCTAGATCCTGCCATCAATGACTGAGCCTCCCTGAAATCTTCTTATCAGTTACTGCCAAGATGAGAAGGATAACAGGAAGGAGGAGTGCTTAAGTGGCTTTAATGACAGTTAATTTCATCTATTTATCAAATGACAGGTTGTTTTTTCCTCAAAACTCGATTGTCATGACAAGATGCTTTTGCAAGTCATCTTTGTAAAATAAAACTGACAATTTTTAGGCTACAAAGAGCTATTGTATCTTTCTATACAATGTTGTCATTATGGTAAACCTCTGGAAAGTCTTTATTTTTGAAGTAATTTAACTTGCATACTTCATTCATTTATTTGAATGTCTGTTGAATGCTATGTGAAAAGTTTCTTGCCAGAGTTCTTTTATTCAATGGAATGGTTATTCTTACAATGCTCAATTTATTATTGTCTAAATTACTGTTGCCTTAGCCTCCTGCAAAAATGTTTCTTTTTGGTAATTCTTAAACAAATAAGGAATGAATGAGGTTTTGTCCCAGTCGTGTTTTGATCAGCATATTTTGCCTTTCAGTAAAAGTGTCTTCAGTTTTCAAAATGACACAAAGAAAGGTGCTTTCCTATCCCCCCCCCAACAGAACATCTTTTGTGCAATAATTTTTTTAATATGTACACTGCCAAGATGCAATTACTGGAAGGAGAGAGAGAAGCTGTTGGGAATGTCATGTTATGCCAAATTAAGAATTATTAGCTCTTACTTTCTCTGCAGTCTCTTCGACTAGAACCCGACCTATTGCGTCTGGCATATACTTTGGCTCAAGTGGAACTAATGTGTCCTTGGAGTAGCATTTTAGAGTTACTTCAGATTCATGTTTTTTTCACAAGTCTGCTTTAAACTGCTGGGATTAACTTCAGAGAAGGCAAGAGATACAGCCTCCTTTGTCAGCAGCTGTGCTGGTTAAAGAAGGAGGCTTCTTGCACGCTTGCTTGCTCCCTCTCTCCGGGAGGTTATTGCCCCTGCTAGGGAAGCAAACTGAACTGCTTCCCTGAGCACACTCAGACTCATTTCAGCCAAAGTTAATTGTGTCATCAAATATTAGGTATCTATCACCCTGGGTCACTTTGATGAAAGGGCAGGGAATACACAGACCAGCTGTGAGGACGGTGTGTCTGAAGGGTGGTGTGTTGACAAGAGGGTTGTTGAGGACTGGTCCTGGTGTAGCCTTTTCAGCAGGTGCAGTTTGCATCTCTCGGGTGTTGTCAAAATTGGACGTGTTAGAAAGCTGTGCAGTTATGTCATGTATAATATTCACATGTCATGGATATCTTAGATAATACAAAATAAACCTGTGCTTTTTGACTTACTCCTTCTGTGTGCCAGTGTGAGGGGAGAGACGTGACATGAGTGTGTGTATATGGCAGACACCTATTTCAGGAAAATATATCTGGTCAAGGTACAGGAATGGTACAAATGTTTCCATTATCTAGAGAACACACAGTTGTGCTTTACTCATCAAAGAGGCTGCCTCAGCCAACACATGCCCCAGAAAAACTGCTTTTGACATGAGCTGCCTTGAGTGAGGAGGCGAAAACACCTCCAGCAGGAGTGGCTGCCGCTGCTTCTCCAGTTTGAATCAGTAGGTGCTGGAGTCAGATGAGGCATCCAAGCTCCTGATATTCCCTGTGCCAAAATTATAACGGTATGGATAATCTCTAGTACTCAAAGTCATACTGAGAAAAAATAGTGCACTAAACAGCTCCTTCAACACTGACCCTTCTTGTGAGAAGGCTGTGGAGTGTAGGTGCTGTCCTATAGACAGCTTGAGGGTACAAGGAACAAGAGGCTTTCTGATCCTCAGAAACCTGAGAGCAGCAATGCTGCTTTCATCTCCTCTCGGGGCAGTGCCAGATGAAAAGAACAGAGTTCAGTCATAGAAAGGACTGAATATCCAGCTCAGCTGGCATGGCATCTATTGTCTTCTAATTGGCCTTATGGTAAAGAATGAGGACGTGTGCACTGGCCATACTGTACCCTATGTAAGGGAGGAAAGTAACGTACTATGTCTAGAAGGGAAGTGGTGTGTAAGGGGCAGGTGCTGCTTTGCAGGCAAAGGACTGCCTCCCCTGGCTGGTTTGTCCTTGGCAGCACTGCCTTATCACAGTGTCTTCAGGCCACAGCCCACATCTGCTGTTCCCTGAACTGTGGGCCTGAAAAATAGTAATGTGAAGGGATGAGGCAGCTTGGGTCCCAGGACTAAGGCTTAAAGAGAGATTTGCAAATATGCATGAACTTAGAATTCACTAATATTTTAAAATTCTGTGTAAAAAAAGTGTAGTTATGATGTGACAGTGGGAAACCTGTTGCTTTTCTGCCAAGTTTTGAGTTGAATTGACTATGTACATGTTGAGAAGATGTTGGACTCTTCAGTCAAAGTCTTTCTTACCTCATTAGCCTATATGTGCAGTGTAGTGCTTGGTGTGTGCATAGTTCAAGGAGGCAAAGTGCCAGGCACATAGTTTCCAAAATTCTGAGCTTGCCACGATCCAGTCTCTGCAGTTCTGTGGGGAAGGGGGGTGTGGCTCCAGGTGTGAGAGCTGTGCCCTGTTCCAGCAGCCCAGGGTCCCATGGCTGAGCTCGCAGTATCAGTGCTGGGTTCAGAAGTAATATATCTCCTCCAAAGGACTGTTAGATGTCTCCCCTGGCCATGAACTAAGTGGAAATGAGCCTCCACATCTTTCTGAGACAGCCCATAACGCATATAATTCTTTTTATCTTAATATGGACTATTGTAGTACCAAGGTTAAAATGTTTAATGAAATGCTTGTGATTCCTAGTAATCTTTTTGCCTGCTTAAGTGGTAACACATAGGTAAACCAGTACTGCAAAATAACATGTCTTACATAGAACACTGTTGCTCCTGTAACTGTTGTTACCCCACTAAGTAAATTTTTACATCCAAGCACTTAAAATGATCAAATACCATAGTTAAGACTGCCACATTTTTTATGTAGTGCTAAAAAGAAAACAAAACTTCAGAGAAGGCAGATTTTTTTCTTATAAATACTCCAAATAATAGGTTGGCTTCATATAGACTTCCTGTCTCTCCAGTGATTGCTACATTCTGTCTGAATCTATCAGGAATCCCATGCAAAATTGTGTGTTTATTATGATAAATACATGATTTTTTTATATGTTCTCCACAAATATGTTCGACAAAACATAGTTTACCTTCTTAATAGGTACTATATGGTTACTTTCTAACTGCTTTAACTTCAGTTCTAACTTGATTGAATAAAAGGTGCATTTCTGAAGGTAATCTTTACATCTGTAATGGGACACCTGGTTTTATATGACTATTTGCATGCTCCAGACATAGCAAAACATTTTCAAGGCAGTATGTGTTGACAATATACAGAGATAAAAATCAGTTAATGACAAACAAAGGAACAAACTTTTAATAAGGGCAATGAATCATTAGAAATTATTAGAAAGGGAATATTAGATTTTCTATCTTTTGGGTGAGGATGAAATGTTTTTATAGAGGTATATGCTTGAACAAATGGCTGGGTGGGGTAGAGGAATTCCTCACAGGCTTCTGTGGCTTTTGCAACACCTGGGGTCAGACTGGGTCATCTTAGACATCCTTTTGGCTTGGAAAGGGGTGAAAAGTCTCAGTGTAGCAAATATCTTCATAGTATGGCTGCTTCTACTGAGAAATTACTCAAAGTTATTTAAGCTTCTCTTCAAAAAAAGGACTGAGGGGGCATTGGTAAGGTTCCTCTTTCCTAGTGGCATGGTTTTTTCAAAGGCTTTGGTGGGTTTCTCTTGTTCATCCATCCTCCCCCCCCCGATAATCAGACGTGAACATCTTTTTTTCAGAGCAAATGTCTTCTACAAAGTGTGTACTTGTACAAAATGTAATGTTGCCTTGCTGCTAGAAATAATTATTAGCTTTAAAATAATCTGACAACATCCTGCTGTGTATAAATTAGGTTTGTTCTGTGCTAAGATTAGTTAGCTGGCACTCTTTCACTAACACGTTACAAGAAAATGATTGCGAGTTGATTGTATCCAGTTTTCCGACTTTTTTCTTTTTAATGGGCTTTTCGTTGCTGTGCTGTCACCAAGGTTGAAATAAATGTGTGCGAGTCATACACTTCCAAGCTCCCTACAGCCTGGGAAGAGTGTGTTTGTTGTCCTGTGCCATGAAAAGACTTGTGGGCATAAGTGTTTGGAGAAGGGGAGAGGTTGTGTGCACACAGATTTCTGAATCTTGTGCACCTCTGGTTTTGGCTAACGGGGATGTTTTCTGCTCTATGGCAAGCAATACATTACCACTGAAGTCCGAAATGCCAGGTGTAATTGTGTTTAAATAGGTGTTTGTTTTTTTTTAACTTGCATGTTAGCCTGTGTTCGTGCAGAAGTCCATATTTTACCTGGGAAGAATGCTGTGTGAATCAGAAAAAGCAGAAAAACTATTTAAAGTTATGTGCTAGTGTTTTAGATTTTAAAACTAACTGTGAGGTCTTTATTTCTTTGTTTACGATTAATTAGGGTTAGAGTTGTAAAAGCTTAATGCTGACTGTAAGTCCTTTACAGTCAGTCACTGAGAATTAAGGGCTTGGCATGACTCACCTTTTTTTCCTTCAGTATATCCATTATTGTTAGATGCTGAGTAGTCATTGCACATAGATGACTGATTTTTTTGGTATTTTACATTTTTACATGTTCAGAAAAATACTTTGTTAAAGCAGCTGCTGGGTGAATGGGGTAATTAAAGAACTGTACTGATTTTATTGAAGTTGACATGTGCTGCACATTCTGTGAAACTCAGTATGTGAGCAGAATCTTTCCAGGATTTATTGAAGGCAGACATCTAGAGATACTGGGGAGCTTTTAATAGTAGTAAAGATAACTTCCAAGTTTTACACTGTTACATAAATCTGTCTTTAAGAAGAGAGCTGTTATTGCAATATGTTGCTTGTGTTCTTCATATTTAGTCTGTGTGTATGTTTTAGGTATGTACATATACACCTACACACAAATGCTTCAGCTGAGCACTTTTATTTCATGATGATTGTATATTCTATCTAGTATGTATTTGGAAAAAAATAGTATTCTAATGCTGACTGAGAATTTTAATTTGCTTGGTGCCAAAAGAAATCTGCAGTGTATTGTGGGGGTTTTTTTGCTTTGGGTTTGTTGGGTTTTTTTAGCTGAAATGCAACCCTGCAGTTTGAATTGCAGCTCTTAGTGACTAAGTGTCGTGGTAGCAAGTAAGGAATCTTACTTAGCATAAACTGAGGCTTGGTTTCATTTTAAGTAGCATGATGAGTGCAATGTTCCACATGTGTGATACTCTTGCAACATGTAAAAAAATAGACTTGTGATTGCCACGCACAGTGACCAAACATGTTATAAAAGAAATTCCTCAAAAAGTCTGTTGAACAGATATAATCACCAATATGGTAATTTTTGCGTAATATGATCTTCTTTTTATTTTCCTTCCCTTTCTTTTTTCTAGTGTATTAGAACAATTTTATGTCCATTTGAGCATGTTCAATTAATCTGCCTTTCCTGTTAGCAGTTTATGTCTTTAAAGCATCTTTGATATTCCTTGTTTAAAGTTATAATTATGGATTTCAGGCAGAGGTAGGAATCATAGAGCTTTCAAGATCAGAACGTTTTTTAACCTCTTTGAAAAGAAGAGGTTAGTTTTCCTTACCAGGGTACGTAAGGTGCTGTTGTGCATCGGTGTTCTGGACTTCTAGGACTGTGTAAATGAAAAATATACTTTATAATTTTAGCATCATATTAGGTATGCAGTAAAAGTTATGTTTGCACAAGCAGGGTTGGTATTTTTAACTGTCTGTGTAGTCCAAAAAACTCATTTTATGGACAAATCTTTTTGTATTCAATTCTGCAAGTTGAAGACAAAACCATTTCTAAACTACTTGTGTGTTTTAATATTGTGAGTCAATTCCCGTGTGTTGAAGTGTAAACTACTAACTAATCTATAAGAGTTTATGCAGGGGAAAGTCATTTAATTAACACTTTTAATTTCAGCTGTGAAAGAAGGTGAAAATGAGGTCTGGAGAATGGAGAGAGGCTTTGTTTTTCATCACTGAAGACTCCCTGCACTGTAAGTCTGCTGATGCCCGTGGTACATAGACCATCTCCTGGTTGTTAATTAGGCCTCTCCAGTGTGTGCTCTCTAGAAATGTGCTGGAGAAGTTTTTTTCAGAAAGCTACCGCGCCGTCATAAATAAGGAAACGGTACGGTATGTAACTATTATACACCACTCATTTGACAGACTATAATTTAATAGAACAACAATGATCAGACTAGTATATCAGTTAATTTTCAAAACATTTTATTCCACGCAAATTAGCTCAGGTCCTGGAGGGCAAAATGACAAGAGGTTACTCGTACACTATGTATTTAATTAATTGAAAAATGCTCAAATTGCTTTTACAGTTGTTATTAAAAAGTAGAATCAGTGTTGCCAGTGCTCAACCATAATTAGAACCCCGGGGAATTAAATATTTAGCATTAGTAATGTAACAGCACTTAGGACACAAATTTCTATTTTTGTAATGAAAGCAATACAGTGTAAGTGCAAATGGCTGAAACGACAGCTGTGACAAGCGAACCAGCCTGGGATATTTCAATAAGACACCTCGTCGGACAGCAAGTCTTACTGCATTACTCGTTTGTAAGAGATCTGTGAGTCTAAATCCCAATAGCCAGGCATTACACCCAGTATTTAGATTTCTAATTGCTCACAGGATGAACGGTCGGGCAAATGTCACGCCGTCGGTGGGGGAAGCGCGCGGCGTTTCCCCAAATAACACGGCGGAGGTGCCTTTGGCCGTGCGGGCAGGGCCGGGGGCAGGTCCCAGGGCTGCGGAGTGGGGGAAAGAGACCTTGTTTGTTTTAAGTTTAATTACATTTTAAGCATAAGTGCTTTCAGTGATACAACATGAAAAGTCGGATATTGGGCTCTAATGAGCTGTAGTGGTGGATGGCTGGAGACCCTGAGGGATTCATTCACTAAATTAACTGGATAACAGTACTTGGTTTGGGCACAGTAGGATGGCTGAGCTGTGCGCAAAAACTCCCTTTCAGAGCTGTCTCTCATTCCTGTTTTCGTTCTAAACAATCTGTGTAGTGACTTCCACAGCCGCCTGCTACAACTGATCAGCTTGTCAGAAGGTATTACATTACCAGCTAATAAGTAATAAAGCATATTTGACTTAATTTCTCTTCTGTTTTGGTTTTTTTTTTTTTTGTTTGGTTGGGTTTTTTTCCCCCTGGAATGGCAGGAAAAGGAGGAAAGCTTGAAGGCAGTTGTGTATCTTCCGAATAAAAAAAAAAGCTGTATTTGTGCAAGGCATGTTTTTGCCTTTGTAAAGCACTGATTTGTTTTCTGGAAATAGGACTATCGGACAGGGAGACGGAATATTTGTTTTTGAAGATGCTTTTGTTCCAGCTGGCACCTGATTGCAGGATAGATTATGTGTTTGAGCTGAACATGTAGCAAGGACGTACTGTCTAGATGGCACTGGACCAGGACAGCCTGTTTCTTGAGAGAAACAAGTAGGGACCAGCATTGTGCCTGCAGAGTGCCACAGCCAGCACAGGCAGTAATGCCCCAGTTGCTGCTCTCCTGCTTTGCAGCCACTTGTTTCTGCTGCAGGTCACTCTGCAGAGAAAGTTTATTTCTCCCCTCCCAGAAAAACCCAACAAACAAACAACTTTTCTTGACACCAAAACTTGGCAAACAGTGTCAAAGTCTGTAAGAGTATCTCTGGTTCTGAAATTTAAACGTCTTCATCCTGAAATGTTTCAAATAATAGTTACAGAACAAAGGGCCCCAGGGGTGAAGCTGCCCCAGCACAGGTGCTGAAGCTCCTGCCATCAGCCCTGCCCTGCCATGAGCCTCCCTCCAGGTGTAGACACTTAGCCCCAGCACACCTGCCCCACAACCTGGGGGTATAAAGTCACGCCTGCAAGCACATCTCGGGCTCTTACTGTGGGGGAAGCTTGTGAGGGAAGGTCTTCTCTTGGCTGTTTTAAAAGTGCAGTGCTCGCTTTTCAGCCTGGCTTTCAGAAACAGTTTTGATTGTTAGATGAAGGTTCCCCTCCGTGTCTGGTTTTCACTGAAGTTGCTGAACTTCAATGAAAGGATGAGCAGTCACTGATGGAGCTGTGTAATGTACAGTTACCTGGCTGAAGTCACCAAAACCTGCGGGAGTCATTCCGGTAAGTGCAACGTAATAATGCTGTGATCAAGGATAGGGTTATGAACAAAAATCTTTCTTTTGTTGATGATCTGCTGGGCCACAGTAATGGTCCCAAGGATCAGGAGCTTCAGTTTTGTGTGTTTCCTAAGGAGGTGGAAAATTCTGAGAAAATCAGCTTTTCTTTAACAGGTTTGTGGATTTGGGCTCAAAATGTAGGAAGGAGCACTTCTTGAGCACACTGAAACCTTGTGGGGCATCTCTGAGGTTCCCCAGGTGCTTGCATTCCACCTACCTTGATTCAGCTCCCTGGACTTTTCCCTGGTTACCAGAGACCTGCCCTGAGGAACCCTTTATGCTCTGTAATGTGTGTGTGATGTGCAAAACTGAGATACCCAAGGGTTTGAGGTAATTGTGAGCTGCTGCTCTGTGTAAATGAACCTTGTCAGCTCTTATTTTCAGAGATAAAATTGTGGCGTTTCCCCTGTCTCCTTTGCTACAACTAGAAGGCCTGGGAGTAGTGCCAGGGTCTTGCCAGCAGCCCTGACTCACAGCAGGATGAGCTATACCTGGACTGAGTTTTTTGTCCTGGCATCAGGAAGCTGTGCTGAGCCTCTCGTGATGATGAGCAAGCAGCTGCACTGACACGATAGTAGCACCATTGCTGACTATCATGTCAGTGATCTGGGATCTAAGAAGTCTCTGTTGTGGCTTGGGACAAGTTTTGGGTTTTGTTCCTTTTTTTTTTTTTTTTTTTAGTGTGTGTCTACAAAGCTGTTCTTTCCTAAGGTTTTTGAGGCTTGGATCTTGTCTGTCATTGCCAGGATCAGTTCCTGTAAGTCCTGTAGCAGTTGGTCTCTCCCTGAGGATGGGGAAGGAGGGGGGCTATGGGCTTTGCTTGCCTGGAGATTGGCAGCTGTAAAAGGGTTTCTCCCTTCTGCTTTATTTTGTTCTTTGGCATCTCTTCTTCCAGTCTCTGTGCCCACTGTGCCCAGTGCTGCATAACACACAAAGGCAGTCTCTGACCCTTTCTGGTCCCTTAGTTTATCAGTTGAGGATAAAATTCTCTTTTCTGCTCCAAAATCCACCAGCATTGTCTTTTCGGAAACATATTACCAGCTACTGCATCACCAACTTCTACCTTAAAGCACAGACTAAAAAATAGAAACTTCTGCAAAGGTTAGTCCTACCAAAGGCCATTAAAATTATTTCTAAGGCTCTTCATGGACTTGTCTGCTGCCTGATGGGTATGACTGTGCTGTGAGCTCTCTGGTGGGCAGGAAGAAGGTAGGCAGGCTAAGCTGAAACAACAGTTTTCTGTTCTCCCAGTCCAGCCTTGACCATTCTGACAGCCCCTGATGCCTAAGGCAGGTCTTAGTTTTAGCACATTTCATTATGTTTCGACAATCAAGATAACTTTTTTGGAAAATAAAAATGTTCAAAGTATGCTTATTTGGACTGAGACTGCTTACTGTTTTTAAAGCAGCTGTAAATCCCAGAGGTGAATGTGGGGTATCAGTCATACCCAAGATTTTTGAAGATTCCTAACTGACCAAGCATCCAGCATTGTATTGATGGATGTTTCTGTTTTTTAAATGAGTATGAACCTAGTGTGAAAAATGAGATTTAACCTGCAAAAATACCTGGGCACTGCTGGAAGTTTTCCTGCAGCTCTGATTGAATGACTTTTCAATTGAGTGTTGGTTTTACCCCAAGGTATTGTACTGCCAGGCATTCCTGTGGTGCTGTTCCCTTCAGCTCCACAGGTAATGGAGCAGTTCTCTGTTGATGCTGTGCTAGGAGAAAGAAAATGAGCTGAAAGCAAAGTAGGGTTGGATACAGGAGTCTCTTCCTTGTTTTTCCTTACATTGTTGCTTCTGCTGGTCCTGATGCTCTTCTTTCAATTATTGTCCAGCATGAAAGGGAAGTAGTTTGATGAGAGATTTTTTGTTTTTCTTTTTTACAACCGTGTGTTGAGGCAGGGTTAACTTCTTTCCTCTGTCCCTTTTCGATATTGCCTCTTATTTTTTTAATGGCTTAAAACTACACTATGAAAAAATCAGCTTTACTCTTTTTGACTTGTTGCTTATATCCTCTGTTGTATTTATATTATTGAAATTATATTTTATACACACACCTGCAGTATTATAGGTCTCTGAATATCTCCTGGGGCTTTTGTTATGTGTCTTTTGTGTCTTTCTTTTCTTGTTTTCTTTTCTTTTTAATAACCCCATCCTCAGGTAGTTGCTAGTGTTATTAGAGCCACCCTGCCACTGAAAGGTAATGTGAAGTTGCAAGTCATCCTCAAGCTATCTGCCCTCTTTAGGGCCTGATTCTGTGGCTGCTGCTGGGTAACCTGTTAACAACCATGAGCCTGCCACTGCTGGAGGAGTGGTAGCTCACTAATGGTGCCTGGAGGATGGGACCCGTGGAGAGACAGCTTTGATACTACTTTGCTATAAATAAGGAAGCTGGATCACAGAATAATTCAAAAACTTGCATCCAACTGCTCAGAAAACTCTGAAATTGGGTTCCTGCTGTGTTGTTGCTAATCTACACACTCCCAGACAGTTGGAGAAGTTAAACTCGTGTTGCTGACCTGGGTCAGGTTTTGGGTCTGGGCTGTGGGGGTGGAAGCAGAGTTGTGAGGCTCTTAATGTTACACTCCCATTTGTGTGCGTGACGACGAAATGAATTGGTTAATGAGTGCCTAAGCATCTGTTCAGCCTTTGGTAGATGCTTTGCCAAGGTTCAAGTTCCCTGAGGAGGATTAGCCACCTGGTCCAGTTTTCATGATATACTGACAAAGGGGACACCCACCTTTCATTTTACTGCAGAGGATGGACGAATGCACAGGGTCCCCGGGAGGTCTGTGAGTTTGATGGGTTTTTGTAATTTAACAATTACTTTTGTAATTGTTACAATGTAGGTAACAGCAGAGCCTCCAACCGCTGTGTGTTTTTGTAGGAAGAGTGACATCTAGTCACTGAGCTTGTCTCGTGGTCTTGCCAAATAGTCTTATTTATTTTTCCTTTTTCTCAAATGACACACAGCTCCTTTCACACAATTATCTCTCTTGCTGTATAACGTATAAAATCAATATACACCATAGGGCAAGAAGAGATGGTGATAAAAAGAGGTTTTACGAAAAAAATGAGCATTTCATAGCCTGAACTTAAAATTAGGCTTTCTGAAGTGTCTAGATTTATTTTGCTACATGGACAGCGTTATGAGTTGATGAAAGGCCTGCACTAAAAGGCTTAAATTTACGTGTCTGTAGTATCGCTTTACGATGAGCTTGATTTAGTAGGGTTTGACCCATCAGACACATTACAGCAAAGGAATTTAGTATGCTTGAAAGACAGAAACATTATGCATTTGTTGCTGAACTTTGAAAAAGCTGAAATCATGTAACCAATGTGGATTAAAGAAATGAAGTGGATGAATTCTCATTGAGCTGCCAGGAGGGTCTGGCTGGGCTTCTGCAACTGGGTAACCTGCTGAAGCTGTGCAGAGCCACTTCCTGATGTCGGTTTCTTTTGGGGTTGGGGAGAAAGGAAGGTGTGTTTTTTAACCTGTGGCTTGTTGGGTAAGTGTGGTATTAACCCTGCAGTGACCCCTGTGGCAGTGTGAAGCTGGAGCAGCTGGGTACAGGTGTGCTGAGCTCTCTGAAGGAAAAAAACCCTGAATTAGGATGAGATACCTCCAGCTGGGCTGAGTTTATGACCCAGTTATTGCAGGACTCTGTGCCTCAGGCACAGCCTGTGGACAGGCATATCTGCCCTGTGCTGGGGATGCTGCACATGCCACCGTGAAGGGTGATGGCTACGGCAGGACAGTGCTACAGGAGGAGCTGCACTTCCTTGCCCCTGGTCTTTGTGAAAGCATCATGGATACAGCCTGTTGTTAGGGAGGCAGGAAAATATGTGGGGGAATTTCAGAACCCTGTCTGCTGGATTTGGCAGTGGTTTAGGTGCCTGTGGGGGAGAAGAGACAGTATGACCATTTGGGCCAGTGAAGTGCTCAGCTTTAAGCAGTTCACAAGTAATCCGAGAATGGTTTGGGTTGTAAGTGACTTTAAAAACCAGCTTGCTCCAACTCCTACTGCCACAGACAGGGACACCTTCCACTAGACCAGGTTGCTCCAAGCCCCATCCAACCTGGCCTTGAACACTTCCAGGGATGGGGCATCCACAACTTCTCTGGGCAACCTGTGCCAGTACTCACCACCCTCAAGGTAATTCTTCCTCTAATCTAAACCTCCCCTCTGTCAGTTTGAAGCCATTCCTCCTTGTCCTGTCATTCCATGCCCTTGTCAAAGGTCCCTTTCCCACTCTCTTGGGAGCCCCTTTAGGTACTTGAAGGTGCTATATGTTTTCCCTTGAGCTGTCTCTGCTCCAGTCTGAAAAGCCACAACTCTTTCAACCTGACTTCATAGATGTGCTTCAGCCCTCTAATCATCTCCAAGACCTTGCTCTGGACTTGGTCCAAGAAGTCCATGTCCTTCTTATGCTGTGGGTCCAAAGCTGGATGCAGTGCTCCAGGTAGGGTCTCATGAGAGCAGAGGGGGAAAATCATCTCCCTTAAGAATTTGCTGCACTTAATTTAGGTGTCCCTAGTGCCACTAAGGGTGTTGCTGCAACCTGCCATTTTAGACAGCCCACATGTGAGGACCTCTTTACAGCCTATGTTGCCAAATCCAATGGTTGCCCTTCCCTGGCTGACTGAAGTTATTATTACTGAAGTCACAGGCTCGGGTTGCACATTTTATTTGGCTTCACATAGTGTCATTTAGCCAGAAAAAAAGGTGATGTTTTCCATCAGCACGCCAGAGGACCTTCCAGTTGGGTTGGACACCAACAGTGCAGGATGCTCTGCAGTTCTTAGCTTTAGTTTGTGAACTTTTTTGCTATTTAACAGGCACTATTTTTTTTTTTAAGTAAAATAATGATTGAATAGGTAATCTGTGGAATGTGACCAAGAACAACACGGTAGAAAATTATTCTAAGTCTCACAGTTGGTCTTATTGCACTGTTTCCTCTCCTTACATTCCCCAAACAAGACATACCTCTGCAGGAGCTTGCATGTGGGAGTGCAGGCAATGCATGCTTCTCCAGCAAAGGTTTGCTTTGCTGGAAGCATCCTTGTGGCTTGAGAGTAAGTGGTGTGACAAAACTTTATGGTTAAAAGGTCATGGAAAATAATGCACAGGGACCATTTTTAAGTTAAACCACCAACCAAGTAGTATCATGTAAATTGCTTTCCCTTCTTTTCCTTCTCAGTGAAAACATTTGTTGGAAAAAGCATCTGAGAAATTCTTTCAGGTTTCTAAAACCTGTGCAAGACCAAACATCTGAAGCTGCAGCCTTTCAGCTGGGTGTAACAGGACCCACACTGCTCGGTGGGGTTTAGTGCTGCAGCTGGGTCCCTGAGATTCTTGAGATCAGTTTACTAAGGCTGGTTTTGGCAGATTGTAGCAGTCTCCCAGTATGCCTTTTACATACTGCAAAACCATTCATCGTTCATTTGATATTCACCAGCATCAGCTTAAACCCACTTTGTGAGTAGTTCTGAATTTCTGCATGTGTTTTAAATATATTGGGCTTACCAGGAGTGAGAATAAGTAGCATTGGGGGTTTTTTTTTGCCTTCTGGTTTTGTCACTTTTTCTGCTGGTTTGCTTTCTCTAGCAGATCACAAGTAGATTTCTGTGTTTTCAAGCTGAAATGTAAGTCTAAACCAGCCTTTCCTAGGTCATGGATGGCTTAATGAAACGGGTTGAATCAAAATGTTTAATTAAATATGGCAAGATTAGTAGATGTTGCTTAAAAGAATCTCACTTGGCTGTGTGCACACAATCATGGAGGCACTGATGGATGAACTTTTTGGATTTCCTTTGCTTTTTTAACCAATTTTGTTATTGACCAATTGGTCCCACCTCCCAGTGTGTGAACCCATCTGCTTGTGGTAAGTGCTAGGGTGGGTGCATTGGGAAACTTAATGAGATCCTTGTTGGCCATTCCATCTCCTTACCACTGGCTGTGCCTGCCTCTTCTTGTTTGCAAGTGCACAAGGAAGGGGGGGGGGAATCCTATCTTGTTAAAGGCTGCGCTTGTCTGCTGGAAAAATGCCCATTTGCAGGTGAGAAATTGTCTGTCTCAGTTAGGACAAGGGAACTAATTGTTTGGTCCTGTCTGGCTTTAAGTGCTCTGAGCAATCTGGGTTCTGCTGCTTCCTCTGGGAGATAACGTTGCTTAATACACGGGGTACCAGGAAACTGGTTTCTTACCTTGGCTATTCAATTTAAAATTTTCTTTAATCTCATTACTGGATCTGGCGAGAAAAACAAAATATTTTTCAGAATTGGGGTTTACTGCTTTCTCAGGGTCCATTAAGCACTCTGCAACTGTGTGTGTCTCCAGGGAAGATGTCTGAAGGTGACAGCCAGGTCATGATGGTTCTGATGCACCTTCCTCCAGTTCTCTGAAGAGTCCTCATCAGTTTGGCCTTCAAGAGTCCTGACTGGTTTCTGTAGGGTGTTATAACATGTATGACACATTTACACGTAATTACTTTGACCTTTCTAAGCCTAGTAAAACTTTGTCATGGAAGAAAGCATGTAAAAATGTGAATATTTCTAAAATCTGAGCAATTAGTAGGAGATGGAGAATGTGTGTGTGAGAGGTTCTGTCTCAAACACCTGGTGACTCTGGCACCAGCCTTTGTGTGATCGAGGTGGAGATGAGGAATGGTCTCACACCAAAGCTCGTGATTTGGAGACAGAATACATGAGTTTTGCTCTGCCTTACACAGATTTATTTGGTGACCCTGTACAAATCACTTAACCTCTTTCTGCCCACAGTCCATACAAGAAGGATGGTGTTTCCCTATCTCACAGAAGTGCTGGACACTTAATTCATTAGTGCTTATAAAGTGTTCTCAGGTCTTTAGAGGAAAATGCTGCATGTCCATGAAGGCTTAATGTTGAATCATGTACAAATTCTGAGGTCTGGGCCTTGGACCCCCATTAACAGGATAAAGACTGTGGCTGACAAGTCCATTTTTATCACGGACCTAAGTCTACCTTGTGCTATTCCAGGACTTGCAGAAAAGAAATTCAGAAAGAATATTGAAAACAAATATTCAAATGGTTCTATTTTATGATGAATTGTGTATATTTACTTTAAAAATATCTATAAAAACTTCCCAATGCCCTTTGAAAGTGTCTTGACCCCCACCTGCTGAGCCTTGTGCTGATTTTGAAGGGAGTCAAGTAAGATCCTGAGAAAAGAAGTATCTTTTTCAATCCATGTTTTATCTTCCTATGTTTTCTGGCTAAATTTAGAATTCTTAAGAGATATTATTTATTCAGATAAACGTTATCACATTCAGCATGGTGGGGCATGTCATTTTCTATTGGCATCATGTCATAAACCAGGGTAATATGTCAGAAGTATTCTATTACACTGGCTTCATCACATAAATGAGATGAGACGGGTTGCAAATCAAATTTGCCATGCCTACCTTTTATATATACCAAACAAGTTAACAGCATAGATCTGGCTAATACAGAGTGTTGCTGCAGCAGCAGAGATCTCGGCTCGAATACTGTGTCGGGTTATGAGGGACAGGCAGTTTGACAGATACCTCTTCCTGTGTGCCTTGCAATATCCTTTATTAACTTCAATTAGAATTCTGTTTCAGCTCAAAGATAAGTGCTGAAACAGGCAGCCTGCTGCAGATTTGGACAAGACAGAGTGGAAGTAGAAGTGCATTTGATAACAGTCCCTTGTTGCCTTTAGCTTTGTTAGGGCTGTAACTTCTCACCTTCAGCCACACAAAGTATGGCAGACTTACCCTCTTCCAATCTCTCAGCTTCAATCCACACTTCTAGGAGGATCTCCTCATGTCTGCCAGTGATGCCTTGGAAAAAAATAGGTTTTGCCCATTATCAGATTAATTTGAAACCTTGAAAGTAAAGATGAAGAGCTGTTACTTCCTGTGGAAATCAGTAACTACTCACTAGAGGTCAAGGTACACAGGAAAAGTGCCCTCTGCTTGAAACACTCAGTTGCTGCTGTTTGCTGCACAGTGAGCTTGGGTAACTCTATGTAAAGATATCATTCAGTCATGCTTATTTGGAAGACTTGCTGTTGAGGAATAGCAATGAAGCCAAAATAATTCACCCCACAATTAAATATATTAGCATTTATTTCACCAACCCAGTTTAATCTTAATTTACTGTAAAGCTTCATATCTAATTATGATAATTAGGTAATTTGGTAATTGTAGGTTGAAATAAGTTTGTAATAGAAGTGTTACAGACTTCTTTGGGTGGCTGAGATTGCTATTACATCTTTTTTAGGGATGGCAAAGGAGGGGCACATCACTTGTGCAAGAGTGAAATATATGGATTAGCACACTATTCTCTATAGAAATTCTGAATTCAAGCCAAGGAGAACTGAAATGCTATATATACATTGAAAATGTTAATTTCTGAATATTGAGGTATGACTTCAAAATAAAAATGTCTGTCCTGAAAAATGATTATTTGAGTCTGTTGGGTCTGCAGCATTTAGAGGAGGAAAAATTGCACAGAACAATACAGAGAAATCTTGGACTGGGGAGAAAGGGAGAAGGTGAAGGGAGGGAGGGATGGAGGGGGGTCAAAAAAAAAAAGGTGATTACATGGCCACTAGGAAAATATGTTCTCAGGGTAAAAAGTTTGCTCTACTGGTACAACTGCTGAAGCTGGGAAGGATGTTTTTATAGGAGATAACTGTACAGCCTTCCTTAAACTTGGCCTTGGGCTTCCATTGTAATGTAATCCCATGGATATGGAAATCTCATGGTACTGTTACTGTCTTGGTAAATCTAAGACAATGATGCTATGAACCAGTAGATAAAAGGGACACTTTATTTACTACTTGCTTCAAGAACAGAGTATTTCAGCCTCCAGGTACTAATATGAGGACTGCTGGTGGCTGCAGTGTGTTCCCCTTTGTCTCCTACAGAGTGATTGCTGATGGATGGTGGTCTTAGCAGTTTTTCACTGCAGGAAGGCTTTGAAGCAGCTCTTTTTTTTCCTTAATACAATGGATATTATCAAACTTCTGTTGTACATGCTATTCTGCCTTTGTTAGATCTTCCTAAGCATGTGTGGATGGTATCATCCATGCAAACTGTAAGTTGGTAAAGTTGTTTCAGCATTTCAATAGGTTCTTGTCTTTGTAAAATAGTTAAGAACCATACTTGTTCTGCTTCCCCTGTGTGCAATGCTCCTTGGTAAGGAAACTCACAGCTATATATTTCTAAATTATTTAAAAAAAAAAAGCAAGCACTTATTTTGGACTGGGCAAAATACCTTCTTTTCTTCTTTCACAGTTTCTTGTACCACAATTTGAATTATTGTGCAATATCTTCCAAATTATGCTGTTGTTGGTTGTGCATTATTTGTCCTTCTCCTGAGGAAATCCATTACAGCATAGATATAGGATCTCAAGAATGGGGAGGAGAACAAGTCTGTTTGTTCTCTCTGCCTTAGCAGGGTTTAAATGATTGGCGTGGTTGGCAAACCCACAACAGAGGAGGGTGTTCAGACCCACTGCTGTTAGGGGAGGGAGAGTGTGGGTGTGGACACTGGGATGGGCTGTCGGCTGTGGGACAGCGCAGGGAGGGGTAGGAAAGGAGTGCAGAGCTCACCTGGAGCTGGGGAGGAGGAGGAGGTGTGTGTGAGAGAAGGGGGGAGAAGTCCCTGTGGCAAGGCTCTGAAGTTCAGCATAGGGCTGCGGTGAAAGGGGAAACAGGGTGTGTTTTTATTCCCTTGAGAAAATGCTTTTATTTTTTTAATGTTTCTTTTGTTTAACAAGTCAAGTCATGTATGCTGATACTCAGGAGTAAGAAGCTTGCATGTTTGTGTTGATCTTGGAAGACTTAGGCCAGTGAGAGTGGAGGCAAACCGCATCCTGACTGGAGAAATGGAGCCCTGTTTTCATTTTTGTACTGTTTCTCCATTGTTTTTTTTCTCCTTCCCCAAATAGGTGTCTTCTCCTTATTCCTATCTTGCTCCACTCTTCACAGTCAGACATTGGGTTTTAGAATATCTGTTTAAAAGCAGAAGTGGTTTTAATTTATTTATTTTTGGTATTGAGAAACAGAAAGCATAAATAAAAATTCCCAGATCTGTACCACTTCTTTACCCCTGTGTTACCAACAATAGGGAAATAACAATTTTGAAAGGCATGAGAGAACAAAAAACCCTGCTCCCCAGGCCACAGTCTCACCCATGGTCTGTCAGCATCCCCTCAGACAGAGTTCCTTAGTCACTTGAAGCTACTCTGAACTTGATGGGAAAGGGAAACAATTTGTAATTAGTCAGTGGGCTCCCCTCTATTAATAGGTTTTGCTCATCCACTTTTCATTTAACATTAATGTAACATTTAATATAATGCAGTTTGTTTTCTGTGAAGTAGTTGTGTGGCACTGATGGAACTTGGACACCACCCCCTGTCCAGGGGCAAGAGTGAGGATCTTGACCTCTGGCTGCCTTGCTGGAGAAGCAGCTGTAGGTGAGGATCTGGGCAGGGCAGCAGCCAGGGGCAAGACTGAGGGTTTGGTTTTAAAGTGGGGTCCTGTAGCGCTGTTGTTTTTCATCAGGCTGCAGGATGGTTAGTGAAAATGGAGACCGAGCTCCTAACACACCAGCTCTTGGAGACAGTGACTGGGAAACACTGGCAGCAATCTCTTATGAATGAGGCCCTGGGAATGGTATGAAGAGCAGTTTAAGAAGATTCTCAATGCAAAATTTAATCAGCTTGGATGAATTTGTTACTGGAAATAGTGGGAAAAGATAGGTCCTTGCAAAGTTGTATTTGTTTTTGGGGGTGGCTGTTAAACTTTCAAGATCCTTGTTTTTGTTTGACTTCAGCTTGAATGTTTGGCTCAATTTGTTTTTGAGTAACTATGGTGTTTGGAAGCTTAGGGTGGATAGAGGGAGATAGACTACAGCTGGTAATAATAGTAGAGCCTTTTATGCTGTCAATTTAACAGTTGTAAAACAATTAGGGAGAATGATGTTAATAGCAGGCTTTGTTCACACTTTCCTTGCCCAATTTTCCTCTTTTTTTTTTTTTTTTTTTTTGTAATGTGCCTTTCCTACCATGCTCTGAGAGCACATAAACAGTAGAGCTCTGTGTGTTTGTATTGTGTATGGTCAGTGTTATCCATTAAACCATGGCTGGATGTAGATCTTCTAAAATTTTCACAAATCAATTTTCCAGTGCTTTGGCCATTGCATTTTAATGTGGCTTCTCCTAAACAAACAAAATCACATTTTCAGGAAGCTAAGACAGGATAAGGAGTGATTTGTATGGGAAATGGTGGCTGATTTGCTCGGACTGCTGCAGCTGTTTCCTTCTGTGATACGAATGAAACCCCTTCGAATCAATCGGATCCATGTTGGCAGAGCCCTGCTACCCACACAGAGGGGCAGCCGAGCTTTTCCCTCCTCTGGTGGGAAAGCAGTTGTGCCAAGGCAGGCTGACCCACACTGAGATGTTGCTTTGTCTGTTGCTCAGCTCCTCAGAGGTCTAGACTATGTATTAGTACCATCCATTAGTACTGAGACTAATCTGGCTGGTCTCTCATGCAGATAATGCAGCCCACATGAAGGGCATCTCTTGCTGCTCTCCCATACCACATTGTAGCATGGTTTGCCTTCACCTCTCTCCCTCTCTGCACTCCTTCAAATCAGAGTCCTTAGCACCTTCTTGCCTACTGAGACAACCTCACCTGTGCTCAAGACTCTTTGCCCTATTGATGACACTGCACAAGAACAGTGATCTGAAATGAAGGAAATACTTTTCTATCTTTTCCAATCAAGATACAGAATGATTACGCTGAAGTCAAGACCATCATAAATTAGCTTTTTCACCCCAGTCCCAAGGGAGGGAATACATATGAAAATCTTCATGCTAAAGTCTCCCCTCCCCCCAAAATAACATGTATGTGTAGATGATCCTTTAAGAAAGAAGGATTCCCAAACTCCATTTACCTTGACAGCTGTCACTTGGCACTTGTAGCTGTCATGGCAGTGTGTAGTTTTTCATGAATTACCAGCACTGGTGGGTTTTTTCTCTTTATCAATCACCAGCCTGTCAGCTGGGCTGTTCATAATGGCTTCTGGCATCTTGTTGGGGAGATCAGTGCCATTGAATTGCACCTACCAGTTCCCCCGCCTCGCTGTGCAACACTGTTTACTGATGTGCCTTTTCCTGTAAATATTACAAGCAATGTGACTGTGGAAGGGATGTGTGGGAATGGAATGGCTTCACCTTGTAACAGTTAGCTGGGGTGGCAGCTCTGCCTTGACTGATAATTCACAAGTCCTCGTGTTCCAGTTACTTTGCTAAATAACATGTAGACGTCCCACTCTGAAGACTTGTATATGATAGTTAATTAGACAACATTTAATTTGACTTAACGTTTGTGTCAGTTTTGCGGAAGTGAGCCTCCATAATTAGGGAATACAGATCAGATTTCTGTCAGACTTATAACCTCTCACTCTAATTTAATGCTCGCTCCTCTGGTGCCATGTCACACTGGGTGTGCAGGATTCCCCCTCCCCACCCCGTCTTTTCTGCTTGACTAGTAACAAAGTTGCCCATTTAACACAACTGACAGCAAATGGGATTGTTCACGGAGATGTAAGGGCAGGAACTGAGCTGGACCTGTTTCTTAGAAGTTGAGCTGGTCCTGCAATTTGTCTGTTGCTTTTCTGAAAGTGTTGGAAGTGTTTAGGTATCTACATCATCCTGGGAAAATACTGAATGGATCTAATCTGAGTTTATACTCAATTTGTCGATCAAGATATGATGTAATTGCAAGTTGTATCATGAAAATATGTAATAGTAACTCAGTGGTAGCTGATGTTCAGATTTTAATCAATGTAGCTGCCCAGTAACGTCGATGCTGACCAGTACATATAAAGGAGTGAACATATATACCTTGCTAATTTATTGTTATGAGAGGTCACTCCTTATATTGTGGTAGTGCTTCCTTAGGATGTTTTCTGTGTGTTTGAGGCCATTCTGTAGTTCCCAAAGACCTGACCTTTCCCCAAAAGCAGATACCAATGTTGGTTTCTCTAAGTGAGAAGTGGTCATTGTGGCTTTACTAGGGTACAGAACTGCCTGGTGTAAATCTGCTACAAAGATTTATTGAGTGAAACTCTAGACTTACATGTGGTCATTCTTGTCTTTTCTGTAAATCCTTGAGACCATGCTTTGCATGGAAATCAACATTATGTCATTTTAGTCACAGAACATTTCCCTTTTGTAGTAAATTATGTCCTGTGTCATTTGGAAAGTCACTCTGCAAATTATTTTTTTTTTGGGGGGGGGGGAAGTAATGTAAAGTTATTTTTATTCAGAGACCAGAAGAACAATTAAAATAATAATTGCAATGAAATAATTTCTCTTTATAAAGCAATGTTGTGTAACAGGGTTGCATAGCATCTGTGTATTGCATTAAAAAGGGGTTGTATATTCTCACATGTCCAGCAATAAATGTTTGCAGACTGAAGAGATGTGAGCTGCATGGTCTAGATGAAAATCCATCCTAATGTTGAAACTTGCAGTTTAGTGGGAGATAGAACATCAAATATGTGGGAAAGGAGAGAGTTTTTAAAACACTGCCCTGAGCTTGAATTACTTGGATGTGTAACATTGTATTTTGTATATAAACATAATGCTAATAAGAAGAGTTTAACTGTAGTGCCAACACCACTCTGACATCCCTTGTGGGGAGTCATACTCATTTCCCTGATGAGTTCCAGCACTGTAGAGCTCAGTGTGCTGAGCTATGCCTGCACCAGGTGTTTTGGAGGGGAAGAAAACCCCACAGTGCTCGGACTCGGGAGTGTAGTCTGAGTCTTGTGGTAGCAGTGAGTGTGTTCAAAAAATTCTTCCTCTTGCTGAGACTTGCTTGTTTATTTGATACAGAATGTGTGCAGATGTCTTTTTTGTGTGCTTGAAGGATTCCTCTGCAGAAATAGATGAATGTTGCTGTAATAATTGTTGTTTGGCAGAATCCTTCCCTGAGAAAGATACTGTACAGGCTTTGAAACTCTGCAATCTCCGGCATCATACATGCTTAGGATCCCTTATGTATCAAATATAGTTCATGACAAAGCTAAAGAAGTCAGTGTCCTATTGAAAGGCCCTTTATGTCTTGTGTTTTCTTTGTTCAACAGGGAACAAAGTTTGTCATCCTGAGACACCAGACCTTTGACGAGGCTTGGGCAACCTCTCACAGTGCGCACGGTGCTCACAAAGAGTCCCTGTCAGCCTTTGTAGAAAGCGTTGAGACTTCAGTCAGCATTGACTTTCCAGAAGATGAGGAGTGTGTTGGTGAAGTGCTAGACTGTGGTTCTTCGGAGCTATTGGTTCGTGGAGGAGCAGAAGAAGCTCAGCATGAAGATGAAAAGATGACAGCGGCAGCAGCATCCCAGAGGTTGTGATCACACAGGCAGATGAGGTGGGTGATAGACAGTACTTGATACAGAATTCCCTTTTATCTAACCTGGCTTGTATTCTCAGCTATGATCAGAAATACAGCTTGTTGTTCCTAACTAATTCTTTAATTTTCTTTTACTTGTGTTTTGAATTTAGCAAAATTCTATTTCATGTTGGGAAACGTTCTCCATCTAACCCAAAATGCATTGAAAAGGCTATTTGTTTAATCAGCAGGATTTTTTAATCTTATTATATGCTGCTCAAAAATGAATATTTCTTTGTATTGTATGGTACACATTTACATAAATTAGTGTTATCCTTGGTTATTTTGCAACCCATGATTTAAATGGTTTTTAGTTTTATCATAAAATAAAATCTTGCCTCTAATATTCTGGGACCATTTTTAGCATCACAGCAAATTACCTTGGGAAGAACTATTACACAGTCAGTGAACTATCCTACTTGAGTTAAAAAAAATAAGAGGAATTTAAATGTGTGTCGAGTGCTCAGCTTTCACCAATTAATCCAGTCTTTCTTTTACTGTAACCTGTAGGTCAACATTTGCAGGCCTTTGAAAACTGCAAATTGGTAAAAATTCTAGTAAAATTCATCTGAAAAGTAAAATATTTGTAAAATGCTTAGGTCTTTGAAAGAATCCAAGATTTATTGCCCCATTTAATTATTTTTTAAGTGTTAAGATTAGTTTCTCATCCTACCAGGCTTGTTTGTTTGTTTCTATATTGTTTCTACAGAAGGTTCATTTTGAATATTGCATTCAGAAATGTTGACAAAACATTAGTCAAGAATTTCTTTGAAGTAATATTGCACGTACTAAATCTTACAAGGTACTGCTAAATGGAGCTCTTCTCTCTGGGACAGATGGAGGCCCAAAACCCAAATGAATTGCACAAGTTCTCTGTTCCATTGCCATAAACTTGAAATATGAAAATACTTGCTACACCTCCCTTGGGAGAACTTTCCTTTCTTTCCTCTGTAATTTTATTGGTGTTTGGGGCAAGAATTAACTTTGGTGTTATTGAACAATTCTCTGTGTCTTGTGGGGGTTCCTAAATTCCTTGTCTAGAGCTACTTTTCCCCTTTGTGCTTACTGATGGGCAGGATGTTGTGGTTCAAATCATCTGTAGTTTTTATTCAAGACCTAGTGAAGAATGATGATGGCATTCTGTATTTTTAAAAGAAAATATAAATTTGCATGCAAGTTATCCAAATACTTATGTAGACGTGAGAGCCTAATAGAAATGATATTTACTGTAATATGCTTTCAGAGGAACAGGTTTGCTTTTAAAATGTCTGTCTCCCTCATTTTGGGGCACAAAGCAGTACTTTTCTTTAAGCATTTAGGCACTTGGTACATGTTTACTGATACTCATATAGCCTGTATGCCACAAATTACATGTGCAAACAGGAAGGCTCTTGGTGTGCTTGGTTATAGTGTAAAACATGGGCACCAGAAAGAGTGTCCAAGCCAGGAAATGATGTTACATCCCTGTGCTATATGTACAATATAACCTTTTGGGTGGACATTTGGATAAATTTTGATTTATGTAGCATGGGATTGTCTATACCATTTTATTTGTCAATTTTAGCCATGTGGTCTCTGCAAAGCTCTTCCCTACTTTTAGGGAGGGATGTACAACTCAAGCTTCACTTGGAATGGATTCAAGTGCTGATAATGACAATTGCTTTCTGTCTAAACCAGTGTATAAAGTAAGTCTGGCATCACTGTCAGATTTTAAAAGGGACTGGAAATCACTCTTTTATGTGTGGGGGGGAAAATCTGCCCTCCTCGTGTAGTGGTAGAGTTTCTTTGCTTGAATGGGACTGTAGAAGTAGATGGATTCTGTTTTTAAAACATTGTCTTTATTCTTTGAACCAAACTTATGTCAGTCATGCAAATCTTTTTGTCTTGGGCATTGTCATGTCCCCACCTGTTCATGTGGCTCTGCAGCTCAGCACTGGACAGAAAAGTGATTTCAAAGAAGAAGCCACAGGAACAAAAGCTCAAAGGGGACCTGAAAAAGGGGGATCCATAAGTGCTGTGGATACAGGCATGCTGGATTCTGCTAATGCCATGTCTGAGCAGGCTGCAAAACCAGTTGGTTAGTGAGTGGTGAACCCTGCACTGCTGCAGGTGCATTCCTTGGGGCACCTTATCCAGGGGGTTTAAATCTACGTGTGATACGTCTGCTGAAGGCATGTTGCTGATGGTCTAGGTGTGCTGTGAGAAAAAGGGGTACAACCTGCAGCTGGTATCTCTTTATTATTAGTGTTCGCTTATTTACATAGTTAGATATTGATATAGAGAGTGCAGTAGCTGATCTAGGAGGATTGCCTGTGGGTTAGGATCACAGTATGTGGATCAGTGTGCAGTTGAGACAGAGGGCTCTGGCCCTGAAAAATAGGCAGACTAAATAGGAGTCAAGTACTGATACAGACAGTTGAAAATAATTTTGGTGGGTTTTTTTTATGTGGCCTGTAGCACTGTTTAAAGACTGCAAAGATCTTTGATATCTTATCAGCTCCTGTTATTGTTGAACTCTGTGGTTATACATATTTCAGCATCTTCTTTTCATGTCTCCCTACGTCTTTATAACTGTTGGACAAGTTAGTACTTGAGATACCTCTTTTTACATGTGCTAGATATTGTAGATTTTTCAAGGGAGGGAGTAGTTAAATTACTGTTTCAAAGGAGTTCTCCACCACACTAATGACTTATCTGTAAGCTTATTAAAGTAGTTGTTTGTACTCTAAAATGACTAAATTACTGCTGTATAATCTCAAAATTACAATAAATCATAATTCCTTCTGGATGGCAGCAGATATGACTTTTGGATATGTCTAACTGCTGATGTCTGACAGTTTTAAACACCGTACTGGCATGTACCTGGAGGAGGGCAAATAATTAAAAGGAGGGAAAATAATTACAAGTCCTTTCAGGGACAAGACCCCTGTAGTGAGGGAGGAGAGGAGAGTAAAACAAGTTTCAGTCCTGCAGTATAAGTACATGTGTGCCTACTAAAATTTTTCCTGCTAATGGAGTTCAGCCTTTCTTTTTCATACTGTTGGGTCAATGAAATGCTCCTAAAATAAGCTCCAATGGCTGGTTTTTATTATAGCCTTCAGGAACAGTTTAATTTTGCCTTGGAAATGCATCTGATACAACCATTTGCTCCTGGGATCTGCAAGAAGATTTTTACATTCCCTTCAACAAATGACTACTCCTGATCTTTGGTGACCAGCACTTGTGTATACTGTGTGCATGTCCTAGAGGAGTCAGAAACAGGGTGATTGGCCCAGATAGAATCAAGTATTTCTAGCAAAATTACAGGTTTTACCATATATTTAATTGCACCATCTCTTAATGAGTCTACATGTTGGGAGGTGACTGGGGAAAAAAGGTCTCCAGGTTAAAATTTCTATGAACAACTGCTTAGAGTGGCATGTTCCTTAGCCTTGGAAGAAACCTGTTTCAGGGTGAAAGAAGATAAATTTTAGAATGGCAGCTCTGAATATCCTATCCAGACTGAATTGAAGGCATAGGAAATTGAGCAAAATACTCCTCCACAGCTCTCCCCTGCCACTGGATGTGTGTGCACTGAGACACTGAAAAAATGGGATGACTTTGTGTCCCCTTAGCAGAGCATATGGAATGCCTTTTCCCTGTTGCTTGCTGTTATCACTTCTTCGAGGCTATGTCTGAACTCCAAGTACCTTGTGGGCCAGATGTATCAACTCTCTTGTCTCTAATGAAAGCTACTAAAATCCAGTTTGCACTTTTTGTGCTGGCTGTTCTCTATCCCAAAGCAGTTAAGGTCACTGGGGGAATGCAACAGCATTGGTTTTGGAAGAGGACTGAGGAATAATAAGTTAAAACTGAGAATCAGGACAGCCTCCTACTCCCAAATCCTTCTTCACTTGTTGTTTTACTTATCCTCGTAGAAAATAGACCCACAACATTTCTTTTGGGATTGACTTTTTCTAAAGGAACAAAGAAATGTTGGTGCATAGTGCCCGTGAGAGTTGATTCACAGGTGTGCCTTTAACTCCCCTAAGCTGCCCTGCAGGTGCTGGCCTTGCACATGGTTTTGCTCCTCAAAGTGAAAAAATCCAAGGGCTGTGGAATCATCCAGCACACTCTATGTGCTGGCAAATAGCATAAAAATTCCATGTTGGGGAATACCTTTTTGGTATTCATGGTATCACTCACAGGCTGCATTCCTAGGAGACTAACTTTCCATCTGTATAAGATTTCACCCTCAGCACTGACACTTTGGTTTATTAAAATTAGCCATTTTATGTTAAATTGAAGTAGTATAATGAATTAAAAATTAATAGTTTTATTTGAAAAATGTTCCTATATTTCAGTGTCTTGAAATGGAGCTCCATGAAACTGATTTCTGATTCTCTGATTTTATTTCAGTTATACTTAATATTTCAGTTATATTTATCTTGCTGATGGATGTGGTATGGATTACCATACCGTATTTTTACATGCCCTAACAACATATCAGCAGATATGTAAAAAAGTGAGTTAATAACATAAATGTCTGCTATCATGCTGCTTTGTAAAACCATTCTTAATTTAATCCATACACTAAGTGTGCTTTCCAGTTACAGAAATTCATTATAAGCATCAGGCAGAAGTGAAACCATGATACAGAATTGTGACTGATGTAAAACAGACACACAAAATGAGTAGCATTAGGACACTTACTTTGAAGTTTGTTAAAACCAGTAAAGTGATAGCCACTTTAAGTGAAACCTGCTGTTACAGATACCTACTGGATTTTGGGAACATTTCACTTTTGAACTTACTCCTTGCAGTCTGCTTTAGTGTTTAATATGTTGTGGTTGCTATTTTTTTTTTTTACCTTTTCTTTTTTTTAATGTAGCAGGGAAAAGTAAAATAGCTGACCTAGTCAGATACCTTATCTTTGCTCACAGACAGATAGTTGAGTATACTCAGTATCTGGGGAAAGAACATTTATTCAAATACCTTTGAGAAATTGCCATGTTATAACAGTGTAAAGTTGAAAAAAATAGCAGTGTACTCCCATTCAGTACCCATTGTACCATTGCCAAATGTGAATAATGGAGAAAATATTGTCATTTAAGCAGGGATTTGAGAATGACAAAGCAAAAGAGAGCAGTTATATTGGTTGCTCTGAGGAAATTTTTAGTGTCTTGTTGACATCGGTGATACTTTGAATTGTAGGGAGTGATTGCAGACTTTGTGAACCTTTCTGGTTAAATGGGCAGGTGGAAGGAGACAGGTGTCTCTTGATTCATGCTCATTTATCTATGGAGAATGGACAAAATACTGGCACATGACAAAAGTCCCTGAGCACAGCTGATATCCCACTGAGAAACAGTTCAACATCTCAATATCTAATATTTATCCAGATAATAATATATGTGTATTTATGTTGCATAAAGACTTATTTCTAGTTGAATTATAACAGTGATGTGTGAAATAGTGCTGTGGATTTCAGGACTGTCATTAAACTGAGTGCTCTTTGGGCACTGGCACTGTTTATATATATATTGTGAATGGGGACTTATGTGTTTCATAGAACTGAATGTACCAGAATTCTGTCTTGCTCAGAAAAGCATTAACGTGTCCATCTGAAATGGACTTACAATGCTCATTTTTTGGAGAGGTCAAAGTGGGCCACGTTCTCCACAATAGGTTAATCACCCAGATAACAGAGGAACACTGGTTGTCTAACAACAAGTATTCTGTGTTCTAGTGAGTTGTGTATGTTTGTGTGTAAAATGACAGACAAAAAAACTCAGGTGATGACTTTGCTTATAAGACCATTTTAATTGTGTGTGTTGTTTGAGACACAAGTGTTAACTGTATGTGTTTGGAATCAGAACGACTAAATAATGCTTTTACCATCAAAAACTTCCAGAATTTTTCAGGGTTTTTTCCCTAGAATGGATTTTTTAGGGTTGATTTAATAAACTAAAGTGACTTTCTTTGGAAAAACCCCATGATTTCTGTGAGGGCCATATCCAGTGGATGACAGCATCTTCTGTTTGCCAATAAAGCAGTGCCTGACCTTTGCAGTTCTGAGAGTGTTTGGATGTTATAGGAACTGGAATGTCCTGCTTCAGCAAATATATAGAAGCAGCTTGGTGGTCTTCAATTTGGGTTCTTATTTTGACAATGCACCATACTAGCCATGATTCCTAGATATTTCTGTGACATTGATAAGAGCTATGGTGTCATGTGTTAAAATGAGGAAACAAAAGCAGTATGGGATGCTGGGATGAGTACTGGACAAGTACATGAACTTCCCCTTGGATTTTCTCCGAAAGTTAAGAATGCTTCTGCTTCAACTGTGCTTGTAAACATGTGAGAACTCTGTTCCCGGGACAGCAAGAGGGGATTGCATTCCCTGCTCTTCACTGAAGAATTTGTACTAGTGTTAGCTATGCTCTGAGGGGATGCTACATGACACAGAAGGGTCAGAATCTGCAAGGCTCCTGCCTTGCTCCCTGCATGGAAGCAGTTAAGTAATCAGAAAAATGTCATACCTTGCAACTAGGACTGTGTCTGTGCCCATGCACTGTGCTGTCAGAAAGGTACCAAAGAATTAAAATATACACTCAGTTGTCCAAGGGATGACTCACGAATCAGGTGTGTTTGCTCTTGTCTCAAGAGCAGAAGGTTTAACAACCCTAAATGCATCTTTGTGTCTTTGTCAGCTCTTGGTTCCCCCTTGCTGAGAGTTTTCAGCAGCTCTCATGACTTTTCCCATTGTTTCTTTCGATCAAGAGGGAAGTTTGTAAAAAACCAATGCCATATAATCTTCAGGGCCATTCCGTGCATGTGTATTTCTGAATACATATAATTAGCCATGCAGAGAGAACTTGAGAAAAGCAATTTGCTAACATGATTATTTTAGAAGGAAATTTAGAGGCAGTGTCCAACTCATTGTGTCAGCAGATAAAGAAAACTGATTTCTGGAGTTACAAACTTGCCATATATAATTTTGTTCATTCCAGTAGGCAGTGTAGATGCAATTATCTTCTGTATGGTGCTTGTGTGTTCTCTTCTACCCATGTTATCCAGTGATCTAGTCCAGTGAATCTGGGAGAGGTGACTTGGGAATAAGCTAAATCTGACTTGGTGATGCAGCTCAAATTGAAATCGCCTTTTGTGATGTTTATTTTTTTTGAGGACAGTTGACTGGAAGGAAATGGGAAAATTGTAGCTGACAGGGTGGAAGATAGTTTGCTGTGCTCTGACTGACATGGGATTTGATCCCTTTCTGACAAGAACAGCACCCCGTTCGGTTTGCTTTAGATCACACATTTCTTTTCTGAACTCGTTGTCAGAAAGCTGCTGAATAACTTTTTCAAGAAGTGTCTGACAAGGAGCGTGGTAGCAGGGACAAAGGCAGCTATCCATTTTACTGCCACTTTGTTGGGATGCCTGACTTAAAATTGTATGTCATGTAAGAAGGGAGATTTGGGGATGAACCTGCTTTAGCTGCTTTGCCTTAAAGTCAAAAGTGGGGATGAATTTGGCCTTGTCTCTTGTCCCAAAAGCCTTTGTTTGAAGAAATGGAATTGCTGATGGGTACGGGGTCAGGCTGAGACCCAGAACTGCTCTGGCTGTCCTAGATAGGATCCCCTTATTGTCTTGGTTGTTTATGGTTACCTTGTGTGAACATGAGGGTTCAGGGTATTTCCATTCTCTTGTCTAAACTAGCTTAATTAATATTTCCCTTGTATTACTGGATTTTTAGATATTCCTTCTGCTTGACTGATATCACTTGTGGCTCCCTGGTAAAATTTCTTGCTCTGTATTTTGAAAAATATTAGTGCACAATGTTAGATTTGATATTAGATACCTTTTCACCCTGAGCATCATCTACTGAACTGACATAGCACAATTGGTCAAAATGGAAAGGGATGCTTATTTCTCCTAAAGTGTCCTTTCACCTATACACAATTAGTTTTACTTCTGGGGACCTGGTTGCTCTTTCAGCTCATGTCTGTCTGTGGAGAATTTCCATAGATTGCTAAAATGCTGCTGTCGTTGTCTTTTGACTTCTTTTGTGTTTTTCATTATTATTTGTGACTCAACAGAAATTGAAAAAGAAATAATTTGTGGCTTTAGAGTTTGATGGTTTGTTGACCAACTTCTTTGTTTTCAAGAGGTCGTTCAGCGATGAAGAGAAAATGGACTCTGCACCCTGATAGGGCTTTTTATCTTAGGGAACAGCAATGATGGTGCCCTCAGGAGCTGGGCCTCACCTTTGTATTCCATGGCCAAAGCAGAGGTGCTGTGGGGAGAGGTCTTTGCTCCAAGACTCCAAGATAGCCAGCTGAGGTGAAATGCACATTTCTCATTTCTTTTTATAAACTTTGGGATTTATTACTAGGCTAGCATTTTCTTTCTCTCCTTTTTTAAAAAAACAAAAACAAAAACAACAACAACAACCAAACAAACAAAACCCCCCAAAAACCCCCAAAACAAACAAACAAAAAAAAAAACACACAAAAAAACCAACCCAGAAATGAAAATCTCGTAAATTCTTTTTAAAAATAAAAACAACCCTCTTTTTTTACTGCTTTCTTGTCCTAAAAATGTGGTTTGTGTTTTTCCCTTTCTCTGCTCTCCAGACCATGTTCTTGGTTTGGGGAAGCAGATCGATCTGGCAGCATGATACATTCTGACTAATTTTTCTGGCATCTCTATGATCATGATTTCCTAATGTTATCCTTGACTTGTCAGTGACAGAAATTTGAAGGCAACTTGTTCTTCAAAGTGTTCTACATGCAAAAAATATATTTTTTCCTTTTTTTTTTTAGTCTCTAAAGCTCTCGTTAGACTCAAAATGGATTTAACTCTATGCATGGCTGTATTTAAAAGACTTTCTCTCTTGCTTATCCGTTCCTCAGCATTTCTCACATGTGTTGTTTGGGATTTTGATCCTAAAAAGATTAGATTGGATTAATATTTTGTTTTCCTTTCAACCATGTAAATATTGAGTGGCAAAAGTGAAACAAAATCCTCATTCCTATTAAAATACAGCAGGACTTAATAGAATCTTAGAAAATAACCTAAAGATTTTTTTTTTTTCCCTGCAAAAGGTTAACTAAACATGGCCCCAGTTCTGCAAAGGATTACTCATGTTTAATTTTACATACCGTGCATTGACTTTCAATGGCATACTGCATAAAATAGCCTTGCTGAGTCTTTGGAGATCATGGTCTAAGTGACCAGACAACACGATGCTCCATATACCATGACACTCAAACCAGTTTTGCCAGAGAGCTTCCTCTCATGCCTCTGGTTGTGTGGATCTCTGTCACTTACAAGTCTTTCTCTTTTTCTAAGGGCAACTGATGACGCTGCCTTTATGTTTCACTTGCAGGGAAGTTGACACCTCTTTCTCCATAACTGAATTTGTAACAGATGTTATCCTTTTTGGCTAAAAACAGAAACCCTCCCCCTAGGATTATAGAATGTGCCCCAAATATTAGGAACCTGGAGGAAGAAAATATATAGAAGTAAATATTAAAGGTTCTTTTCCTCAATGAATTAGAAAAAAATGGAATATTAAATAAGCATTGAAGAGTGGTGCTTTTTTAAGTTGCTTTGATGCTTTTTGATAGATAACAGTAACTCTAAGGATTCTCTAATTCTGGATCAGAAAGGTAGATTGGTCCCCAGGGTACATCAAACATATAAGTATGTCTGGAAAAAAACCCACAAACCCAACCAAACAGTATTGGCAGAGGCAACTGAAATTTATTGCATCTTTACTGTCACTCAAAGTGTTGTTTTAAAATCTAAATTAAAATGGCACTAATGTTTTCTTTCAAAAAGAGCTACTCATTTGCCAAATTTTAATGCCAAAGTCATAAACAGTTAACTAGTCAGATTACCTAAATGTCATTCAGGAAGCAAGTAGAGAACAGCCATGCCATAAACTCCATGGCCTGGTTCCCTCGGGATAACTGTCCTTGTTTTGACAGTGAGAGAACAGATACAAATATACACGTGAGTGCCCTGACATTCCTGAAGAAGCAGAGTTGTTTTCAACAATGTGAATGGACATTATCATTCCTAGGGATCCAGTTTTTATCCCTGTCCACTCTGGCTCTCTTTTTCGGTCTTCTGGGATGAAATAACAGCGGCATGAATGGCTCTGGCTGTGCAAGTATGGCACGCTGGCAGTGCCTCGTGTGAGGAGGTGTAGAGACGCACAGAACTGCAAATGAAGTGGGAAGCTGCCCCTGCCTCTGGAGCCAGAAGTTCCAGTGATGCAACCATTGCATCTGGTGTCATAACTGTTCCAGTGTATCCTTGTCCTCTGCTCTCAATTACCCATTCCAGATCCTGGCTCCAGAGTGGTGCTGGTGCTCTGACCAGCAGCCAGCTCTAAGCTGTGGTAAACTGAAGCCAAGCCGTGAAGGGAGCAGTTCTTCAGTTGCTCATAATATCATAATATTTGCTGTTATTCTGTGCTGGAAGCCTATTTCAATGGTGCTGTTCTGTGCAAACATGTACATGAGTATAGGATTTTTGTGAGTGAAGAATATGTGAAAATATGTGAATCAATGCCAGTAGGGTTTTGCTTTTCGTGTAAGGGTCTGGGGTGCTGCTAGCACACATGGAATGGACTAAACTCTGTCATGTAGTCAGGAGGTACCTAAAAATGGCTTTATTAGAAATAAAAATATCTCCATAGTTTGTGCTGAAAAATTCCCTTTCTCTTTTTATTTTCCCGGTGGAACTTGGGTTCCTGTGGTTTTCTGTGTTTAGCAAAAAAGATGAAAAAATTACCTACTTCATTGTTTTATGTCCTGTATATGTAATGCAAGGTAGCTGTCAATAAGGAGTATCAGAGAATCATAGAATGGTTTGAGCTGGAAAGGACCTTAAAGATCATCCATTTATGAAAAAGCTCCAGAGGGCTTAATGTGAAGAGAACAGCTTTATAAAGACATATTGTACTATAAATTCACATTTCTGTCTTGATCCAAATTAATTTTCAAGTGTAGACAAGCCTTTGGAGCTGCTTGCTGAACTGTGTTTATAAAGTAGCTATGGTATCTGAAAGAAAATAACACACTTGGAGACAGGCAATGTTTTCCAAAGCAGCCTAACTACATTTTGTTTCTACTTTGACTTTTTTTCTAAAAAAAACCCACTCCATCTTTGTGCCTGGCTGGACAATTGTTTAAAACACTGAAATGATAGTGACACATCTAAAATGAAAAGCCTTTCCATTTGCACTGCAACACTGAAGACTCTCTACTGCCCCCCAAATGTTCTCTGAGTTTATAGAGCCGTGCCTTACAGACTCAAAATACATACGTTTAATTCCAATCCAGCAGTGCGTGTTTGAACCTTGGTTTATGAAATCAATCAGATGAAGCAGCGATACCTGATGGTAGTGACAGAGGCACTTTGAACAGCTGACAGAGATCATTATAAAAAAGGTACAAGAAAAACATGGATTCAAAGCCTCAAAATCATTTATAATGTAAGCCTCAGTTTGCTTTCCCCACAGTGCAACTCAGAATAAATTTGATTAGAGGCAGAATGGCTGGAGAGGGCTCCTACACAAGTTTGTAATACCAGGCACAATCAAGCTTCTAATAGCCTAAGGGATGGCTGTGTTTGAAAGCTAATTTGGATTAATGCAGGGTCTGAATTTAAAGTAGGGCTAGGTATTTCTGAATAACTGTATTCTTATTCCAGAATAAAAGTGTCCACACGTGAAGTTATTCAGAAACAGCTATTTTGGCATAATCTATTTGTATCCAAGCTCTAAATCTCTGCCTGTAGGCTGCTAATGGAGAAACAAAGAGTAGTATCAGCTAATAGGATCTCTCACAAAATCTATTCCTTCCAAAACCTGCAAATAAACTTCCCAAAATGTAACACTTTAATTTAAATGTGTATATCTTGATTTTATTTTTTTTCTCAACTGGAAAGTCTTTTTAATTAAGAACAGGATTAGCTCAGACGGCTTAAATGATAACTTCAGTGTGCTCATCATTTTGTTAGCCTTGATTAAAAACAAGTCTTTCATTTTCAAGTCTTGTATGTAATATTGACTTGTAAGCATTTTTAGGTTCAGAGTAAAAAAGTACAGAGGTCTGGTTAAGAGGAAGGGCTGATGATATTCCACTGGTGGAACTGGGCAAATATTTTGCTGTGAAGCCCTAGAAGGAACTTGGGCATCTCCCTGTCATTGTATTTTCTGCCAGCATAGGAGGGAAATTTGCTTCAGGTTTGCAGATCAGGGTTCAGCACTCATAAAGTGTCAGAATGTACCATGTGTGTGCGAGGGACTTCCTGACCTGCCTTTGTAGATCTGATTTTTAGAACCGCTGAGTTGCCTCCTCTAGGTACAAGACAATACTGGTGTGTGCAGCCTGAGGCCAGTTGTCATCACTGCTGAATGTAATGCCTCTGCAGTGCAGTGTTCACTGCTGGAGCCAGAGGATTGGAAGGACGAAGCTTTGTGTTCAATTTTCACTATTTTTCTTTTTCCTGTTTGCATGCAGCATTTAAATTTCTTAATAGGGCTGATGTACTCAAGTTGAACTATGCTAGGTCAGCATAACAAAAAAATCAACCCCCAAATTTGCAGCTTCTTTGCAGAAATGTTTGATAGCATTTGTAGATATAAAGTTAGCAAGATACTTGATTTGGTTTTTTTTTTGATTATGTAGGAAGTTGAGTTACACCCATTGAAAGATATAGTTACTACACACTAGTAGGTTTCAGAACTGAGTATCAGGATAACCTGTGTGTTTCCACTCAAAATAAACACCGGTAGGATTTAGGAGGCATGTTGTAATATAGACAGTATAACGAGCTATTACACCACTGATGGTGCAGTTTGGTTTGATGGGAAGTCTGTTCCTGAGCTCCTGAATATGTCCTTAGATGTGTTTGGCAGTGTTTTGCGCAGGCAGGCAGTGGTGCAACCATGTGGAGCTTCCTTGAAATCACACCACCTCTGGAAGCAGTTAATGGCCTGCTGCATCCTCTGCCTTGCAGGACCCAGTATCTGATTCTGGAATGTGTTTAGATTGGGACTGGGAATCACACCCAGTCCTGGGTTGTGTCTTGCAGCTACAACACCTGCTTTTCAGCTGAGCCAGCTGCTGCATATGCCAGATTTATTACCCATGTATTTTTCCTTTTTAGTAAATATATGAATGTGCTTTATAAGTTGCCGATAAATGAAATAATTTGTATAGTTCTTTGCTATCACCTCCAGTTTACTGTATAATCTGAGACCATTAGGATGGCAGCATTGTTACCTTGAAAACCACCTACTTATTTTGCTAAAATAGTGGCAAAAAATGCATTACAATGCACAGAATAATTTTAAAAGCACGTGTAGTCAGCACAGTTACGTTTGTGATACCTGAGAGTTACCGTGCTCTGAAATGCAAGAGGGCAAAGTAGGGCTATACAGCACACAATTCCCTGAATGTATCTGTGAACTGATTCTATAAGTGGAAATAAGTTTCTTTTTCAGCTTAAAGTTTTAATTCCTGCCCTTTTTAAGATTCTATCAGTATCATAAGATTAGGCTGTTTATCATGGGGTAGGGTAGGATAGTTATTTTTGCTTTACCAAAAAGCCAATTACATAGGTTGGTTCCAGTCCCTCGCTAAATAGCTTTTTCTTTCGGCATTAATTTTAATGTTTAAATAGCGTGTGCATTTTCTTCCAGCTGCATAAAGATATGTATAAGTAGAAGGCTACTTTGGTTGGGAAGATCCAATGCTCAGTGAAGCCTTTCGCATATATAGAATACTGAATATCTAAACCATTATTTAGCATCAGAATCAGTTATGGTTGTCTGACTGATGGACAATCTTTTCCTGACCCAGTCTCTTTACAAGTGACCTATACTGTCTAGACAGTTGCATATTATTTATACATTCATTTCAGATTTATAGTTCTCTTAACTAAAGTTGAGGATGTTAGTTTGCCAGTTACTTCATATCCATATCAGTACTTGAAACAGGCTGGAGCAAACCTAGATACTTAAAACTAGCAATACAGTCCCTTTCCACTGCTGCCTGTTGTTTGCCAATTTGCCCTTCATTGCTCCTCCTCTTCAGCTCCCTCCCCACACTAAAAAAACAGGAACAACAACAAAAAAAAATGTCTGGCACAAAAGGAAGATTGTGTAAGACCTACTGATTTCAAAGAGCAGGGATCAATTCTGGTTGATCCCATCTGGGTGATTGGGGAATCACTCAAACAATATTTGCATGCAGTTTTCCAGTCTGAAATGGTAGGACTAAAATAAAAGAACTGCTCTGTACAACTGTTTCCTAAAGGGTGGGTAGAAAGCAAGTCAAGTTAAACCAGCCCTGGCTGTATCATATGGGAGAGACTGTTCCTCAAAGGCCACCTGCAAGAGCCCTCCTTAATGTATGAATTGCTTTTCAGAATCATGCTCTTGACTCCTTTAGATGTGAGGCAAAAAAGGACATGAAATAATGCAGTACTGCTCAGGTTAAATGCAGTTCTTGAGACTTGCAGCTGCCACCCATGTCCCTGCCACTGCTGATGGCATGTGTGTCCATTCTTTTGAAGATTATGAGGAGGCAACACGTGAAATTTACATTTACTTTTAGACTATTCACTCATTTATTAAGTTTGTTGGCTGTACTCTTCTAGGTGACATGATCTCTCTTTTTTTTTTTTTAAGTGCACAGAAATAGAAGCACACGCACATCTATGTGTAGCAACAGATAGATTATGTCAGAGAAATATACACTGGCTTGTTTTGAGCACTGGGTGTGCTGGCAAAATTTAGAGCTGGAGGAGCAATAAATCCTCACCACTTCCTCCTGTCTTTTGCAAATGGCTGTTTACTTCAGAAAGGGCATAAGGAATCTGAGAATACTTGTCTTCAACGTGTTCCCAACATCTTTTTATGCGTGAATAATCACAGTAACAGTTCTAAAGGCATTGTGTCCAAATGGCATTGACAAGCAAGATGGGCAAGGCAGAAAGAGGCATGTAAGAGAGGCTCCAAAAGTCAAAGGCAAGAGAGGGCATGCCAGGAGGTTCATGTAAATATGGCAAAGTGGGTAAAGTGCAAGGGTGCTTGGGCAGAAGAGTTTGGGATCCAGGAAGAAGAAAGGAAGGAAGGTAAGGGAGTAAAATAGAACTGGGGGCTGTAGATGGACTTTACCTACATAAGAAAGACAGAAATGTGGTATTCACCAGCCTCAGGGGAACAAATCAACAGAGGATGAAAATTCATTTTACTGACCATTTTAGAAAGGGTTTTCAAAATCAGTCTTTTCCTCCATGCTTGAATTTTGTTGTTTCATATTAAAATAACTTATAAAAATAAAGAAATAGTAAAAAAAGGCATTATCAGTTACTGCACAGAATCCATTTCAAGTCTTGCAACTCTAGTAGTGTCCTACTCAAGTGTATCTGAAGACTTGCTCATACAAATGCTTTGATTTTCATGTCTCTTACCAAAAGATTTCTTTCTAATTCTTGATAATTTCACTGAGAAGAATATCCTTGACTTTGGCCTTTATATATTTGTAGGGATTGCAAACAGACGATAGGCTTTTAAATAAAATTATGACTTCTGTGCTGTTGCTCAGAATTAAGGCAATAGATTAGGGGAAGGTAGTCAAAACTAGAGATCAGTAAAATTAATTAGGGCTATTTATGGACTACCTTGCAAATTTTGAAATGAGTAAAATAAGGAAATATCAAATTAACCACTCACTGAAAAAAAAAAAAAGGCTTGCATTTTTAAAATCATAATCCTAAAAAATACATATTTTCTAGGTAATAGGAAGAAAACGTTTGGACATTTTCTATGCTTGTTACTTGGAGTCCCAGAATCTTTCTGTTTAGCTAATACAGTATAAGATTAATTCTCTCACAGCACATTGCCTGGAGTTCAGTGCACATGTTTACTGATGTGTACAGCCCTCAAATAAGTTTAGTGCTTCTTTCACCCACTGTTAGGAAGTATATTTAAAAGAAATTGCCTTTTATAGATTTAAATTACAAAAGTACTGATATCATGCAAAAAGCACTTCAACTCATGCAAGCATACAAATGTGTAAATCTTAGGGAAAAAGATACCCAAGGCTAATATGAATGTAAATAGGATTAGCTGCTTGCATTAGTGTCTGAAATACAATTTTAAATGCTTACTGCCTGGTTATTCTTACAAATATATATATATGTGTGTGTGTATACATGTCTATATAAATATATATATGTGTGTATGTATGTATTTTTTTTCCCCAAAATATATCTTATGAATGCTAAAAAAAAATTTCTAAAATTTTTAAACAAATACTTTTAAAAAGATTACTTAATGTCAGCTGTGTTAGTGATAGAATCTTATATGTTATTAGATATAGAGGGTTTATATTTGTTGTTATGTGAAATATTAACACAAAATGAGGACAGATTTCCATCCTTCACATATCCACCCAAATGCAGTAGTAATTTTAGACTCAGTCTTCTCACTGAATCATGAACAATGACAGCCACCAGGTTCTCTATAAGCCCATGAAAAGAACAATTTTCAGTTAATGGTACCACTAAAGCTGCATAAATCAACATACGCGGCATTTCATTAGAGATTTCAGTCCCCTATGTCATGGCTTCTGCAGCAAAGCAAGTCCTTTAAGCAGCCTTAGTGGTAGTATAGGGAATTTAGTTTTGTTATTACTTATGTTAAACTGATAGAAGTATGGGGGTTATAAGAAGCCTAAAAAAATCAGTTATCTGACGTACTCTTGAAATAGGGTAGATGCCTAAGGAATAGGGCAGATTTTGTGTTTCTCAAAATGTTTAATCTTGCTGTTTTCCTGCTTGCTAATAGAAATGGTAATCCTTTTTCTAGAAATAACCATATATGCCTGTGAATTGTTTAGTTTAAGTGACAGCTAAAGAGCGATAATGTCGTTTTCTCTCCTGTGTGTAGTAAATATGTTAGAATGATGCCATAATAATTGTACACGAGCTTGTAGAGAAGAAAGAGTCCTAATTAAGGTACCTGTGTGCCCTGTCAAACTGGGCAAACAGTTGTCAAATGACACAACATTGCATACCTGGAGTGTGATGTCAGACTGATAATTGCTCAAGCAGAAAAGTTTTTGGTTTTTCTAAGATATCAGCTTTCTAAAAGTGTGCCGTTGTGTAGAGGGCCCTGTGAAGGGTGGTGTTGCAACTCCTACTTGGTAATCATTGCTATAGGCTGTGGGTAGAACATGGGAAATCAAAATTAATTGTATAGAGTAAACAACCTGGCAAAAGTTAACCCCCCAATTTTCAGATTGTCGTGGTTTATTTTAATGTTTTTTAAGTAAAATACTTCGACTCTTTTGTTTGGTGAGAATATTTTTCATTTACAAAGCTGTTTCATTTATGTATAAACCTCTGGGCCCTTCACATTGAAAACATTCAGTTTTTCAAATCACAACAAAGCTTTGTTTTATGTTGAAGGTTTTCTTCTTTCTTTCCTTTTTTTTTTTTTTTTTCCATTAAAAAATCAAATATACACATAACCCCCAAAAAACTGTTTAGGCTGACCATCCTTGGTTTTTTTCTTATTGTTAGTTTTTTGTTTGTTTGTGAGTTTTGTTTGTGTTTTAAATAGCGTTCAGTGAACCAAACAAGTTGTTTTGCAATGCTAAGCAGAGCCAGCCTGTACATTAACTCATACCCCACACAGCCTAAGGCTGTGGTCCCCAGCCTGGTGAGCCACCAGCTCTTGCTGTGCACAGCCAAGGTGGGTACCATTGGTAACATTTCTCTGCGGCCAAACACACAGTTATGGGGGTTATAGTTTGGAATTCAGTGGTCAGGCACCTGACCATTGTACTGAGCAGTGTTATATTTGACTTTCGTTTGGGAGGGAGCACTTCCCTTGATGGACTTGTTTGAAATCTGATGTCTGCAGCTACTCTTGAGTCAACCAGGAACAGTCCAGTGATGGTTGTATCACGCTCAGCCTTCTCGTCTTCATTCTTGCACTTAGCCTGGGAATTACCATCGTTTGGAAAAACTTCCCAGGAGCAAGCATGCTGAAGGAGTCCATGTACCTAAACCCTTTAAAAAGCTTGTATTGATGTGTGAATGGCTCAGTGATGTTGCTTGGCCTGGGTTTGGTCAGTGAAAGCACACCAGTGGGACCAGAACAGGGGTCTCTCGTGCACAGACACAAGGAGGACTTGCCCTTTGTTGTGGGCTACCAACTTCCTTCTGTCTCAGGTTCTTTTCCTTTGGATAATGTGCCCCATTGTAAATAGATCAATTGCCAGCATTATGCAACATAAAGAAAGAGAGCTCACTACATCATTTTTTCATAATTATACAAAAATAAAATGAGTGCATAAACAAGACCAGAAAAGAGCTCTGAGTGTTTACAGAAATAAAAATAAATGAGTGTGTTTTTTAAATTAATATTTTCAAATGTTCAGGTTGAATTAATTTGAGAAATATGAATATGTATTGGTAGTGTTAATTCTTTGGGGTTTTGAAAATTCTTACAACCACATAATTAAATGAGTGCCTTTAGAAATACTGATAAAACCCATTGCCATTCAAATATCCATACAAGACAACAGGGGCTGTAAGCTGTAGGCTTTAGAGATTAGTTTGGCCATGGGCCAGTATTTATCACAACATTTCCATCTTAGAAGATAAAATTTAATCATTTTTATTTAAATATAAATCAAAATTAATGCAGGTCTTAAAAAAAGGAGTGTATAACCTAATCACAATATCTCTATTTTAGAGATGCTTGCTTCTATTGTCTCTATTCAAAGGAGCAATTCTGTCTTTGTTGTACTGCTCTTCCTTCAGCATTTTTTTTCTTCTACAAGGGTGCAAAAGGAAGGAGCAGTTGACCCAAATACAGTCCTATCTCCTAATTTTGCCAAGATCAAAGGCATTTCTAGCGTTTTATGTGCTGCCTATTGGTGAAGTCTGAAAAAAACACAGTATTTAGGCATGTCTCCACTTCCCAGACACAAACACAGCCAGCCCAGAATTAGGCTTTTGCAGTGCTTCATTCTGTCAGTGCCTTCTCCACGTGGCAGTGCCCACTCACCACCTGCACATCCCTGAGTGTGCCACGTGCTGCCACTGAAATTCGTGCCCAGGGTGCCCTCGCTCTGCCCTTTGAACAGTGTCTGGAGTTTTGCTCATCTTGTGCACGGGTACCTATCCTGTAATTGTTTTTCTTATGTGGAAAAATATAAAATAGGCTGGTAGCTTTGAGACAAGTTTTGGGGGGAAAAAAAAAAAAAAATTAACTGCCTGCATTTCCTGGGAGATTATGGCCACCACACCTGGGAGGCAGCAGGAATTTCTGGTTGATGCAGTTGTATTTGTTGGTGCCAGTAAGCCGGATAAAGGGAAGTACTCCTCTTAAATAATAGAAAAGTAAAGGTTTGGGCATTTTTTGCAGCAGAAATCAATCTATATGAAGCTTTCTCAATTGCATGTGTATATTGTGCTCACCTAGGGAAGAGTGCACAGTTAGTTTGCCAAGTCCTCCATCATCATGTTGCAGTTCTCCTGGTGTTACACTGACTTTTCAGTCCTGATGTTAGAAGTGCACTGTCCTATCTTCATTTTGTCTCCTTTGGGTGATGGTATGACTTTGTAGAGCAAATACAACTTTTTTTTTTTTCAGTTGACCTAATGAAATGTTGTTTGTTAAACTGTAGTTAAACCAATTCTGAGCAAAGCCTGATTGTCCTCACCTTTTGCTCCAAATTAAAAAATGCCATGAGGGAGAATATTTCACAACACTGGAGGGTTGAGGAGACCCCTAGACAACATGCTGGGATTGTTCTGGTAACACTAATTCTGCTAGCAAGCAATGTACAGCCTGTAGGTATCAGTAGGAATGCTGCCTTAGGATCCCTGCCTGCTCCCTACCTTCAGATCCAACAAGTGATCACAAATGATTTCCTGCACATCAAGCTCTAAAAGCAGCTTTTAATATCAGGCTTTGATGTCAATATGTGTATGCAGGGAAAAATATTAAATGGATACGTAATAATATGTTAATATAATTCATAATGGGGGACACCTCATGTTTGGTAACAAAAGACAAAGCTGGTCTTGGAGTATCTATCTTTCATCAGTTAGAGCTGACTGCTAGAAACTTTCTCTGGGAGAAAGAAATAGAACTATTCTTCTTTCTTAATGGTATTTGTTGTGTAAGGAAGGCAAACTGCATCTGACTTTTAATGCAAAAGCGAGTTCAGTGTTACTCCTCAACTTCACATTGAAGTAACATATTAACATCTTTAAAATGTGAACTGCTTGTGATTTTTGTACTGAGAGTTTTCTTTTATAGGTGTCTCTTCACTTGTTTTGCTTCTCCGGGGTAATATCCAGGTTATCTAATGAAAAAAGACCAATTATTTAGAAAATTGTTAGATTGCTTAGTACTGATAAAAGGTGTTTATTAGGTGTATAATATATATACCTATATACACACAGTAGCTGGAATCTCAAGCACTGTTTACCTATCTCAGCATCAGCTGCCTAAATGAGTGGAGTGTTTGCTGTGATTAATCGCAGCTCCCACTCTCTCCTGTTTCTTCAGTAAACAGGGACGAATTCAAACTGGAGCTGATGGTGGATCTATTTCTTCAGCTTCAATGGATTTCGGTGCTTGTTTTCCAGCAGCTCTTGAATACTAAAAGGTAGTTGCTGAGCTCACGCTTCTTTACCTAAGGCTATGTTGGTATTAGTTGTTCTAACCCGTTAGCGATTCAGACTAAATGGGGCACTTCATTAGCTCCCGTTAAAGACAAAACAAAAATGTTTGTTTAAACTAGCAGATCTTAAAGCTGTGTTTCTTTCACACCATTTAGGAGATTTCCCACAAGTTTTCCCCTTGGGGTTGTCTTCAAAAACCAACATTTTTTCAGGTGCTCTACAAACTGTGACTAGCTTGCTGTAACCTCTTCCTCACTCTTAACCCACGCAGTGTGTGCACGCATTGTATCCGAAACACATCAGTAACGTGGCATTTACTTTTCAGACTTCCTGGGGGCAGTATCCTACTGTACAAAGTACATTTCACCCTCCGTCAAGTGAGGTTGATTTCCACTTAAATGGTGGAAAATCATTATACCATCAGTATAAACCAGGTGCTCGGGATGGCACTTTGTACATCATTACACTGAATTTTGGACGTTATGTTCTCCTTGTTATTGAACAGAAAGTGACCCTTGTGAAAACAGCGAGCAAGCAGGGAAAAAGCTGGGAAAAAGCTCTTTTTGGTGATGTTTACCCATGACATCCCCATTTGAACTCCACATGTAGGTACCTCACCTTGGCAGTGACAGGCAGCATTCTTGGCTTTGCGGAAATGTTACTCTTCCTAAAACATTTTGATGGGCAAATGGTGACTTTGAGAGAGAGCAGAGGACTGAGAAGCTTATCAATTAAAGTCAAGGAGAAATATTCCATGGAATGTTTGTCACTGCCCTAGGATGGTGGCAGGGCAAATAGCTGGTTGGTGGGTAACTGAGAAATTAGTGAAACTTGGAGACTGCTCCTTCTGTTTGAAGGTCCCAATGTTGCCAGCAGAACCTCATTGAAGAGAAGGAGCTGTATACTTAGGGGCTGCCTGTAGATATGAGGACACACAACACTGTGTACAAGACCAAAAAAAGACCTCTGTATAGTTGGATGGCTGTGCTTAATTCAGGTCATGTGAGGTAAACTCGAAGGTTTGGTTTGCTGTGGGTTTTTTTCCCCAGATAGACTGACTTCAACAACCTGAAAACCAAATTCAGAACTGAAGGATTGTCCACTTTTCTTGCAGGTCTAGAGGAAAAATAACATTATTGAAAGTCATCCCTTTGTCTCCAGAGTGAATGTTTCTACCACCTGGCACAAATGCTTTCACATAGGGTAGAAATGGTCCCACATTCTTTGGTACCCACTAAGATTAATCAAGATGCTTGTGTTTCAACATATTGTAAAATGAGGTGCTTCATCAAGACACAAAATAGCTATTGTTTAAACAGCTCCTCTAGCATTCTACTGTTTGATCCTTACTTAGCAGTGTTGTGGGATTTTGGAAAAGCTTTGTCTATCAGGTTAGTGGGAGAGTGCTGTTTAAAGCTGCAAATTAGAATATTAAACAGCTATGGATGTGAAAAAATAGAGTTGTATTTTAAAACAACAAAGTTCTAAGAGCATATGAAAAACCACTGATTCTTCTGTATGTGATTTGTGTTGAATGTAATGAAGTTACTGGAAACTTTGTTGTCTGTTACATACATCATGTGGAACTGGGGCTGCAGTTCAGTACCTGGTCCTGTTGGATACACTGGGGGAATTGTAGCATTGTGTACATCTTTTTTTTTTTTTTTTTTGATCTTGAGGCATTCTTCAAGGGTGTCACTTCTTATGCATTTGCTTGTCAGCAAAAAGATAACATGTATGCAGTGGTTCCATGCATACTCCTGGATCACTTGCTGAAGCTGGTAAAGTGTCAGTAGAAATGTTCACAGTAGCATCTTGGTTTTTCTTTACACTTAGAAAATATTGCTGGTTCAAAGGAGCTGCTGGGGTGATAGAGAAGGTGAGAGTAAAATTTATATTATAAACATTCTTTTGATGACAATTGCTAAATTCCTGTTTTAATAGCCTGACAAATCATGTGCAAAGGCCGTGTGTCTGCATGTCTAAGCATGTATGTGCATTTTGTGGAAATGTTCCATGTCTGAGGATGTACTGAAATGGTCAGTCAAGTCTGAAATGAAAAATAGGAAAACAATGAGGTCTTTTGTTTCTGATCTTTTGGGGATACACTGTGGTCACATTTAGAAGTTTTTTTTTCAGAAGACTAAGTTTTTTACCTTTTTTTTTTTTTTTCTTTAAACACCTCCCACCCCTTAAAAAACAAACCCAACCAAAAAAATTCTTATCTAATCACATTGCCTCCAGGAACTTGAGTTTTAAATGAAACCCCAGCTATCTCCAGATTTGTCCTAAGAACACAGTTGCCAGCAGCACCAGGTGGTGTTGTAGCAATCAACATTATTATTAAAAAAAAAATACTGGCCAGAACATACACAGAAATGTACTGAATAGCAATAAAAAAGTGAATAACAGTTTAAATGCTTTTCAGCTGTTCAATAAGGCAAACAGATGTAGTAACACATACTTGAGAGCATGCTATGTACTTTAATCAGAGAAGTTTAGAGTATCATTTCATCATGGACAAAAAGAAAGAGACAGAATAATAAGCTTATTTCAAAAGGCCAAATTTTAAGGAAGAGTGTAAGAACTGCTCTGAATTTAGTATCAGACAAAGTCCTGGGAGCTACACTACACTTGACTGGAGAAGACTCACCATACCAAGGTAAGCGGTTTCATGAAGCAAAGATTCGCGAGATGCAGTTATATAAAAGATTTTTGAGAAGCTGCCAAACTCTTAAGGCACATGTTGGAGTATTTGTGCAAGCAAGAATGCAAATGTTAATGAGAGATGAAATATTTGATGGAGAGTGCTTTGTAAATTTTCACATGGCATCAAAACCTGTGAGGCAACTTTGTTAAAATGCAGTGAGCTCAGCTTGCAGCAAAGGCTGAAGTTCTGGTGTGAGGAAACATAAGTAACTTAGTTTCAGTCGAATGACACCTTGTGTTAAGATGTAGGTGCTGCCACTGTTTTGGTGGAGAAGTAAAGAAAAATTTAGGGAATGGGTTTGCTGGAATCACAAGTAACTATTTGTACAAAAAATATCAAGTAAATAAATGCAAGTAAATATCTTCTCGCATATGTTAATATTATGCAGTTCTTGTTATCAGTAGCAGCCCCTGTAGCATTGTCTCAGAAGTCTGGGCTCCTGAGCAGGAGTACTGTTTGTGGCACTTCACAGAAAGGCTTCTGTCTAGAAGAGTGGTTGGGTTGGAGGTCTCTCAGGTCCCTTCTGCATTTTGCTCGTCGTTGGGTTTCTCACCTTCCCTGACTTCTTGTTTTCATCTAGATTTCTTCCTTGCCCAGTCCCACAATCCCTGAGCCTACTCTGTGTTCCTCCCTCCTTCCTCTGTGTGTTCTTCTGATGTGGTGTCTACCACCCAGCTTTGCTATTTCTGATTTGGTGACTTTTCTGTCTGCAGAGATTCACATTTCTGGCCATGTTTCAAGAGCAGAAAATCCTCAGGTTCTCTCCCTCCATGGCTACTGTTAGGCTGGACTCTGGCTGGTGAGGTAACCAACCTATGTTACAGATTTCCTGTCTTCTCCCAACAGTGGGAGGGGATAAGGACAGCTGTGAATAGGCCCCCAAGAGACTAAAGCCTCTAATGATACTGCAGGAATACAAAGCTAACTAGAATTCACAGTGTACCAAGCCTGGATAAGGCTTTAAGCCACCAAACGAAGCCTCAGAGTTGTGGCAGCTTGGTTTCCCTTTCCTTCTCAGAACAATGTGGTGCTGTGTGTTCTTGGATCAGAAGCAGAGAGTTGTGACATAAGGACAAATAGTTTGAAATTAGTGGAATAACTCAGGACAGGATGATAGCTTCCTTGAAATGAGAGTAACAGAATCTGTCCCTCACTGACAGCAGAAATGCAATTGCTGACAAAGATGTCTTCAGCCAGAGGGTTAAGATTTCATTCCAGGTGTTTGCTCACCCAGATGTGCAGTATCTGAAGCAATGAAGTCCTCTGCACCCTCCCCCTGTACAGAATTTTCAGAAAATACAGAAGACAGTAACATAGTTTTAGTAACACGTACATAGAGATGTAGTTACATAGAAAAGCTACGTATTTCCTAGGCCAGTTAAATATATACACAGGAAATGCTCCTGTAATTCTACCTACAAGAGCAAACATACTCAAAGATAATGCCAATAAATCACAGATGCTGCCTTTTATCCATCATTATCCTTATTCCCTGGAAAGGGGTGAGTTCAGGCTGAAGCATCAGCACTGATTTTCTGCCCTGACTTTAAATTTCCGTACATTTTGAATTTGTCATACATTTAGCATGACTTCAATGCATTTCTTGTGTGTGGTTGAATACAAAGAGCAGGAGGTCATGAGAGGCATCACCTTGTTATATGCAGAGGTCAAAGCTAAGAGAGTGTCAGTTTCCATTTTAGGCTTTTGTGGCATAGTTGACATTATATATACTCTTAGGTATGCAATGCAAATCACATTCCTGCAAGCTAATTATAGGATAAATGTAGCCACTTAACTAGGCAGCAGGCATGTCATCTCAGCATGGAGCTATCATATTATGTACATTTGCTGTCTGCTGTATAATTAACAGGATAAAAATATTACTGCCAGATACCATAAAAAAAATTAACACTATCTTAATTGTCTTTTCAGCTCAGGTATAACCTATTACCATTTCAAAAAAGACCTTCTCTAATACACTAGAATTTTAAACTTCATTTGCTGAAGATGCCATTAATCCCTTTTCACACTTTGATCTGCTATTGTGATACCTTTGGACTTTGACTTCTCTGTTTTGCTTTTGAACTCTCCTTAAAAACTATTACTGAGATTTAGTGGCTTAAAATTTGAGGTTGCTCAGGACTCTGTGTTTGATTTTAAAAACTTAGTGACTGTGCATTTGGGTCTTACCATAACAGAGATGTATGCAGCCTGCAGTAAGCCTTTGTGTAGGTTACCTTGCTTCCAAGCCTCCTTGGACATTGTTCTTGTTTAATTCAAATTTTCCCGGTTTATAATCTCTCATTTTTAAAGTACATTCTGTAGTATTCACCACTACCTTGTCCATGGTCATAAAGGAACAAAGTTTTTGAAAGTTTAATCCTAATTCTTACTAGAATATGCTTTCTTCAATATTTGTGTAATAATTTGATGAAAAGTGGCTAATTCATCCTCCCTGTAAAATTCCTGTAATCTCTCCATGATCTGAATACCACATCACTGCTGATGTCATCTGGAGTTTGTAGCTCTCATTTTGGGAAACTGCATTGGGAATCTCTATAATCTGAATGCTGCTTTTGCCACTTGAAATTATTTATCTAATGGCTCATATTCAGAAAATACTTAGAACACATATTTATTTTCAGGTATTCTGGGGAGCAATTAAAGCTGAAAACTTTCCTTAATTTAACATTTTGCTCCAGAATCATTTGCCACAGCAGTTTGCAAACTGCTCCTGGGAAACATACCTGTGTTACAGATGTGTAAAACCCACTAACTGGAGAAAAGACTGAGATAAACACAGCACCATTTAATCTGGCAGAGCTTTCGCAGTTATTTCTGTTGCAGTAGGTCTGTAGGAATCTAAGGTAGTTCTTGCATATTTACTTAAATGTTGACATCAGTAATGACACACATGGCTAACAGATTTTCCACATGTTTTCCTCCCTGGATGACATCTTCCTACTCCATCAGGACTCCAAGTCTGATTGTGGAGGCTGTTGATTGATTGCTTAGAGCACATGAGGTTTGGGGAAAACACAAGAATGACAGTTTATATAAATATCCTAATATGACACTTTTTTTTAGGTTTACTCTAACTTTTATTTTTCTCTGACCTAGAAATGATTTTTAGGTGTAGAAAACCCCACAGATACTTTAGAAACAGAGTTGACTCACTCAGACATCTTGTTAGCATTTTGTACTTAATTGCTTCTTTCTCTGCTTACCCGGGGGGAATTGTACATGCCAAGATGGAGCTCTACTAGATCTAATAGGAGAAAAAAACAAAAGGAAATAATGACTAGTCTTCCAAATCATTCTTAGTGGTCCAGGAGATGAGGGGGAGTGCTTTTTCCTGGCAGCAAAACCCCAAAACATGTAACTGGCTCATCCAGCGTCTCTTAGATTTTCAGATTAGGAATGGTATTTTTATTACACTCCATCTTTCTACATAAAGAGCCCATTTTAAGTGCTGTATAAGCTACTTGTGGAAAAAGTAGCTGCTATCTGTAGAAGTCGCTTTAAAAAGAATATTGTTACCCCTGAAAGCGTTGCTGCTTTGTGTAAGCCTCTGGAAAAAGGAAGATAGCTTTATGACAGCTTCTTTTCTCTGTGAAGACCAAAGGGCAGCCTAATATTATATGTACGGATGCAGCTTTAATAGCAAATTGCCAAAAGGGTTCTTTAGAAAATAAGAGACCTTCAAGAAGATGTTTGCATATTTACATATAAATCCACAGAGAGATATATGAATATGCCATGCTGATACCTGTCTTGCTAAAGCTGTGGAAGGGAGTAATAGTATTTTTTTTCATGCTGAGCTACTCGCACACAGAGGTGATTAGTGAATTTCCAGATCTACGGAAGCTCAAAATGATCATATTTTAAAGGATTTTTTCCCAGGACCAAAGGGAAGTGCCAGCCTTTGCTCTCCATCTCCTACAAATGTATCTATTTTCCAGAAAGGGATATGTGCTGGAATTTCTTCCCTGTACTGAAGACAGAAAGCAAGTAATTTCCTTTTATCAATAGATTTGAAACATAACACAAATTTGGAATTTTAAATTTTTTTACTCGCATATTCTAACATTAAAAAAACCCAAAAACAGTCAGACAACTTGTGTAGCCCTTTCAACACTCATGTCCACAAAACTTTCTGCTGATTTTGTTGATAATGCCAAAACTAACCTCTGGAGGCAAAAAGAAATAATTCTGTACCTGGACAACTGACTACTCAGACTAGAGTAATTTTAAAAAGTGGAACAGCGTCAAGAGTGTTTCTCCAGATCATCAACAATCACGCTGCCTCTTGACTTTTCATGCTGCCAAATTGAAGGATTTGGTTCCAGCATTTCCAGGGCTCTCAGACCAAGGCTGTCACAACATTCCCTCACTTCAGGCACATTCTTCCTCTTTCATTTTACTGAATGCATTAGAGGGTTTTTAAAGGACAGAGCAACGTTAATCCTAACAGCCTTAGGTTTGAGACTCCGTGCTGTTGGCTGATAAACCAGCCTGTCTCCTTCCACACCCAGAACATTTATTCACTTTACTGGCTTTATCTTCCCCAACATCCTCGGTGATTTATCCTTTTAATCTCTCCAAATCAGTTATAGCTACTATTCTTTTAACTATGGCTAAGTGTTGGAAAATTCTTTGTGAATTGATGCAGTTCCAGAAAGACTTTTCCAATCAGTTGTGTGATGTCTTGTTCCCAGGATTAAAAAAATGACCTTGCCTGGAGCATGTTTGAAGATTAAACCGCAGCTCTCAGTGCTCCAGGGAGCCAACAGTGGTGTCCAGCTCCTCATTCACCAGTTCTGAGGAGAGTTCCTCAGTTTAACCCCCAGGTCTGCGAAACAATCCTTTCACTGACTGGGCTTGCACGACAAGGGAGGAAGAAAGCAATGCTGCTCTTCTGAGCACTCTGTTTTCAACAGCAGATGCCACTCACTGGGGTTTGTGCAGATGTTTTTCATGCCATGGTCTCTGCTTGATTCTGCCTTTGCAAAAATCAACCAAAGGCCCTGGGGAGTCGGGATTCATTTGCTTGGGGTCCCATCTTCCAGAGGCTTGTGGTGACATCTGAATATGTTTCCTTAATTCATAGAAAATATTCCTGTTTTACAGGTACAAGTAGCCTTGGTGCAGCTGGTAGCTGTTCTCAAACCACTTGTTGGAGTAACTAAACTGAAGAGAATTAAGTGAAGCTGTGTGATACCTCTGGTCAGGGCTGTACTTAGGCTTGTACCCCAGAACTTTTACAGACACTGATGCCCATTGTTCTGGACATAAGGGATGCCCAGACATTAGCTTAGAGATTTCTTTGTTACTCATCTCTTGTTGAACTTTCTACCCCTCAGGTAGAACTATATGGTGAAACAACAAATTATGTAAAAACTAAGTGTTCCTTCTTCTCAGAGATCTATAGTCCATTTAGAGAGCTGGTTTTACTGCTTGGTCCTGTAATCCAGGCTTCTCCCTGCGGTGTTATAAGAGATGGGTCTTGGTTTAAATGCAATAAATACTTGAATAGCAGTATTATTGGGATAATAAATGCATTTCAGGTACCTCTTCAGTTAATTTTACACAGTCTGAAGTGGTCATTTACATTTTAAAATGTATCCTATATACCTTTTTAAAGGAAGCTAGATAGGCTTAATCCAGCTCTGGTGACCCCGAAAGCAGTGACAAGCTCTGCTTTATTAGTCATGACTACGAGCATGATTCTCTCTTATCATGACTTCTAACTGTCTGGTACAATGAAGATTTACAGAAATACATGATCTGCTAATCCTCTATGTTTAAAGGAAGAGTACAGGGATTATGTGGTCATTCTCTTACTGTCATGACCAGGTATCATGGTGGGGGTTATGACAGTTGATTTTTGGAACATCTTTGGAAGCACTGGAAGCTGTTTTAATAGCACCTTAGCTGTGAATTAAGCTGTCATCACTCAGTGATCATTGCTTTCTTATGGATATTTTCCAGACAGTCTGGTCTGCCTATAGATAAGAACACTCAGCTCTTCTCAGTTTTGATGAGGGCTGCATGCTTGAAACTGCGATCAGAATTAGTAGGGAAATGGTAAAAGGGAAATGGTGGTTTGACAACAGAGAATTTTAAGAGTTTCATGATATTCCAAGAGAAGGGAAACTAGCTCCCGTGTTGATATTTTCTCCAAAATGTTTTGCTGCTTTGGCTATACTGATTCAATAACTCCCCTCTTCCTCAGGTGCTTTCTAAGATATTTGTATAATGTGGGGAAAAGGTGTCTTAAATGCTCATTATTAAATCAACATATAAGATTCTGTGATAGTTTAAGAGGAATGAAGGCAATGGCTGCCAATGTACAGCTTTCTGGAACAAGATAAGATTTTTTGGTTCAGTCTCTTTTTTTTGGGCAATCTCAGTGCTTTGATGTCAACTGTATGAGAACCAGCAGCCTCTCTTGAAGCCCTGTCTCATCGCCACCATTTCCTTCTGCCTGAAGTTCACATTGCAGATGCCTTCCCAATTCTTAGTATTTCTTCGAGCAATAGAACTGCAAACCACTATCTGAGTAGATACTAACTCTAAATTGTTGGACTTTTTATCTCCTGGCAAGCCTTTGAAGCACAATGTGTTATAGAAACGAAACATACTGGTACCAAATGTTACTTATATCTTTTAGGAATATTAATATGGTTAGTCCACAGGGAGACAGAGGACTTAGGTTTTTTTTTAATCATGTAAAAATGCAGCAATATTTTTGCAAAATACCAAAACCAATTGGAGTATGTGGAAGGGGATTTGATTTCCTCAGGTAGAAAGTTATTTTAATTTTTTATTCAGATACATGAAATAATTGCCATTTATGTTTTGATTCATTGTTGATTCTTAGATATTCACTCTGGAATAGTTCTGATTTACTCTCTTATAAATGTTAGAAGAGTGGGTTATTAAATGTTATTTTGTGACCTTTATGTGCCTTAAGGAAAAAGACTTGATTATCTTGTCTCACTTCGCTTTTGGGTCTCCATAGCCATCTAACCAGAATAATAATCTGCAACTTGGTGCACTGGATCAATGCCTGCTCCATTAAATGGAAGACCTAACTAAAGACACACAGTGAAACCAGTTTCTCAGACTAGTGTTGTTTCACTTATAAATTATGTCCATTTTCTTACAGATCCACATTTCATATTTTGTTCATTGTTGTGACTAATAACATGAAAGGGCTTAGGTATACAATGAACTCTTTCTGTCTCCTTTAGAACACATTTTGAACTAGAAACTGTCTATAAATTCTTATTTTATTACTGTAATTTTTAACAAGCTACATGCTCCTTCAAAGTTGAGTTCTAAAAACACGAATTCTTCACCTACACAATTTAGCAAGGAATGGTGGTAGATTTTTCTCATAGCAGATGAACATAAGAAACTCTTTTGTGTCTGTTGTATTAGAGATGCTTATTCTCAAATCCTCCTTGTTGCTTTTTGGAAAGTAGCTGTCAAAAATTAGCTTCTGCTAATTGTAGCAACTCTAAATCACAGAAGCAGAATGCATGTTTCCCATATATTGCCAAAATATACCTCATGCATAACAAAGATAAATCAGTGCAAAAAATACATAATGCATGTCTTTCTCATATAGAAGGTGACAGGCTTTTACTGAGACAGTCTTGTTGTGGGTGAATTAGACATTTTTAATTATACACCATAGGTTTCAAATACTAACATCAATTTATTTGTAGGAAAGGCACAATTCTTATATGTACTAAAACCAATTTACACACTTTGTTCTTCTCATGTATTTTTTTGCAAAAGGTGTCTCATATTGAGTTGAACTATAACTTAGCATCTACTTATATGTACTTTTTCTGAGGTTGTGCATGTGTTTGCTAGTAATGTGAATCAGGTTGTGGATCTGTAGAGCAAAGCAGTTGGAGCCTTGGACACCAAGTCCATGCTGTACATTTCAGTGGGTTCTTGCTTGTCCCATGCACTGAATTCCTGTGGGGCTGGAGTGCATTAGGTGTGGTCCTTTGAGGCATCTTCTGGTTTAATTTCATCCAAAAGGGGTCTGGCTCATGCAACTTCATGATGTGATCCAGCACACAGGTTGTGGTCAGCTTCTGAAGCATACTGGTGATTTGAGAAGTTTGTGGCTTTAGAGTAGAAGCATAGAAGTTCCTGAGAGTACTGAAACCATGGTGTGTTTCTGGTGACATTTTGGAAAAGAAGTGTGTCATTTCTTTTTCTGTGTGACAAAGCCTGTGACATCATCTCCTGGTGAGACAGAGCATAACCATCAGGATATTGGTGGAGATAGCTGAGGGAACAGCTTTAAGTTTCCTACTATACACATAAGTGTTGCACTCTTCCAGTCACATCACTTCCGCTGCTCACCTTCTACGTCACCTCAGCTACAGTATCAAGTATTTTCCACCATATGGTCAGAACAAGTGATTTTTGGGGTTAATACCTTCAGAGGACGAACATCAAAATAGTCATGGAGCTAAGGTTGCTATATATAAGAAGTCAGACATGACAGGTCTTCAACTAATTTATGTTAATGTCTATGCATCACCCATAGCAAAGGGTATGAGGATTTATTTTGCCTGGAAACTTGGCCCACGCATCCAAGCTATTCTTGAATAATTTGGCACTAATAACCAGGGTTTATATAATTATTTTCACATGCATGAAATAGACTTTTGACTCAAATACTTGTGAAGAGTGGGCTACCAGTGCACTGTTCTGCACAATGCCCAGCGCTTATAACTGGGAGCTTGAAGTGTGAAACTGGGGTTCAGGTCTCCTTACAGGCTCTGTTGTTGGGAGATGGATGGATGTGGTTCAAGCTCTGCTTTTTCATTAGCATGAGGTCAGATGCTTCCTCAAAATGACATTCAGAAATTTTTTCTTATATGTGGTGTCTAAGGCTTGGTAGTTCTTTTGTTTACAGAGTTCTTTAATTTGGTCTACAGATATTCCTGTCTTTTTTCTTTTTAAGTCCAATATGAAGATGGAGTCACAACCAAGTTAATCTGTTACTTCTGCTAAATTGCAGATAATCATGACAGGGATGTCTGACTGAGATATTCAGAGTATGTGCTCTCTGCTTCAGCTTCTGTAGTTGCTTCCTTTTGCTGTTGTGGAAGTGTAATAGTAATGGAGAAGTCTATGACATCTAAGGTTAAATATTTCTTTGCAGCTGCCAGTATTTCTTAAATTGTTTCTCATTCTGTTTGACATAGTTTCCCAGGGACTTGCTTGGGTCTTGAGGTAGAATAGATTCAGATTAAGGTTGGATTTGTTCTAATAAAATGTGCAGAAGCATAATTTGTGACAGTTTCTGTCTTAAAGATTTATCAGCCCCATTAACTGCTTATGCTCACTGACACAACCATCTCAAGCAGTTAGAGCCAAGGGGTTGCTCATGAGGTTCGAAGGACTTTGGGTTACTACATTTGCCTTACCTTATCATCATCTAACCCTCCTGCTGGTTTAAGGTTGTTTTGAGCACAGAATAAGTTGAAATGCCTGAGAGTCCAGCCTCAGCAATGGCTTTAAGCTAATCCACTGCCTTAGATCTGGAATCTGTCTTACCTTACAGCAGTGTATAACATTCCTGCCTATCTTTCAACAACTTGGTGTATAGAAGGATATAAATTTTGATACTGCTACTACTGAAATGTAAGAAATCCTTACAGAGCCTGTGGCCAGTTTTCTTTTTCTAAGTACTGCTTTTCTAGGGAGATACTTGTGTCCTTGATATATATCCTTTGAATATTTTTCTTTCTCTTTTCTCCTTTTTCTCTCTCCTCTCTCTTCTTTATGTGTTTGTGATACACATAGAAGATGCTTCAAGGGCAATTGTTACTTTGCTTGTTACATGCACAAAAGAACTGCATGGCAACTTTCCAGAAACACAAAGCAAAGAGGAATATAAAGAGCATTTGAGATGGTATATTGGGAGAGAGAAGTGTATTTTTATACTGATAATGATAAGACCATTTGGGGGGGGGAAGCAGTTTGTGAGTGTCAGTAGTCCTAAAAAAGTGGATTCCTCTGGTCTCAGTCCCAATCTTCAGACAACAGAAGTTTGCCTCAGATAAGAACTTTATTTTTAAGGCTACCATTGCCACATCTGCAAGGATCCCTCAGAAGTTTTGCGTCGTAAGGTCTTATTTCATTCTGAAATCTGCTGACGTCCATAGAAAAAACTGCACCAGCATCAATGAGTTTTGAATGAGACCCTTAAAGCATCAGTCTCTAAAAATGTGACAAGATGTACCAAGAGACTGTCTAGTATGTTTTATTCTCTTACCCATGACTTTATATCATGAAAATGAATGTTTTTTCACTGGACTGCGAGACGGGTTTGTTTCTGAGAAGTTGGATCTATAATTGCTTATGACTATTTTGTCTGAAAATATTTGCAAATGGGAATCATCTAAATCCTGAAGATGCTTCCTGTGTACCCTACAGAAAATCAATAATGAGAAATTAAAGCAGCCTGTGAGATTACCTATCATCTTCTGTATAAAACTGTGTTGGTGCTTGTGTCTGACATGAGAGGAACAGGCCCACAGAAACACTATTCTGAGATAAGCCACCTGCATTACAGAGGCTTGATGTTTAACACAGACCATAACTTCAATTTTTCTCATGATTAGATGGCATGATTCCTCATTCATCAACACCCTTTTAATGCAGTTGACAATAGCCAGGCATGTAATTAACTTACACTTAAATTTTAATTGTCACTTGCTTTTTATTTGGTCCTCCTAATAACCAAGTCATGTCATTTTGCCATGAAAAAATAAGCTTTGATGAGAATAAAAGACTTGCAATTATGGGAATGCATATTGATAGAATGTATTGCTGGTGGTCTCACTATATGGTCTGTTGGAGTCAATCTCAAAAGTCCAATCAGATCAAGCTTATATTAGGCTCTAGTAACATATCTACTGACTGATGAACAAACTACACCCTCTCAACTACAAGTCAGTGTGATTGTGAGTTTTCATGGACTGTGTTTTTAAAGAAATAAAATAGATAATAAATAAATGTTCATAAACTGGGCTAAAATGAATCAAGTGACAGAATTGGCAATCTCCACCATTTTAATCTCACCCATTTTCCTGGCTGAATTTTTGCCCTGTGCCTGTTGATAGGTTCTGTTCGTGATCAGATTTTTAGTGAATGATGTGTACACTAAACAGGTGTAGAAGTGTATTCTAGGAGGTTAACTAGCATTAAATGTGCTTTGGCCACTTTCACATAAAAAATGTTTTTATTTCAATTAACATATTGTTAATAGATAATATATCATATATTATATATGATAACAATAGAGAAAATATTTTAATGTTAATGGTTTTCATTTAATATTAGTCAGTAAAAACTTCTGTAAGCAGCACAGGCCTGCATATCTAAGTATTTCTGAAGACAATTGATTTGAAATGTTTAGCAAAAAGAATATTAGAAACTTGGATTTTGTTTAGGTGCATCCATTTTACAAGGAAAAAAAATTGCTGTAGAGCTTTTCTGTGCAGGGTCTCCACCAAGGTGAGAGTTTTGCATAGGGATGTTTGGATATGGACAAAAAGTTGGTCTTAAAGAGAGTCTTTCCTGTGTGTTTAAACTTGTTTGTCATGCTAGATATTAGAAATTAAACACAATTTTATATGAAGTTATCTCTTCAGTCTGAAACTCTTAAACAGACTACATTTTTCTTTTCAGTGAGAGAAATTAAATTTGTGTTGTTTTTGTAAAATAAACACACTGAATTCCTCAAGTAAATTTTTTTTTCACCACTTCCCCCACCTCCAAGTCCATTGTAAGTGATAAAGGAAGTTAAAATAGATTTCAGTATAGATTTTTATTTTCCTTGGGTTGTGAATTGTAGAGGTTAAGATAATGTCATCAGTTAGAGATGGGTACAGGGCTCCCACATTTTTTTCAATGGCATATCAGGTTCATAATCTTTTATGTATGGGGGAAAAAAACTTTTCCAGCTCATACTTCAGTTCTTTTTTTTTACCTGTTCTCTGTTGTGGATCATGGGAATATTAGTAATTTCAAAATTACTCTTGTATCACTTTCTGTTCATCTATGCTGCTGTGTTTATTCAAGCCTTCTCATACTCTTAAAACACTTCCTTTTCCATATAATTCTCTACATTTATTTCCCTCTTATTCTTTATCTAGGCCAAAGCATCCATCCTACTGCACCCCTTCTCCCTGCTTGACTGTGCCTTGCTATTGTACCAGTAGTGGTCTGTATCTGACATTTTCAGATTACAGTTTATCCTTCCTCTTAAAGATAGCTGCTTGGCAGAGACTACAAAGAGCTCACCAGGTGTTCTAGGTTCACTGTGGAAAACGGTTTCACACGGTTGTTGTAGATTCCCATGATGTTGAAACAGTTGAGTGAATAAATAGGAAACCAAATCTTTCATGGCTGATGTAGCTTTCATAGCTGCTCTTGCTGCTCCGTCCTGCAATACCTCGTAATGTGAGATCACTTACACATTGAGTTTGGGGCGATTTATTGTTTTAGACACACCATCATGCTTCCTTCTTCAGGAAGCTTTGAGTAGAAACTTGGGTTTAACCCATGTTAGACCTATGATAGGAATGGTTTTAGTCCATATTAGGGCTGGACAAGCATTCCCAGTGTAATGTTCGGATACTACAGCCTTCTGTAAACCATCCCATCAGGTCTGGTTTATGTGCAAATCACAAGCTTTACTTTTGCAAATGGTTCCAATTTTTGTGTGAGTGATCAAAGGGTTGTGGCACAACAGGATCACTTACTCCAGAGATGTGTCTGGATCAAAGGTTAACATTTTTTGCATGGAATATTCATTTTTAGCTTAGGTCGAACACTGTACGGTTTAGCTGGAAGCAGTGGTCAGGGTTGCGTTATCCTTTAAGAAATGAACGTAAGTAATGCCAAGCAGAGAATCACAGCACATGACTTAGGAAGGCCAAGAAGAAATGGTGGTGAAACTAAACCAGACAGAAAGGAAGCTGGTTCAAAGAGATGATGGAGCAAAGGTGAAGGGAGGGATACAGGAAAGGAAGAAGGGAAGAGTGTCTCTAAGGCACACAAGTCATAGGGCAGAACTGTGCACGGCCCAGTCCAGCAGAGCATGGCTCACGCAGACTTACGGAGTCTGTGCTCGTGTTTTACCTGAGCAGGGATCTGCCCCTCCATCAATCCCTGCTGTGTGTGCTCACTGAGGTGAGCAAGCCCGGGGTGGAGTGGGAAGGTCAGCTTCCCCAGGCACCTGGAGCAGATTCACCACCCACTTGGCTGTGTGGCAGCCTTTGCTTAGCATTGTTCCTGTGCACTTATGGAGGCTCCCACCCCCCTGCAGGGGAGCTCCATCTCAGGACAGGAAGACTTTGTGTCCTCATCGGGTGGACACACAGATCTTTGCTTAAGCACTCACTTGGTGGGTTTTCTTAGAGGGATTTATGGTTCCTCCCTTACATCTCAAGTGACTTGGTTCCATAAATGGTTCGAATGTCGAGAGTAAAATACATATTGTGACAGTTTAGTGAACTAAACCATACCACTTAATTATTATTTTTTTGTGTGCTTGGAGTGATTAGCCCTGGAGAGCATATTGCTGCACCATGCAGAGTTATTAACTTACACTGCACTAATTTCTAGTTTGACTTCATAGGGTTTTTTGACGTTAGATGGTATCCTTATGTGCTACAGAAAAAGCAATCTCTGCTTCTTTTCTCAAGCATGTCCTGATGTTGTTGCTGGGCAATCATTAACTTAAATTTCATTTGCAAATAAATAAATAAATAAACCCAACTTCTCATTAATAAGAAATTGGTATGTGTGCAAGCCTGTTCTTTTAGACCCTCATAACTCAGCCAAATAAAAACAGATTTTCACCGGCCTACCAAAAAGCAAATGTCCAACCTAGAAAGCGCATTTAATAACTTCCCCCCTTCTGTTGCTTTTTTTTTTTACATTGACATTAATCTCCTGTGCACATTTGGAATTTGGAATGGAGTCATTTTCTAGCTGCAGTGCTTCCAATTTTAAATATTCTGTTTCCTTTCAGTTTTTCCAAGCAATTCAGAGATTAGTAACACTGTAAAACATCTAAAAGCATGCTGGAAGTTTCCTGCTGCTTCAAGTGTTGTGTTATGTTATCTTTGGAATAATTTTAAGGTCCCACTGGTGTAGTATAACAAGTTATTATGTCATGGAGCTTATTAGTATGCCTATGGGAAACATTAATTCACACTGACATCATACTACGTTTTTCAATAAATCAGGGGATTTTTTGTGTGTGTGTTTTAAGAAGTGATGATTTTTTTTTTTAAATGAAAAAAAGTGATCAGATTATTTTTCATCTGTGTTGGGACATATAGTGAATGGCTTGGAGGATGTGCGTCATTATCTCAGCAGTGACCTCTGCATTGTTGCAGGGAATGGAAAGAGCAGGGTTTTGGGTGGTTTAAAAGATCTTTATTTTTCTAGCATATAGATGTTATTATAAAAGACTTTTTACTCTGTGATTACCACAGCAGGCTTAAATTGCTTGGGCTCTGGTCATTATTATTTCTGTAATCCCAAAAGTTTATGATATTATTCAGGATCTAAAAAATGACAAAGTAGACTTAAATTTGGTAAGGATTTAATGTGTGATGCATTTCTTCTGGAGCTGAAAAGTCTGTTTTTGTTGACATAGAGAACTGAAAAATGACCACAGACCACAAAAGTCCAGAAGCATTGCCAGGGAAAATGTATAAAAAGGGAAATGCCCTTACTGTGCTGTCTGTGTTCAATTGATTTTATTCCCATTTCCCAGATATACTGTTACTTAGAAAAACAAAAACAAACTATGTAAGCTGTTGATTTGTCTATGGAGCATGAATTAAACTAAGAATTGAATTTAACTTCTGTAGGATAGCTAAATTATTATTATTTCATTAAGGCATCTGGCATTTTGCGGGCATTAATTGACTACCCAGATGCGTAAGTGCAATTGCAGTTGTGTAGCTGGAGATCAAGAGGTAGAGCTTTTCTTATGGGTGACACACAGGCTTCTGAGATTGTGGAATGACCAGAGTTAACTCCCCCTTGGGTTCAGTTTGCCTGTGAGAATACATGCAGTTTGGCTGTTATGAATACATCACAGGGGGAGGGGGCATGCTGGAAATTTGGGCCTCCACACCAGTGGCATTTCAGATGGAATAAATTCATTATAGAGCAATGTCTTGCATGTGGGATATATTTCTTGGTAAGTGCTACTTGCCACAATCAGATCATGAAAGCTCTCAGTGTTTCTAAATAAAAGGCCAGTTATGACAAGTGTGAGCATGTTCCATGAATAATGTTGATCCATGCTTTAAAAAGTACTTTACAGGAAAAGTTTTTGGCATATCAGCCTTTTGCTGTGGCAGGGCTGGGGCTGTTCCCTCAGACTCAGCAGCACTAACCAGCAGGGTTAAAAGGCTCCAGTTTCATTTTCAGGGCTCATGGACCAGGTGGCTGGATGTGTAGCTGGTGTGAGATGATGTCTGTTTGCAGTCAACAGGATAGACACACTTAGAAATTTAGCTAATACTGTGGAAATTAAATTAAAGTAATAAAGTTAGACAGGCATGATATACCCATGATATTAACTTTCCCTGAATCAAGTTGGTAAGACTAACTTCACACTCACATGACAAAACGAAATCTGACTGAATATGTAAAGGCAGTCATGTGAAACTGCAGGGTGAAAATTCAGTAGGAGGCTGGAATGTTTAGGTTTTGGCAGCAGGTGTTTAAAGCAAAGCACAAAATACTGAAACTGTTATGAAGAGCCTTCAGAGATAGCAGCATCACATACACTGAGGTGTTTTTCTCTTGGTGATGAACTCCAGGCTGGGTGTCATATATCAGTGTGTCCCTTGCCTAGGATGACCAATTCTATTTACTTCCAGTTCTTTTCCATCTAAAAACAGTTATGAAATTCAGGCATTTTAAGGCAAGAAGTGGGACCCTAATCCCTTCATCTGCTCTGTGAACTGTTGTGGCTCATGGACATTTCATAGTTAATTCTTTTACCTGGAAGAGGGAATTTGAACAAAAGCACTTTCTGTAGTCTCTACTGGCTAAACCTTGGGGGGAAAAGTACTGCTGTGTGTATCTACCAAATTACAGTAATTTGAATTACTTTTTCCAAGTAGTTGGCTCCAAATAATTTTTCTGTGACTCCTTGCTCTGCCCTCCAAAAAATAAGCGGTTAATTTTTTTCCTAATGTGCTGCCTTTTGATAGTTTTCACAAGAATGTGGCAATTTCTGATATCAAAGTTAAGAAAGGCTTAACGAATTGAATAAATCATTAAAAAATGCAGACATTAGCTATAAAAGTGACGAGCATATTATCTTAGTGTAGTTTCTGAGTCATCGGGAGCAGAAAGGCAGTGATTTATATTCTGGGCTTAATTGTCGGTCTTGTCCATAAATGCAAGAAATGCCAAAAGTCCCATTGCCTTTCCCTGGCAGCAGCCCCAGAGCCAGCCCAATGGATGGAGCAGCCCCCAGGCATGGAGCATCAGCTGAAGGAGCAGGGTGGTGCTCCCAGAAATGCACTGTGGTAATCACCTTTATAGCCCTGCCCGTGGCTCAGGATCCTGCGGAGGGGGGGGAGGCACCTGGGTGAAGGTTCTCCTTCCCACTGCTTGGAGAAAGGCACTGATTGTGGTGAGCAGGATCTCCAGGGATGAACAGGGCAGCATGCAAGTGGATTAGGGCTGCAAAGGAGCCCAGGAGAGACATCCTCTATTTTTCTATTTTTGTGGTTTCACTTGATGCCATTTCCCTTACGCTTCTGTTTTCTGTGCATATATTTCCGTGTATGGAAAGCTTACAGTCTCCTGCTGGAGATCACTTTGCTTGCTTTGGGTGGGGCAGACTCCAGAGCCTCGCTTGTCTAATGGTGAGAATGTCCCCATGCTGTGGGATCCTGAATGGCCAAATACTGTATCAAGGTGAAGGAACAATTATAAGTGTTAGTTTATGGATACAGTGTTTGTGGCAAGTATCTACTTCAGCAACAGTAGTAGAAGATAAACAACCAGCACTAAAAGACTAAAGAAAGATGATGAATATACATGTATCTGACAGGAAGATCCATGAAAGTACAAAGCAGCTCAATTTTATGAAAATATAAAGATGCATTTCTTCTTTTACTAACATAGATCAGAAGAATTATCATGCATTATATTAGGCAATTTAAACCAAAATTTGCCAGTCAGTTTGGAAGCAAGTTTAAACATAAGTCAGTATCAAGATATGATGTCTTTTAATGCATGTCAGCCTTACTTTATACTTAAAAATTAACTGGCTATATAATGATTTACATAGTTTAAAAGCAGTTGCAACACTGCACATGAATAAAATGCATAAAATATAGTTTTATTGAGTTTATTTCTCGTAAACAACAATGCAAAGAGAAAAACAATGTGAGTGATACACAGGAATACTATTTATTTCTGAAAAAGGTAAGAATGGCATATCAGATTTTTGATTGGTATCCATTGTTTCTGATAAATACAAGAAGCCCAAAGAAACAATGGCCAAAATAAATGGTCAATGTCTGAGCCTAAGTACGGCACACTAAATCTGCACACATAGGTCATAGTAATTTTTTTCATAGGTTGTGTCTGTATGTGGGAAAGAAGTAAAGATCAAACCCTAAAAAATACATCATTTTTATGCCACTCTGTTATAGAACAGCATGGACATCCTTAATGAGAAGTGCTGCTAAAAGAATATTTCTGCCAGTTTGTTTCCAGGCACACTGTGGCAAAAAGGAGGTGTCTCCTGAGAATTAAATAGTAATAAAATGGAGGGTGGTGCGTGTGGGGGTGTGGGATAATAGCAGAGTAGGTTAAGAACAAAAAAAGAACAAACATGGTACTTGAATTTTCCCCCTTCTACCAGTTCATCAGCCATTGCAACAGCTTGAGGTAAAGAATTTGCAAAACATACATGGAGAGCTTTTTGCTGCTTATTTTTTTTTAATCCCTGAAGTCCAACGGTGATGATGAAGGTAGCTGTGACATTTGCAATTTTCCATGCACCAGCCCATTCCATTTTCTTCCCTGGTGCCACTTACATGGTACAGTAAGCCTCCAGCATTGACAATAATTATAGCCTGAATAAAATGAAGAAGGTAATATGAACAAAGCTCTGCTGTAATTGCCTTTTCATTATTTGCTAACAGTTAGTTATTCAGTCACAGGGAAAAAATTACACAGTAATTGGTTGACAATAGGAAGCTAAAGCTAAATTCCAGAACGATGATATTTTTGCGTGTTGGTCTTTTAGACCTTTTATTCATATTTTGATTAAACAGCTAGAGCATTAAAGTGAAATATAAATGTAGCCTTGGTTCAGATTCCATAACATTAGTTTCCACCTCACACAATTTTCATTCAGTTTTGAATTTTAAGCTATCACATATGGCAGCCCTGTAAATATTGTAGCCTATTGACTTTGAAATATAGATTTGCAACTCTCATTCACTTAGTTTAACAGTAGCAAAGAATCCCTTTCACCTTAATGCTTTTAAAAAGTGTCCAGTGTGACTGTGTGCAAACAATTTAGTAGTGTGGTTCTGCCTTATTTTAGATACTGAAGTGGAGGAACACTTGTGTTGTCGCTTGCAGTGAGTTACTCCCTGTACAGGTGTGGTTGTTAGGCTTTCAATGACTTTTTTTCCCTTGTTTGTGATAAAGCCTTTAAAAGGGAGCAGAGCTCAGGGGCTGGATTGATAACTGGAGTCAGTATATTTACTTCATCAGACATTTAATTAGAACAATGTTTTCCTATAAAGTGTAATTATTAGTGTTTCAGCAAGCAAATTTTTGCAAGTCTCAGGTCTAAACTACGATGTACTACTTTAGAGCTTCAGCTGGGCCAGAAATTAGAGGAATTATTGTAACTTGTATTCTGGGATAATAAAGGTCATGTAGCTTTATAAAAGCTCGAACTCCAGCAAAGTAATTCCTGGAGGAAAAAAAATCCTGCAGAGGCTGAAACCAAACAAAATGTAAGTTAAAACACGGTTACAATGGAGTCTTTGAAGAATTTTGTTCTTATCAAAGCTGGCTGCCTGTCGACAGGCCCTGGAGGATGGGCTGTGAGAGCCTGGCCAAGGGCAGTGCCCGCAGGGTGAGCTCTGCCGCCGCCTGCACTGACTGCCTGGGAGCGGGGACACCGTCCTGACCAAACACAGGCAGCTAAAGCTCGTTCCTGGGCACTTTATGAATATAATCTGCAAGGCAAAGCCATGCCTTGTTATTCTGGGCCTGATCCAAATGGCAGTGAAATCAATGGAAATCTTCCTGCTGGGTTCAGCAAACTCTGGATGGGGCCCTCCAAAGCGAAGAGCCGAAGGAAGTGCCGGCAATAAACAAACATAACCCATCAACCCCGTTCTGATGTATATTTCATACTTTGCCCTTACTTTTATTTCAAGTCCTAGATCTTTATTATAATCAGTCAGCATCCTGGCTTTCAAGTTCTGAATGGGCATCATAATTATCTAATGCAACTACTCCAGAAATCAGATTAGTAATTAGCTGAACCAAACTGATTGGTGTGACTTCCTGAATGCATCTCTTTAATGTTGAACATTTGCTTTGTGCTTGAAGGATTTGTTTGTGTGTTTCTTGTGTGTGATGAGAGCTTTTCTGTAATTAGCTCCTGGGGGACAGCATATTCTAACAGTTAAAGAATAATTGCAGCCCTATGAAATGTGAAATGGCTTGGGCTGGCTTTTGTTGCAGCTTAATTGTATGCAACAAGTACAGGAGGCTTTTCATTTCACATCATGATAGTAAAGATGTAGCTTTCATAAATAAAGAAAGGAATTTTGTACAGTGGTAAATAGTCTCTAATGTGTTAATTTTTCAGAAAAAACCAAAACAAACAAAGCACATTTGAGAATTCTCGGTGTTATTGAAGTAGATGTTCATCATTGTTTCATTAGCTTGTAGTTTCTATGTATGACTTTAATGAAAAGGAAAAAGGAAAAGAAAAACAAGTGTGGCAATAAAAGACAAATGACTTGGTGGTCAGTCTAAAGCAGCTCATTTTCCTTTGAAATAAAAATTTAAATGCTTTTTCTTCTAAAATTTCATGGAAGAGAAATTGGGTTTTTTGGACAGCAGTTACAACAGCTTTCTGGTATAATTATTTTAATGGGAAAAGAAACTTAGTATTTAACATTTTTTCTTTGGAAAAAAGGGAGGGGGGATAAGTGGTTTTTATTTTCCTCTGTTCATACATGGGCATGTTCTTTGCCTGTAGGATATTGCTGTTAACTGTTCCAAATAATTGCAGCTGTCCCTCTTACCTTGCTGTCTGCTTGCGGCCACCCTTGTGTGCCACTTGCCTTATTGCTCAGTGTCTGTCAGAGAACCGATCTGGGGGTACCACACTGTGTGTAGCAGGGAGCCCTTGTGTGCTTGCCCTTGCACATAGCCTGAGTTTGCTGATTGTTAGTGTGTCTTGTGCCTAATGCCTACAGATAGAATTGCTAGATGCTACTCACAGGAGGGCATTTTGAATGCGGAAGTTTTTCCACCCAGTACCCAATTTACTAGCCTGATGCACACGTCCTTGCCATTCTGCACATTCAGAATGATGAGTGCTAATTCAATATTTATTGGTACCTAATTGATATTGTTCAATTACCAGCACTTCGCGATTGTAAGATGAATTATCCCATTCATTCGTATTTTTTCCTTCTAATCAAAAGACAAAATTGTGTAAGCTTGAGTTTAGGTTAATCATCAAAGCTCTCGAACCATCTTTAACATAGGCAGCATTGCTACAGTATATCTATAATCCCCATCCATTCCTGTGGCTAGTGGCATGTAGCATTTATTTATTTTTTCAGTATAGATGACAGTGATGCCAGAGTCTCATTGTCATCTAGATCTGATAACTGCGAGTCATTTTGATGTGGTTCTGGGGTAATCTACAGTGTCAGACTCTCAATGTCATCTTGTCACTACTACTTCTTTCCATAGCATTGCCATAGGCAATAGCTCTGCTGCTGCATTTCCTTCAGGGGTTTCCCTGCAGAGGCTACAGATCACATGAGAAGTTACCACAGTTACTCGTCCCTGGTAATGGAAGGAGAGCAGAGCTGTGTCCCCCACAGCGACCCTGCAGTCAGTTCTCCAGCTGGGCTTGGCCATGGCTGAGGTTCACTGCAATGCTTGGTGGGAAACAGGTCCATGGGATGCTGCTGTTTTTTCTTCCATGTGCAAGTGCTCAGTCTCTGCATTCCTCTCACCAGGGGAAAGGGAGGGTGTCCTGCTCACGCTCCGCCTGCGCTTCCCGTGGGTGTTGAAGCAATTCCGATAAGAAACAAAGGATTTATTTGTCCAACCTTGTGTTTTTACACTGCTCCCTGCAACACAACAAGACCTCAATATAGCTGTTGAATGGCTGTCACTTTTGGCGTGGAAAGTTCTTTGACAGAGGAAGTGAGAGCAGTGGGTGACCTAGTAATGAGATTGAAATTCTGCCTGTGCTGAACGCTCTTAGGAAAAAAGTGAAAAAAGCCCTCTGAATTTGTGCTTGCTCTGCACTGTGACCTTGTGTGCTGCCACCTTACATACTTTGTACTCTTCTGTGCAACAGCTGGCCAAGAGGGGTTTGAGCACTGCAGCTTTTGTCTGGATCTGACAAGTAGGAAGGGCTCAGAAAACAGGTTAATTCAATGAAGTAGTTATTTTTGTTTAGCCAGTGGTGTTATGAAAACAACATTCTGCAGATAACGTTAACTTAGTCTGTTCTTAGGGAATTTTGCATCTATTTGAAAACATTATCAAAGTGATTTTATAATAATTATCAGTATTTTCTAAGCAGAAGCCTAGTGTTTGGTGAACAGAAGTGTTTAACTTCTTGAAAACTTTTTACACAAATTTTGGAGAATGTTGCTATGAAAGTAGTTGAAAATGGTCTGCTGTTATCAAATTTCAGGTTGTGTTTAGGATGCTGAAAGTAAGTGAGAGAGATGATTGTCTTAAAGTACCTTTTTAAATCATGTATTTCCTACTTGCTTCTCATCCCTAGGGATAGGAGTATTCACTCTTTTCTTCAGAGGACTAGGAGGAAAACACTCCCAAAAGAATTTAAATGTCTGGTATGCATTGAGCCTATAGGTGAAATTAATTTTTATTAAATACAAATTACTATATTTTTCAGTGAACAATCATCTTGGCCAGTGGAACCATGTTTGTCGTGGTTTACTTGTGGAAAATTGACCCAAGACTGTACCTAATTCTTTAAAAAATTGAGTTCTGCTTATAAATGATCCTGATAATATGATAGGTAACTTTTCATCAAAAAACCTGTGGGAAGAATGAAATATAAACTAAAAGGGAATTTTTCCCCCATTAACTGGCTTCATGACAAAAGGTTATTGACTTGACAGAACTTAATTGCGTGTCATAGTATTTTTTTTTCTTTCTGAAACATTGTGGTTTAACAGTTTCCATGGAGGAGGCAGTGGTGAGGCCACAGTTCAGATGTGGTGGAACCCTCCAAGCCCTTTGCCTCTGGTTCAGCTCTAAACCCCTTATCTACTTCTCATCTGGCTTTAAAAGAGATCACTTGACAAGTGACTTGTTTAATGACATGGAGCATTTTAGTTGACTAAATGCTTGGAAAAGCATAGGGTTCCTTAATCCCATACACACATCTAAGTAAGCAGAGATTTGAGAGGATTCAGTAGAGGCTTTTTGACTAGTACAGGACGAAGGTGCAAGTGTTAATTTAAAAAAATAGAACAATCTGAAAAATTAGTATTTGATAGGTTAGTCCAAGTTTCTGTCTTACTGAGTTGCATTGAAATAGAGGGACAGGATAACTCAAGTAATGCCACAAGACAGCAATTACTTCCAGCAGGTACATAACAAGGTGATGAATGGGATTATTCCAAACTTGAATTTCTTGAATTAAACGATAACTTGTTGAAATAGCGTGCACTGGTGGAAAGCTGGTCAGCCCATAAACCCTATGTATTAGTTTTCTTTCCATCTAGTTAGAAGCATATACAATTGTATCACTACTATTTTTAAATATTCTCTGACATGAAAATGAATACAGAATTTGGAGTGTGTGCTCAAATTTCACATGTCATAAAGTCAAGACATGACCATTAGAGTTCAAACTTGTAGAATAACGTCCAGGACTAATGCCATCCTTTAAAAGGCACCACATTTTGTGCTGCTAACATAAATGTAGCATAAATGTAACTATGACCAAGCGTCTGATAGTATAAGTAGCATAAACTGTTCCTGAGTGTTAACCTATAGGGGAAGCCTTTGTTGCTGTGTGGCTGGGTTGATAAGTGTGTTACTGAAGTCACTCGGGTACAGTGGGCTGAGAGCAGTCGTTTTACTGCCTTCCCCTAGAAAGAATAGTTTTATTTGTCTTTTACTTAATCTTTCTAAACAGAGAGTCTTGGCTAACTGAAGTCAATAAGAAACTTACCATTGACTTCAATAGGTTTTGAGTCAGTTCTTTAGGCCTTTAATAATTGTTACATTTTGACATGAGTATATTTGCACTCAGAAGGTGGGAAGCAAACCTGGATTTTTTTCTTATGTTATGTAGTGCTTATTTTACTGTGCTCTTAATACATCCTAACAATTATTCCTTCCTGTGCATCGAGCATCCATATGATTTGTGTTTCTTTTCAGTACTTAAAACTAATCTTTGTTTTCTCAGGCTTTTAGGTGGGACACTTACCTTAATCCTCTTATGTTTGTATGCCTTGAAGTGATGGCGCTTTGTATGATTTAGGATTTCAAGAGCCTGACTTAGAATCTTGAGGTCAGCTTGACCTTCTTTGTTGGATGGTTTTATTTTTTTGCTACCACAATTGTGAGTAAGTCTCAGAACTTCTTCTAAGTCTCCAGCACCAGTTTGCTTTCTTCTCTCCCCCCAGGCACATGCACACACTTATTTCTTTGTTATTTCTTTTTCTTTTTTGGCCTTATTACTTGCCTGTGAAATAAGGTTGTTCAGCAATTAAAAATATCTATCCTTTCTTAGCATTGTCTTACTTTGAATCTTTATCTTTTTTCTTGCTACGGACTAACATTTCACCGTACTAAAAAAGGACATAATCTCACTTTGTAATTCTTTAATACTGTGTTACTGTGGTTTTGTTGGTTTATTGAATTGCCCTTTACTGTGCATGAAATATTTTTTTCATTTGATCCTTTCAGGAAAAAGAGCATTGTTCATCAGAAGTTAAGAAAGCAGAGGGTATTGATCATTTGCTAAATCAACTACAACATTATAATTTTGTGTGTGTGTTTGATTCATGCAACTTATTAGTTATGACTTCACTCAAATTTTTACCTTTTTTGGCTGATAACCAGGTCTTGGGTTTTTATAATACTGGAATATAGTCAGCTAAGACAAATTGATTCAGACAGTTGTCACAGAAGTATTTAGCTAAAATTACTTCAAAAGTTTTACACTGCTTGACATTGCAGTACTGTCTTTGAAGTGTATACCCTGAAAAATATTTGTTATTAACAATTCCAGACAGGTGTTTCACCAAAGACATGTGAAGATGTGTAGAAGAGGAGATTAATATTTTGCAGTAGGTTTAGCCTCTAGAGGAAATATTTGTCTTACTCATTTGGAATTCCACTTGTCACTTCAGCAAAAGCTTTGTTCGCTGTCAGGGTTTGTTCTGAACAAGTGAAATGAAACTGTATTTGGTCATAAGAATTAGCACAACATATGCTTGGGTGTTATTTAAATAGCTGCTGTGAGATAATTGTGAGGCAATCTTTTGCAGGCTGTGGTTCTGTATGATACTTAAAGGAGGGGAACTTAATTGCAATTAGAAAACACATTGGGATTAAAAACACTACAAGAACTGCAAGAAACCACCTAGATTAATGCTGCTGTGGCTGTGGGTGAGATCCATCTCACCTGCCAGAAGCTTTGGAGTCTGGAAGGGACAGAGCAGGCAGCGTGACATCCAACCTGGCTCCGAGACAGTGGCTGGGGACACCCTCTGCAGCTGCTGCTGTGGGCAGTGGTAAGGGGTGGTGACTGATGGGGGGCTCAATGTCATGGGGAGCAAGCCTGTGTGTTGTAAAGCAATCTGATTCAGAGCCCTTAAAGGCTGTAGGGCTGTGTTAGCTGAGGGGCAGGAAGGGACCAGTCATGGGGGTCATGGTGCTGCAGGTTTGCAGCTGGGGAGAGGAATAAGGCTGTGTACTGCTTGTCCTCACTGCTGGACCTGCTCTTGAGCTCTGAGCTGAGGACTAACCTGACTGAGTTCCTGCTAGGCTGAGATAAGCGCTTAAGGATTCGACTGAATCACAGCCTTGCTACCTGATACCTTTTGTGATTATGAGCAAGGAAATTGTTTAGAATACTAGAAAGGAAATTATGAAATAACCTGTTTTTATTTGGATGCCAAATATAAGCTATTCTAGTGAGGTGGTGTCATACAAATTGCTGCATGCTTTTAGTAGGTCAAATTAAAAATTAATTGAGCATGAGTTACTGGTCATACAGGTATGACAGGTTTTTAATCCCCATTTTTGGTGAAATGTTCTACTACCTGCTTAAAATGTGAAATTTCAGTGCAGGGATGTCAGGCCTCTGGGAACACTGCCCACTGATGCCACATTTGTTGGTGATGGAAAGCACAGAGATCACAAGAGAGCTGCTGAGATCAAGAGGAGCAAGGGCTTAGATTTTTCTTCTGAGCAAAATGTGTAACATTTGGGTGGGTTATTTAATTTCTGCCGAGCCCTACTGTGTGAGGGAGGGCTGCAGTGAGTGTCCTCTGATTCCCATCTGTGAGCAGTCCTCATCCTCTCCTTCCATGACAGGCTTTGTGCTGGGTGAAGAGCTCCTGCTCCTGTGCAGGGACAAGGTGTGGCTGATGCATCCCAGATAAACCCTCACACAAAAAGGCACTGTGTTGCTGAATGGGATTCCAGTGTAGCTCTTTAATTTCATCTCTTGGAAATGTTTCTCCTCTTTCATCCAACTGCCTTTATCTTAACTTCTGATCTGAGGAAAGCAGCAGCCTTTCAAATTGAACAAACCGTGTTTCAAATAGGCTCTTCTGCTTGTGACAAGATGTACCTCATTTTCTCTGCAAGCCCTCAGCAAGGTCACACCTTTTTAATTTATTTTCTGTAAGAAAAATCTAGTTGCATGATAGAACAAGGCCAGATCTAGCTAGAGGTCATTTCTTGAACTAGTCATAAAGTAGAATAGGATTAGAACCATTTAATATCCCAGAAGTTAGCAAGCATGGTTATATTAAAATGTAGGGTTTGTATTTACAAAGCAACATAAATAGCGGCTTAAAGTTGTGGCCAATTCAATTATAATAAAGAGAATATTTTAGATTTTTTTCCCCTTTTTACTATGAGAGTGACCTTTCTTTTTCTTCTTTCCTTTATTCTTTTTTTTTTTTTTGGTAACTCCTAGACATAAAATCCCTGGTACAACCAGGTGACATCATAACTTGCATTATGTTTTTGTGTTTCTGAAATTAAATAATTCTGTGTTTTGTCTAGAAATAACCATATTTTAATGCAAAAATATATTTTATTAGTATGTATTAATGCAAGATTTACATGTGTTTAATAGATCTTATTATTCATACAGTAGCAGGAAAATACCTATCTAGATGCCACCTGTATGTTGTCCTAGAAATTGAAATAGATACATTTCTGAAAGACATTAGTTTTCAGTCTCATCCTTAGGCACATTGCTTATTCAACTGAAGAGCATATACTTATCAGCAGGGTAGTGCTTTTTTCAACCAAAATTTCTCAGCCATTTTTGGTTAGATTGCTCACTTTTCCTAGGGAGTTGTTAAGCCTATCTGTTTTCTTCCATATTTTCAAAGACCAGCTGTTGATTTGCAACATCAGCTTTTCACGCACCGGCGTTGTTTCAACAAGTGGCGCGTGGAAGAGAGAGACATTTTGGTGGCAGAGGTGCTGGAGACCCTTGCAGTGATAGGCAGAGCTCAGGTCTCACCCAGGTCTGGGTATGGGAATGTCACAGGGCTGCCAGGGCTGTTGGGGGTTCTCCAGGTGCCCTCACTGCTCAGGTTTTCTTCTTGTCAAGTCCATTATGTCAAAGGCCTATCTAAACTTCTTCGTGCTACATCATGGATGCAACAGACCGTAACATCTCCTCCTAAGTGCTTCCAATCCATTTGACTGACGTGTATGCTCACTATATGTCTGTGTGCTCAAAGTTTTGATTGAAAATATTGAAAAAGGCTATGTGTACCTGTGAAGTAGCTGGTTTCCTCGGAGTTGAGGGTTTTTTTATATAATTGATAATGTCACGATTACACTATGACCTAGTGCAGCTCAGTCGTTCGTTCTGTGTGTGTGTTGAAGTGTACAGGCACCACATTTAAATGTTGTGCAGAAGGGTGACCTGAATGCTCTGAAACTGAGGGAGGGATCAAAGACATTCTTGAGCTCTGACAATACCGTGCTGTGTGACGATGATTAACTTGTATATAACTGTGCAGCTCTACCTTACTAAATTCCTCTTCTATGGGTAAAATAATAGTGCTGATTGACATCACCATATGTGCTGAGGATTATTTATTAATAGCTACTCACATTTTTTGACCACTCAATAGATATCATTATTTTCAGTTGAACATAACTCACATTTTGATTTGTTTGACTAAATTTACACTTACATGGAGACTGCTTGGAAAAATTACTATAGTCCCACAGTAATTTATCAGCATGCAGTAATACTTCAGGGCAAATGGAAGCTTTTTCTAATAAAATTTATATATTCAAATAACACAGAGAATTTTTGAATATTGGAATAACACCAAGAACGTGTGTTGAAATAACAAGCCCTCAAATGTCAAAGGAATACAGAAAAGGAGATGGAATATTGCTCTTTTTCTCTTTCAAAATTAAAGTGATATTGAGTATGTCTTCTTGTTTTCCTATAAACATAGTTCTATGCTTTGCAGAGCATAATTAAGGACAAATGTGCTTTGGAGGGTTATTTGTTCCACTTTTGAGAAATCAGGCTTAAAATAAACCTCTGGTCAGAACATCACCTAAGAAGAAATAACTTTTTCTTTGTGAGACTAGGTCTTGTATTTCGAATTCAATAAGATTAATAACAAAATTTTTGGTCATCTTTCTTCTGGAGAGCCTGAGGAGCTCCCACCGCCAGGGCAAAGTGCAGTGACTGCAGGAATGTTGGTGTGACTGGGCTCACATGAGAAGTCCAGCTGATCAAAATGAGATTCACCTCTGAGGCTGAATAAGTAGAACTACAGCTGCACAAAAGCCTTCACAGAATCTGAGTCTTGGTCTGGTATGGCAGAGAGGAAATAACTCTGGGATCGTTCTGCTTCAGAGCTTCAATTAAGAGTAAGCAAAGTTAGAGATGTTTGAAAAACAATTGATTAAAATGCTGTCTCTAAAATATCTTTGCACTTCTCTTTCAAACAAGAATATGTTTTTATTCACTGTCTTCACTGCTTGAGCTTCTCACTGCATACTTGTTGTTCAGCGAGTCCTATGTCTCTAGATAGGTCTTCTTCATAATCTGAAAGTAAAGTGCTCTGCACAGGCATTAATAGGGACACAATATATGCTCTGCTTTTTTATTATTTCTTGCACTGAGACAAGACCAGTCTAGTGCAAGTGTCAAGTCTTAAAACTACCCATTTTTCTTCAGAAATTTCTTCTATAAATTACTGTATGGAGGAAAAGAGGACATTCTTGCTGTGTACAGAATGATCCTTCTTGTTAACATAGCTGGTGTTAAAATGTGTTCAGTGCATCTTGGAAATATAAACTCTAGTCAAAGCTACCTGCAATATGTTGGATGTTGTATATGCTTCTTGTTTTGTCCTTAAAAAAAAAAGTGTGAAAATAATTTTAATGAAAAGTCCTTCTAGATTAGGGAATAAAGACATTATGATTTAATTGGTTCATTGAAACTGTTTCTCAGTATCCTATACAGCTGGTAAAACTACTACACATTTCTCTTGGTTAATAAAACCTGTGACATATTTATGATAGAAATAACAGTTGCACAGAGCAACAGTGGTATTAGTGATTCCTAATGGTCTCTTTAAAACACAAATGTCTTACTTGGAAACATTTAGAATTTTTATTTTTTTAAATCAGAAAATCTTCTTCGTTAAAACAGTTCCATTTCAAATTGAAAAAGGTAGAATGATTTGTAGAAGATGTTCTATATTATTTGGGTAGACTATGAAAAAAACATGAAAGCCTAAAAAAGATCAAAAGTTTGTTTGTATCACTGGCTTATTTCTAGTGAAAAATCCTTTGACAGATCTCTGTCAACAAAAAATCACTTTAGCCAAACTTATCCCCATTTCAACAGTACTTTAGTTATCATAGTTGAATTAACTACTGATGTATTTCAAAATTTATTTCTGCTTTCTGGTAATGCAATATTTTGACATGGTATTAATTGATACTTGAATATTTTTTAATGAGAGAATGTATGAGAATATAGGAACTTCTGCCAACAGAAACTTCAATGTTTTCCAGCTTGATTCAGGTCAGGGAAGTTCAAGAAGCTAAGTACTAACATTTGCTGTATGTGCAGGAATAAACAACTTTTCAGTATAAGTACAAATAAAAGCATCAATTAAATAGGAATTAGATAGAATTTATATTGCCTAATATTATGTATCTTAAAATTTAGTAAGTAAGCAAAGATATAAGGCTTCCTTTACAGTCAAGCAATAGGAAGACTTACTTCCAAAGGGCAAAATACTCCATTTCAGGTGCCTAAAACACAGTATAGTTCAATTTTACAGGTGTTTGTCTTTATTGACTAGGCTGTTCAAGGGACCAGTAAGGCTAGAGGCTTCAATTTGAGACGACTAACATAGGTGAGATTAATCCTGTTTGTTATTCATGATGTAATAATAACAACATAGTTAGACTGATAATTGATTATTTGTTTGTTATGATGATCTGTGAAATGCAGAAATAAAATGCAGGGAAACTGATCTGCAGAATATGGCAGAAATAGGAGCACGAGTTTGAAAACTTTGTAATTATATAGATAAAAATAGGGTTCGAAAGGGAAAAAAAATTTAACACAAAACAGAGATAAGCTGTTGTGTGCTTAGATTTGTACCCACCTTTGAATTTGCCAAATTTGCAATGAGAGAGATTAATGCTTTTGAAATGTATAGAAAAATTGCTTCAGGATCTTGTTGTACCATCCAGAGGCAATGTCTCAGGCTAATATAAGATGGCACAGTTCATTGGGCTGAGCTAATTTTACCCTCAGAACATCTGTGGATTTCTGCTGGCAGTGGGATACTGTGCTCTGAGACACCTGTGTTGGGCAGAGAGCAGGATGAGGAATGTTTGCTGCTGCCTTCCAAACCCTGTGGAAGATTGTATGTAGGTTAACAGGTGAGTCTGAAGAAATCTGTGCTATAAATATTGCTCAGCATAATTTAGATTTTATGGACCTTTTCTTAATAAGAAAGGTCAAGGCGGATAGAGTCAAGGAAGTCAAGCTAGTATATGAAGCCAAATAGTGCCATGACTCCTAAAATATACTAGTTGCAGGCATTGGAATCATACTAAGGGATTAAACTTTCAGAGCTAGCTAATGCTATTGCCTTGGAGTCTGGGCAGTCTTCATTACTGTCCCTCAGGTGTATGGGTCTGAGATAGGATCCAGATCAGACCTTGATTTCTAACCAATACCAGGCCATGGGAGCAACATCACAGTGATGCTGCGTGTCTGAAGGTTATTGCCCATTGTGCATTCATGATGTACATGGTGGGTATTCATTTCCCCAAATGCAGTAACAAACTTTCTAAAAAATCAAGACAATGAATCATTTAATTTCCGTATTGCTACATATCAAAATACGTTTCTGTGTGTGCCCCTGCTCCCCCCAAACGAAATAATAAAATCTACATGGACTTCCCACAGGAAATGTTCCTGGTCATCATGATGCTTGTAACTGACCAAAAGGGAGAACTACTGTAGCTATTAAGATAGTGTGGGAAATTCATTAGTTATCATTTTTGTGAAGATAGGCATTGGAAAATGTAGAAATACCCTGTGGTATTTCATCAATGTTTGATATAGTAACATATTTCACAAGAAAGTTTTATTTACTTAGGCAATTAAGAAGCAAACCTTCCTGTTCTGTATTTGGCATTCTGTCCTAGAACCAAGCGCCCATGGCAAGTTATGGTTTGTTTTAAAATACAAAATGTAAATTGGAAGAGAATGCAGCACACACCTGCTCATCTCCAATCAGATAGGCAAGCAGTATGCAAAATGCAAAGCAAGCAGCTGTAGCAAAGAAAAAAACAAATCAGGACATTCTCTACTTCCATATAGAGAAGGAACTAAAGCAAATAGAGGAAAGGCACGAAAGACCTTGTATTTTCATCCTTTTCCACGTAAAAGACGTCCTTCTTAGTAAATGGCAAAAATAAGCATAGGAAAACTGAGTCTTGAAGTCTGTGTCTGGCCGTGGTGGGGAGTCAGAGAGGGTTCACCAGTTGTAGGATCCTGCTCCATTTGCTGCTTCTTGTGACAAGATCTTTTTTTCAAAGTTCGGATAGCGAGAAGGGTTGATACCGTTTGATAATTACATTGTACAGAAACACTTGAGTTTCTTGATGGCCTATTTATTTGATTTGCAGACATTGTGATTATTGCATTTTGGCTGTGGTCCAGTCTTTTCATAAGGCTTCAGAAGCAGTGGAATTAAAGCTCCAAATTACCTATTTGTTATTGATGGAGAGACTCCGCTTCTCTGTAGCTTTCTTTGGAATTGTTACTCCCTTTCATCAGGGTAAATGCCGTGCTGTGGTTGCACCATTGGTGAATACTGGGCTCCAGTTGCTGTTTATTTAGCAACTGCAAAGAAATGTTTATGTTCATTGTTAATTCCAGATAATTATTGCTGTTAGCTTATTTCATGTGTTCTGCAGACAGTAGTTATGCTAACAGATAGACACAGCCATTCATACAAACAATTACTTGCCTACCTTATAAAATTGTCCTCCTATTCTAGTATTATCTGTAGTCTATTGTTTTACACAAGTTTAAAAGCTTTTTATGCAACCACTCTAATTACTCATTTATTTAATGGATTACAGGCAGATGCCAAATCTGCTTTGCTTATAAGTATTTTGGAGTTCTGCAGTTGATTGTTTTATATGGCAAAATGCATAAACTTTTTTTTCCAGTTATTCATTTTTAATAATGTTTGCAGAAGAAACAACCATGCATGTAGAATTTTTTTTTAAATCACATTTATACTCCTGAAAATTTTGTCTCATAGAAGTCATTCCCAATAAATGCTTTGATGCAACTGAACTGTGTAAGAAAACTGATGCTGACTGCATTCCTGTTCTTTTCTCCGAGCAGTTGAAAGGTTTTGCAATGATAATTTTGCTTACAGTCTCCTTTGTTACATCCAGTAAAACACAACAGTCTGGGAGGGATCAGTGTACCAGATTGCACCAGGTGCAAGAATGAAACACAAGAATGAAACTGCATTTCTTCAGGCATTCTGTATTTTACATTGGTAATTAATCTGCACACGTTAGTAAAGACAATGAAATTACTTCAGCAGTGTTCAGTAAGAGCCAGAGCACCACCTCGAAATATTGCTTGTAATGATATGATAATCTGTTTTCAAAGTTCAGCCTGGAAATCTTGTTCACCTGTGTGTTCATGGGACAGCAGTGTGAAACTTGACACTCTTGGCTTTGCTTTGCTTACAGAACAGCACTCGATTGGTCCTTTGTATGCACCCATCCTAACTCCTCTGCTTTTTCATGGTGACTCCGTGCTGTGGATTGTGGCCATGCCTCTGCCACCACAGGCTAAATTCAGTATTTTTCATTGTGGCTCCTTCCCAGCAAGCTCCACGCTTACCTTTTTCTTGCTCCTTTATCCAGAATTTATGAAGCTCTTTCCAAAGCTAAAGTCATGTACGTAGGCTTGTGTAATGCACTTAGGCTGCTGCAGATGAGAAGTTAACTTTTAATTTATTTCAAACATGTTACAACTAACATGGCTTGTCTCAAGCTGTACAAGCTGTTAACACTTTATGCCTTGCAAAACTCTCTAGGTTACTTCTGGAATCACAGCAGAAATACAAGTTGTGAATGTCCCTACTATATTCCCTCTCTGTCTGTTCCTCCTGAGCTAGGGCAGAAGGTCTCACCTTGATGTTGAAGACTAACAATTGATTTGTAGCTCAGGCTGAAAAGAATTTTTTTTGCCCTGTCTTGGGCATTGCTGACCAAGTTATTAGAAGTTAGGAAATTAAGGACATGTTTGCTTATTTTTTTTGAAGTAGAATGTATCCTGAGGAACTCAAAAGTTCCTCAAAAAAAAAAAAATACTTAAAGAACATAAACCAACGTGCAAATGGGGTCACACTAAAAAGAAAAAAAACACAAAACCCACACATGACATGGTTTATGCATTTGGTTATTGACTCTGAATTAATATATTATAATTTCATTTCCATTTTAAATAAAACACCTAAATGCATAGCAATTCCTGGCAAGGTATGAAAGGCAAATAAAAAGAATTGATTAGCAAGAGGTGGGTTTTTTTAATACATAAAGTTTGTCAAAGCAGGTCAAGATGAACTATGCAATATTCATTCATATTTCAACAGTAAGCTCTCATTATGTAGTGTAAACTAATCTAGATCTCTCCATCTGGCAGTTGTGAGGAGAAGGAGACAAGTAGTCAAGAACATGATCAATCAGCTGCAACCCAGTTAAGTACTTCACTGTAATTAAACTTGAACAGCATTAAAAATTACATGCAGTAATTGAAGAGAGGTGATTTCCAGTGCAGTACCTCTAGCTTGTTTGGTGAGTATGTACTTTTATGAATATATAAATATTGCTTTTGGGCTTAATGCCCGCATACGAGTTGATACACCGAGTAGGTCACTGGATCACTTAGTGGTGTAAATCTGCCCAGTTGCTGTGATTTCAGTGGTGATACATTAGTGCAGGGTGGCTCGGGACCTTGCCAAGTCCATAAATATGAATGCCATTCTGTATGTTACACCAGCTGTGTAAATCCGAACTGTTAACATCATTACTGTGTATTTATCACTGCCAGACTAAGAAAGCTGTGAAGAAACAGCTATGGTTGAAAGCAGTTAATTAATTAGCTTAAAGGCAAGATTGTGGCTTAGCTTAATACAGCTATGTAGGCAGGCACAAGCTGCAATGCACCTTTTTCCCTCTGTCCTGACTGTCCTTGGTTGTCCCCATGTTTACTCCACTGTGGCTATGCAACATGTGCAAAAATTCTTCAGGCGTATTAGAAAGAAGACATGTGGCTACCTCTTTTAAAATTAATTATTGCCTTAGATATGTAAGGAGTGGGGGTGTGTGGAGACAGTTCCTGAGGCGTTGATATGTTATTTCAGTCCAGTCCTGAAAAAGAATTTTTCTTATGTTTGCAGACTGGGGTCACAGAGCAGAGGGCAAGTCGTGAAACACAAGATTTTATGAGGAGTTATTTGGTTATGTTCTATGTCTAGAAAGTACCTTAGAGATGGATTAGGAGGAGAAATTTGTTAGTGTCTACTTAGGCAAGGAAAGCTGAAGAGGCCACGTTTCTTTCCTCTCAAAAGTGGTGTGGAGCTGAAGTGTCTGTGCAGCAGCTGAGGAAAGCTATGCTTGTGACTGGAGCACCCATGTAGCTATCTAATTTTAGTTTCATATATAATCACTCAGTAAAATGTCAAAAACCTGGGTTTGGGTTGCTGTATTTCACTGGAATAGTTTTAGACATCTGGGCTAAAGGGCATCCATAAATGACTGCAGTGTTTTACGTATGTATCCCTTGCGTGGAATGAGTCTTTGAGCCTTACACGGAGGTTACGATTTCAGGCATCACAAATGGTCTCTTTGGTATTATCTTCTGCCTGGAAATCCATGTTTCAGCGCTAAGCTATCACATTTTGTATTAAAAAAAAAAATAACATTTTGCCACCAGAGTTAGGTTCAAAATGGCACCCTCGAATGAGTGTTAAGGTTGTATCTTTGCCTGTCATACTAGATGTAACACTTGTCAAATAACACGGATGACCCTTAAGTATCTTCCATGTATCTCAGGTCTAGAGGGCAGGTTAAAGTACTGAATATCTCTTCAGAAAAAATATTTTCTACTTATTGTTTTTTTACTGAAACAATCAACCTACTCTCAGAACAATCTACAGAATGAACAAAAGCAAACCCCAGGAAAAGATGCTACTTCTGTTCTTTTTGTTAAAAATAAATCCAAGACACATGCTTTTGTCTTGGCAGGTTTATTTCAAGAGTAATACTGTGCTGTCATTGTGCTTGCTATCCATTTAAAAAAAAGCAGCAAATAAAGTGTCAGACAAAAGAGAAATGTTAATTAGAAAGTTCTATTTTTATATATCATGTTTAACTTGTAGGGTTGCTAAATATTTTCAGACTAAAACAGACCCGGATCCTGCAATATTATGGTGTCTGAATCACAAAATGAACAACAATCTGTTTACAAAGCACCCTTAATCATAGGCAGGCAGAGATCATACTGCTTTAGTATTTTTATGAGGAAAGCAATTTAGATTTTTTTAATTAATATTTCCTATGGTAAATATAAGCTTTGCAGTATAACAAGGATCTTCTCCCCTTTGGTTATAAGTAAATATTGTTCTTTGACAATATGTGTCTTCACTCGTGGGGTCACAGAGGAGAAGAGAGGATTCTAAGCTACAAAGCAGCAATCTGAGCATTTGGCAGAAAACTATCAATGCAGGGAATAATAATATCTAGCCCTAGGTATTCGTAAATTATACACAAGCAATTTACATATAATTTATGATTCTTAGTCTCATTTTATTACAAAATTTGCAGTTGTGTTTGTAGAAACACCACAGTCACATTAGTGGGAGAGGGCTATATGTATGTGTCTCCATTTGAACTACACTGCCTTGCAATTTCTTCCCCCTTTTCATCACAATAGAAGATGAATGTATTTGCCCCACCAGTGTTTTTCCCATATGGGCACATGGGAGGCCTCTCCATGGAACCCTTTTATTTACACAGCTTCACAGTGTGCTTTCCCTGCTATGACATTCCTCTTTGGATCAGTCAATGCTGTTCCTTCATCAGGAGATCATTTTTGAATTGCATGTGTCATGTTACCCATGTGACACTTTTTTTTTTGTCTCCCCCGTCATCCCAAATAATCATGGAAAGGAAAAGGTGAGAGCTGCACTGTAATACAGGTATTTTTCAGAGGAGGTTTGCATGTATGGTCCCAGTGGGTGGCAGTGGGCAGGGGAGCAATGTGGGAAGGCTGCCTGCTGCACCCCCTCCCCTTCTGCCAGGTTTGAGGATCTTTGCTGCTCAGCTTCAGTCATCCCTGCTCTTGAGTTTTGAGATTTTTCCCCTTAGAACTGAAACATTTTTAACCTTTACTGTGGTTGAGGAAAAGATGGAAATGTCCTTAGAGGCTGTCACAGGCAGTGTGAGACCTTGAGGCAGTTTGGATTTGTTTGGCAGACTATTTTTGTCTTTCTCAATGCCTTTTTTATTTCCATAGACAGGTTTCTGTTTAGGTCACTGTCCTTTTTGCTTGCATTTTCTTTCTCAGGCTATTTGTATTCCTCTTTCTCACTACCATGTACGAGTCGAGCAGCAAGTTCAACAGGGTGCCACAAGTATCCCTGGAAGGTGTGTGCTATTGACTGATGTGCTTGGCACTGGTTTCCTTCAGGGAGTGTCACCATCACCTGGAAACACGATCTGCTCCGTGATGGCTCCTCATCAGCTCTGAGGAGGACCCCCATGGTTGGCTCGGCCGACACTTCAGGGATGTCAGATCTGGATGGAAGAGGTTGGGGCAAATGTAGTTTGCTGGGGGCTGTGACTCTAGGCTGCATTCTGTTCCTGAGACACAAATGAGGCCTTGAAGCTCTCCAAATTGTCCAGACAACTGTGTTGTAAGGCATTGGAAGTTTCCATGGAGGGGTCTGTGAGTTTGAGGTGTCCTTGCCTGTCCTCCAGCATTTCAAATTCTTTTCTTCACAAATGAGGAAGGTCCATGCAGCCATAACAGGGATAGAGCATTTCCTTGATTTGCCACATGGTACAAATACTCTGTGGGGATGTCAGTGAGTATCCTGCACTGTCATCCATGCTGGCTGACATTTACCATTAGTGATTTAGACCCTTAGAGAGGGTGGCAGAGCGAGACAAATTAGATACTCAAACATGCAAGCCTAGTCTGAGCTAAGGTGAAAGTTACTGTTTGGTAAATAAACTGAGACCCAGTCCAAGTGATTGGCCTTGAACTGATGCCTCTGTAGATGGTTTTATAAGCAAAGAAATAAAAATTAAAATGGAGATATGGTTCATAGATTTGATGAAATTATTATCTAGTAAATACTTTGCAAATGGGATGTTTGGTATATGTAACAAAGGTGCATATTGAAGATTTAAGTCTATAGATAAGGACTGAAACATTTGTTAGTGCTGCCATTACCGTTTCTGACCTCCAGCTTAGCATCCATCCCAGCAAACCTTCTCACTAGAAAATTGTGTTCTGAGAGGACACTTCAGGTTTGTCCTCTTTTGCTTTCACTTCTTTCAGTTGATACCACACTTCTTGGTCAAGCCATGTCAGAGAGAACTGTGTGTTAATAGCTGCCTAACTACTTTTCATGTGAGGATTAATTCTTTGCAAGCCTGAAACCCCATCAGGGTTGTGTTAAGACACATTCCACTGGAGGTGTGTCATGACTGTTACTAGCCTGGGGTTGATTTCTTCACAGGAGTTTGCCAGGACTGTGATACGGATTTCAGTGTGTGTACTTAAGAACCAGTAATGCCATAAATCCAGGAATGGTCTGTTGGAGGACCAGGTCTGCAGTCAGAGTTGCCCTAACTGTCTTTCCACTGTACATTTTTTCTCAGGTAAAAAAAAATCTTTCATACTTAGCGTTGAGTAGCTTTCTGGAAAACTGGCTTTATTGAAAATCCAGACTAAGCATTCGTGTTAGATGTTTCTAGCATGATGTTCAAAACTTCAGGCATCAGGACAGGTTGTGTCATTGTAAAACTTCCTGCCATAGATCAGGGGAATTTTTAGGCTACTCCATTTACCGTCATACCATTTTTCCAGATTCTAGAGGAATCCAAAGATGGAGACTTTGTCTTAATTGCCTTTCATTTTTCTGTATGAAAGGCCTAGCATTCTGTCATGGATTGCTCAAAATATCTTACAAAATCTTACAATTATGTTACTTATTTAAAATCTTACAAAAAAACCCATTTCTCTTGGTCATATTGACTCATGACTTGCATTCTGGGATGCATTTTGCTAGGATTGGATCCTGTAAGAATCAAACCAAAGAGGTGAAGAACTGTTGCTGATAGACCTAATTAATTTAATAGGTTACTGACACTGAGTAACAGGTGCCTTAAGATTTTGGGAGTCTTTACAAACAAACCTTTGAATGTTGTTTTGTGTGTGAGAGGGCCATTGAAGGGGAGGGTGGCATTTATTACCACTTTGCAAGGCAACTGGAGACAAAGAGGAGAATTCACCTGCTGACACTGAGGAGCAGCCAGGTGCTTGGGGCAGAAAGATCCACCCCAAGGACATTGCCAGTGAGGTGATACAGGAATGATGGCTATTGTGCCATGAAATCCTAAATGGATTTTATAATTGAACTACTTATCCCAAAAGAACTCAGCATGATCAGTGCCCACCTGCGCACTTGTGGTTGACCTCACCTAATTTAGGTGAATAAAATACAGGTAGTTTATCTTGACCATGTTTTTACAGTGAGCTACAATGCATTAAGTTTCCCTAACTGAAGAAATATGGTAGTTTTTTATCAGTCTCTGTTTCAGGAATATATTAATATATAATATATATATTAACATATATGTGTTAAGACATTGTTAATGATACCTACTCTGGGAAATTTTGAACACAGAGATGTATTGCCTTAGATTGTAGTAATAAAATGTTAACCATATCTATGCTGTTCAAACTATACACACCATAAACTAGAGGGAGACATAGCTGCATTGTTTTAGACTCTTTTCTGTTACAACAAGAGAAAAATCTGAAATGAAAACAGTTCTGACAGCCTGGAAGCTCATGCTGTTGTTATTAATGGGCTCTTTGGAAATAGAAGCAGACCATAGTGTGCCAGATGCACCACAGCCATAGAGGGAGGATACAGGTCTGGGCTTGTAAAGGTGATAGAAAGGTGCACTGGAGGTTACTAGCAAGGTGAAAACCCCACAGCCTAAGAGCTCAGCTGCACAGTTAGTTTAATTTTGGTTTTGGTTTCTGTGTTAAAAACTGCCTCAAATTTCCTTATCTGTTCAGTTCCTCAAAACATATCCATTGAACGTGTTTATATTCTTATTTGTCCTTTTGCCTTCCAACTCTGCTTACCCTGTGTTTACCTCTCCTACCAAGAACTTTAGACTGTGGGAATTAAAAATGGCCTCAGAGTAGGACTGAAATCAAACAGGTCCTTTCCTCCGAAGCGCTTGGGAAAGGTAAACTGGAACTTGCATGATGGGACTCAGGAGCTGATTCAGGAATTTCTCTAGGGGTGAAGCTAAAACACAAAATAAGATTTTAAAAAGCCAAACCCAACAAACCAAAGCCTTCATCTCAAAAACGTGCAGACTTTAGTGAATGAGTAAGAAGTTTATTTTTCAGAGTCAATAGTCTCATAATAATGTTAGGAGAAACTTGCTGTTGTAGGAAAATTAAGGTGATGTCCTTGCATTGTGTATGTTTAAATGCAAGTGTTTACTTTTAACTGTCATCTTCCCATTCTATAAAGGGGAATGCCAGTGCTTTGTACTCGCTACAAACCGTGTAAAGAGAAACAAAAAAGTCCAGTCATCAGAACAAGTAAAGGTAGTTTCTCTTTACAGTGTTTATTGCAGTTTCTTTTTTCTTTTTGTTTCCTCCCCTTGCTCTTTGATGAGTCCCAGGGGGACAGCACAGCATTTGCTGTCTGTAGTCTTGGCCAAGGACAAGAGGGGTGAATATTACAGTGCTGTTGCTTGTGTGCCCACCTCTTCAGCTTGTAACCAGGTTCCTCAGTTCTCTCTTCTGAGCCCACTTTTGAATTGTTACTGAGCTGTTTCCTCTGGTGAAGACTAATTATAAGCATGAATAAGGGTTGCTTATTCCAACCTAGTTGCAGATTTACATCTTGCTGCTAGCTGACCCAACTTTTCATGTTTTCTTCTTCTTTTTTTTCCCCCCTTTTTTTAATACCATCAAAGCATAAGCAGCTGTTACATTCAGACTTGTCTTCTTCTTGGTAGAAATGGTAGAAGCAAACCTTCAGCATGTTCCTGTGTCTCATTATAGCAACCTCAGCACTGTCACACAGCAGCAGACTCACACATCACTCCTATCACAGAGGGACATCTACCCAACAGAACTTAACTTTAATTAATCACTGCAATAAACCACCTAGATATAGATGCTTCTTTACTTTTGCAAAGATGGTCAAAATCAGAATGTAGCTGAGCACCTAAAGCTTGGTATGTAATGTCTTTACGGTCCAGAAAATTTTATTACCTTCATTTTATAATTTGGAAATGGAGGCATGGAAGGAAAAATGATGCATCCATCCTAATCTTAGTTTCCTCAATCAGCACAGTCATAAGACTAGTCTTCCTCATGCATTACAGTATTTTGTAACCTGTGTCAAAGATACCCAGATTATGCTGCTAGTTTGTGTCAGTTTTCTGAGCCACAGTCTAATGTCTTGTCTTCCATCTAGAATTGTTTCTTTGAGGCAGTGGAGAAAGTAGATGAATCTGCAGCAAGACTAGGAGCTGGGAATAGGAGTTACTGACTGACAAGGTCGGAGGAAGAAGGTATTATGTCTTCTTCATGAAGATCAGATATTTTGGGGCTAAAGCAAACAGTTTCCAGTGGCTGACAAAAAGAGGGAAGGTAGCAGGGAAGGCTGGTGGTTCTGAAAGGGGTTTGATTCCCACTGTTAACATAGACATGACCTAAGTGATTCACCTGCAGTAGTGCAACAGCTTCATGGCAAAGAGAACTGAACCTTTTTCCCAAGTGTGCAGTGGTGTGCTGGCACAGTCATTTGTGTGTGCATTTGTGCAACACATCTAAACTTTGCTTTTGTGCTGCTGAAAATCACATTTCACTTGATTAAATGAGTGTGCATTCTTTAATTTTAGAACCCAGTGGGTCAGGCAGATAGCTTAAGGCTGGAGGTGAAGCATATTTTCCAGGGGATCTTTAGCTCAGGAAAAATTCGCCTTTTATTGATAATGATTTCAGCCAAATGGGTGATGGAACGTTCCTTTATTAGGAAGGAAAGTAATCTTTCTCTTTCAAAAGTGTTCAACTGATCTGTGGCACAGTGGGCCATACAAACTGTAGTCTGTCATGGAAACATCAGGACTCTTTTAAGGTAAGCCAGGCAGTTCTGCAGACATTGGCAAGAGTAGCACTGATAATAGTCAGGACTTGGATTAATAATGGAATCTTGCACCCAGCCTTTTGTAGCCTTTAACTAAACAAAGACTTACACAGGACTGTAGGTGATGGAGGAGTTTTGGGGCTCTGGAACAAAACATTGTAGATGAACATTACTCAGTTCTTCATGGGACAATTTTCTTATGTGTTCATTTGCATTTAAAATTGGAATTGAAAATAAGGCTTTTAGAAACTTTTAACTTCTATTTAATTATGAGAATTTAACTTCAGGGTCTCTATCTGATTTTAAAGAATAATTAAAATTAAGTATGGCTGGAGTGATTTTTCACAGTTTTTCTGCCTGTCCTTTAGGACTTAAAGTAACAGTAAATTATTTGTGGCTGGGGGTGATCTATATGTAAATTCCATTAAGAATGGAATTTTGTTATAGAGAAACTCAGATTATGAAAATGACATTGCTGCCTTGAACGTCAGTGGCTAATAAATGCATTGGTTGTTACCATTACTTCTCCTAATGTCCTCAATTAAAATGATTTAAAATAGTACAATAGATAAGCAAGATCAATTAATTTTATAAGATGATCAAAGGAATGTAGTTCTGCATTGTAAACGCTCTAAATGTGATAATGGCTTTATCAGGCGGGAAAATAATTTGAAGTAGCTTAAACCTTATTCATTTTAGCTCAAGGGGCTTTTATTTGTAGCTAATCAAATGGTCTTTTGTATTTGCTAAGGTAGAATTTTCAGATCCTGTGCATTAATTTTGCAGAGTAAATTTCAGACATTTTTGAAAGTAGCCAAAAAATTTCTTGGAGGGCTGTGATTACAGGATCCCATTTAATCAAAGAGAACTCAATTGTATTGATGTTCCTGGACAGGAATAAGTTGTTTTTATTTGCAGTTTTTGAGAACATTATTTTAAATTTCTTTACTGCAGTGGCACTTATTTTACCAAGCTGTATGAAGCATCAGCTGGGACACTGTGCCCAGGTTTAATTTCCCTGTGACTGACATTTTACATAAATGGTCAATTATATGAATTTTTGGGGGGTATTTCAATTTAAGTCTCTAGATCTGGAAATTAAATATCTGCATGGTATGATGAGAATACGTTTGTTGATGACACATCTAAATGTGGCTTTGAAACCATGGATGAGGGATGCTTCACATTGGCCAACATATGGGGAAGAGAGGTTCACAATCCTGGGAGATTTCCTCTTTCTTTTATTAATGACCATCTGTTTGCCATTAGTCAAATCACTTTTTCTCCACTGTGCCTCATTTTACCTACTTAAAAATTTTTGGATTAAAAGAAAGTCCACGAGAGGTGTAAGAAAAAATTAACTAGGTGATCTAAGACACCAAGAAACACTTGAAGGTGACAACAGACAGTGCTCATCTTCCTGTGTTTGGATACTGTGGAGTCTTACCTTGCAGACACGTGTTGAGAAGCCTCCAGCTAAAACCTTTTGGCTGCTCTGTCACCTGTGTAATAATAATCCTTAATATTGCGTCACTTCTCTAGATTTCATCAAGGCTGGTCAAGCATTGGAACAGGCTGCCCAGGGAAGTGGTTGAGTTATCAGTCCCTGGAAGTATTTAAAAGATGTGTAGATGTGGCATTTAGGGACATGGTTTAGTGGTAGAATGGGCAGTGCTGGGTTAGTGGGTGGGCTCCGTGATATTAAAGGTCTCTTCTAACCTGAACAAATGCATAATCTTTCTAATGTCTGATTTCCTGAAGACCCTAGAGGGGAGCCAAATCAGGTCTATGTTGTGGAGGCAGTATATGCATTTTGCTATGAAAACAAAAAATATGCATTTTTAAAAAAGTAATAATTTTCAGTCTTAGACCTACTTTTAAATTGCAATAGACATAAAAGAGCTTTATCTATAAAAGTTGGATAATTATATTAAAAGAAAGTAGAGGTTTCTACAAAAGAGAGAAGAGCATTTCCTAGAGTCAAGGACAGAGCCAAAAACAAAATCCATATCTCAAAAGTTCAAGATGAGAAGACTGAAAGAAAGTTTGAAAGCCATAGAATGATGTGATCCCCTCCTCTTTTTATCAAGTTCCACTTGAACCTCAGATTGGTTTCTTGTGCTCCGCCCACCTTCATTGGCAGCTGTTTCAGGCTCTCACTGCTTTGCTGGTTAACGACCTTTTTCTAATTTCCAATTTCCTGGCATTTCTAATTGCTGATTTGTAATAGGTTCTTTCAATTAAGTGATTCTTTTTCCTCCCTAGAGTCTCATTTCTGCTTACACCTCTCTCCCCACTGGTATTTACAGATGCTATCCACCCTGATTTGTTTTGGTAGGCTAAAAAAAGAAGAACCTTGTTCTTCTCTGACTCTGGACTTTTTTCTTGATCTTGCTCAGCTGTTTTAGTTGGAGCCCATTTCAGAACATGAGTGACCAGGTCAGCACTCAGTGTTGCTGATGAGGTTGCTGTGCCCTGTCTATTGAGAACTGTACTGTGCTGTCTCTATGAGAGGAACCTTTCTTTATACAGTGTAGAATCATGTTTGTAATCTAAAGAGTTCTTGTGCTGCTTTGTCTTTCACCTTGATGTGGTTGGCAGGAATGCTTATGCAAGCTATGATGTACGTGTACATCATAAAAGCCTAATAAGATTATGTTTAGGTTTTTTATAATGACAATTAGTTACACAGACTATAATTGTTTTCTAAAGTTACCAAACAAATGTGAAGTGTTATTGGTACAATGTTTTGCTCTGTAATATTATACTAATTTTCTCAAAATTTGTAGATTGCAATAAAATTTGGGGCAGGGACTAAAGTGTCAGAAGGATTTTCTGAGAATATGGCATGTATGGAATTGATTTCCAATGTGGAAAACCTCTGGTTGTGCTCAGACTCTCTGTTGAAGAGAGACAATTTAGAATATAGTGTCATGTGCTGATGGATCAGTCCGTCCTTGCTTCCTACCCACAGTTTTTACAGGCCTCTAGCAAAACCATTTGGAGGGGAAATGAGGATTCAGTATTGAGGGGTGGGAAAAGTACACATTGTTGCAGCATGGAAAGTATACAAGTCTTGAGGAATGGGCTAATTACAATTTTGTATTTCCAGTTTCTTGAAAGAGAAAATTCTTGTTTTTCCAGCTGCTCCTCAAGACATTACTGTAACTATTTGCCACTTAAGGGTCACACACACACAAATACATACATGGGAAAAAGGTGTATCTGCATTTTTAAACAGACACACGAGTACATGTGGCAAATAAAACAATTCAAGAAAAATACCTGCTAATACTGGATCATCATAATCTTTGCAAACTGCCTGACAAATTATCTTTATAACCCGGCCCAGCCAGTATTAAAATTTAGATCAAGAGGAGGAGGTGTTGCATTGAAATTGTTGTTTGCTACGTGTGCTTGCATTCAGATTAAGCCCTCTAATACAATGGCCAAATGAAATAAGCTTGGGTCAGTCACACAACTCCAGTGTGTGTTTGAGCTGAAATACTGCACTTCATCTGCAGTGTAATTCCATTTGTGCTATTACATAATTAAATTGAGACTTGAATCGCGTGTTTTAAAAGATTATGTGACCATATGCAGCTTGAACAAGGGCCAACTTTTGAAATAGTGCTCTTTTCATGATGCCTTTCTCTTACTTTTGTTGAGGGTAGGTTTGTTTGTTGAGTGTTTCTCAGGGTGCTGCAGATTTTTTGGTTTTGTGGGGTTTTTTTGTTTGTTCGGGGGTTTTTTATGGGTTTGTCCGTTTTGGTTTGGTTTTTTTTTAGCTTGATTTTTTTTTTTAATCAAAACTGAATGTTGCCAACAGTTAATGAATTGATATGATCTAAGACTGGAGTACTTCTTTATATAATTCAAAATCAGCTTTGGGAATGGAAAGGTGGAAAAAAACCCCAAACAAACAAAAATACCAACCCTGTGAAGTCCAAAATGTGTAAAGCATGAAATAATGATGCTCCCACTCATATGGGAATGTAAACTAAAACTGCAGAATGTGCTTTTATCAAATCATAGTCTTAATTAGGTTTTAGCAGAATGCTTTATAGTCAAGGTTTTGTTGAATAATTTAATTATGAAACAGTACACCTGACTTTCAAACTAAGCCAACTGATACTGCCTGAGATAATCAGCATGAACAACTGACTTTTACATATTCCTGTAAAGACAAATGTCTTTTTGGGGGGGGAAAAACCTAATCCCCCCAAACAAAGCAATCTCTCCCTTTTTATTTTTTCTCCTTACAAAGGACTTCACCTTACAAACTTCCTTGTGGAGTGACCTGGCATGGCAAACTGTGGCATTTGATGAGGGAAAACTCAGAGCTGGGTGGTGAAATTAAACTTTGCCACAACAAATTATGATAGGGAAATTGTGGTTGACGCTGAAAATACCATGAATTCGGGGGGTTTTTTTGTTAATTCACTGTCCTGAGTTCACGAGGTTTTCAGAGCTACCTAATTTGAGCCTGACTTCTAGCCTGGATTTTGCTTGTAACTCAGATCCTGAGCTCTACAAGAAACCTGAGCCAGCTCAAAACACAGCTTCTACAGACCTTTATCAAAATAAGAATAGAAGTGGTAGTGTTTGTGAGGCTTTTGAGATGGACTCGGTGAGGAGCACATCACCTCGTAATAACATGCTAATAGAAGTCAGTGTTGCTGAGTAAATAAGGTGTAAGAGATTTTATTCAGTTTTGTCTGTGTTCCCAGGCACGTTCAGATGGTACTATAGTTTGTAATGCTTTAATATAATCAAATATATACCCAAAATCATGCAGCACAATCAGGGTGGAACAGGTGATACCAACAGCTTCTCTGAGTAAGGAATCTTGCTTTGCATTTCCAGTACTGCTATCCAACAAATACAGAGAGCACTGGTCACTTTACCAATTTGCAACCTGATGCATATAAAATTTTGCATTTAATTTCTGCTATAAATATTGTCCTAAGTCTGCACAGGTTCATACAATAGCATTTGACTGGATCCAGAGAAGATTAGGAGACAACACTTGGGGAGACAAACCACCTTTCTTTGTGTAGCTGCTTTATTCTTGACTCTGCAATATCACAGCAAACTCAGTCTGCATGTGTCTTTTATTAATTTCTCATGTCCTACAGATGTATGCTGTAGACTTTGACCAGTTGTATCATTTCACCTTCCAGGATGCTTTCTTGTGTAGAAATGCATTACTAGTGAGGGGGTGGATGCCTAGTTTAAATATTTTAATGTTTCTGGGAATGGAAAGTAATGCATGAGTAAAACAGTACAATGTACTGCATTTTTAATTTCGAGCAATGAGGTCATTACCAGTAATCTGCATGCTGGGAATAGGGAAGGTCTCCACTGTTCAGAGAAATGTTGGATTTGAATGTGGCTGTAGCTGAACTGTGCAAAAACACAGTTCTGTAGTTCCTCTATTTGTTGCCTGTAAAGCTTAAATAAAGGTAACGCTTGCCATTGTCTTCGTGGAAGTCCTCTAAAGACTATTGTGCTCCCATGGGTGCAATGCAATCCCAAGAGGGGACAAAATGACCTGGTGACCAGGCTGTGTGACAGGGGAGTGTGAGTGGGGGGAACCAGCAGCCCCGGGTACGGTGTGCCTTCATTATTATGACTGAAATGAATCACTGTTAATTTATTTTTGCGTACGAGTGAAAAGTTTTCTACTACTAAATGTAGAGTCAAGGTGAACTATTTGTATTCTAGGACTTGAAACTGGCATTGCTGATGGATTATCATGCTGCTTTCCAGAGTGCTGGCACTCTCTAACCTGGGGACCCAGCTGATACTGCAGAGGAGGCAATAGCACAGGCTGAGCTCACAGCTACCAAGTTTTGCTGCAGGTTCTGTGTTAGACTGCACAAAACTTCTGCCCTCAGAAGAGAAGGCAAATGATGAGGTTGAAGTTGAATCACTAATGTTTTTTCCTAAAAACGTATATCCCTAATAAATCAAAATTCAGTACTACAATGCTTGCTACAGATACTACAAGCCCCATTCATTTTTAGTTCACCTGTCCTTCCTCTCCTGTGCAGTATTGGTCAAAAAAAGTCTCCTAACTTAAAATGATTTGGTTATTCCTAGAATGCCATCCTGTTCTGGTTCAGCTGTTGGTTTGTGTGTTGTTTCTCCTTAATCTGGAACAACATTTTTAAAAAAGTCCAGTTACAGTTTCATTAATCTTTCCAAGATTGCTCTTGTGTGCATATGATTGTTGTAAGCATCTTATAAACTGGGGCAGCTCAGTTGTAGTGTAGGTTATTCCAAAAGTTTCATAGCTGTATTTTCAGCACTTTTTCATCATATTAAGTACAGAAAACCATCACATTTTTTCAAGCTTTGCTTGGGCTAGTTAGATTTCAGAGGTTTATCTAGTCATTATTGGTCTTTAAATACAGTCATCATCATAAACGCCCCTCTGTTTCCGTTTGCTCTGCAGAGGTCAAAAGATGAGGTTGGTTTATGAGCTTATTCTGCCATGTGTCACTATCGGCAGCACAATAGAACAGCAGGATGGAGAGGCAGCTCTCACCTCTCCATTTATTACTCTTGTCAACTTGGAAAGGATTTTTTACCTTGTGAAAGGCCCATCAGCAATGAATCAGTGAAGTGAAGACGACAGTTGATTTGTGAATTCAGATTATATAAAGTGACTAGGCTTCAGTGGACTGTGTAGATAAAGCAACTGTCATGATAAGGTGGCATGTGCAATTCCACAAAACCAAATTTATTGCACATTTAAGGAAATCATCCTATTTTAAAATGCCATAAATTTGAAATTGAATATAAGTTATACCCTTGAATTTTGATTTATATTTTGAATATTTTTAATGTGATGCTAAGTAGCATAAATTCAATCCTACGAGTTTATGCATTCCTTTTTTAAGGGTCATTTTGACTTTTCTTCTGAATATGTTATCACATTCCTGATATTTTATTCCAAGCAGAAAAATAACTTTATTTGATATTAAACTTAATAAACATCAGCAAAGATCAAACTCTGATGGCTAGAAAAAGGCAGGCAAAGTTTATGGAGAAAAGAGAGAGGCCACAATTTTCCTCCTATAAACACACACACTTACTAGTAGCAAATGCTATATTTGTGTCAATATGTATTTCCAGATCATTAGCAATATAAATACCTCTCAGGTGTTTAATTGAGGAAAGTGAATAATTTCACTGCCTCACAGCACTCATTCATTCGACCTTTTCTGTAGTGTCAATCCATGGTACTCATAAGGCTTTGCTTACAATTGCAGATTCCTTGAGCAATCCCACTCTCTGGACTCTGTTGGGATTTGGGAGTGGCATGTCATGCTGTGCACTGTGGTACTTTCAGTTGTGTTGTGAAACTCTGGAGGTTTTGCAGAAGAGTGCTTTTTTGGGGGTGGAACATACGTACAGACCCACGTAGTCTGATGCCACTTAGAGGGGAAAAGGTCCTGGCACAAGACATAAGAAAATATTGTGAATAACTGCTCTCTTCTTGGTGGATGTATGAAGTACGGTGGAATATCCATCACCCTTTTTAAGAGCTGCCAAGTGCTATAGGATTAGGTAAGGAATAAGCAGTCTTTTCAAAATATTTTATGACAGCTTTACATTAAAAAGAGTTTTACATTAAGAACATAACACCTGCTGGATTGGCTGAGATTCGGATGGACTCTCTGACATTGGTCTGCACCACATGCTTACAGAAAGGTACAAAGAAACCTATAATGGACAACTATGGAAAAAGTGTCAATTGGGGATTTTCTCCCTAACCCAATGCATCTAGGAATTGGCTTATGCCCTCAAGTCGGAGTTTTAATGTCACTTATAAATGTCTTTTTCCTTTCTGGTCTAACTGTAGATGTTCTTATTATTCACATAAATGTCTAAGCCTTTTTGAATCCTGCTAAGCTCTTGGCTTTAATAATATCTTGTGACAATGAGTTCCACATGTAAATTTGGTAGTATATAAAAATACATTTCAGTATAGATTTGCTGCCTTTAATTTCACTGAGCACTTTTTTCAAAGGTTGGAGCTTTTAAAAACCCAAACCTTCAGAAGGCGCACACAGCTACAGTAATGACTTTAATATGTTTCATTATTTATTTTTCTTCTTGCTTTAAAGTCACGAAACAAGGAAGTTCACAGGGTCTACAGACCATCTTAAGACAGACTCTTATTTTCTTACAACGCATCTGGGCCTATAATGTCACTTCAGAGAGACGCCTCCTCTCATATCCCAGTCCTGCAGAGTTTAGCAAAGAGTTCCTGCCTTAGCTCTGCCTGTTTTGTTGATTATTAAATTTTAGGTTTCAGCCTGGGCTTTAGAAAGCAGTGTACTTCAAAGAACTGTTGGTTTGCATAAGCGTCCACATGTTTGGACACTTACCAAACATATGGGTTTTTCTGAATCGCCTTTGCCCATAAAATGAAATGGACATCTTGAGCAATCAGATTTTTCCTCTGATATTCTTAATTCTGCAAGTCACAATCTTTAGGTAAATATGAACAAACATTAGTTTAAGAATGGGTGTTGTTTATTTGACAGCTTATTTAAAAGTGGTTTTTATTTAATTGCTATATTGGCTTCTTACAGGTTAACTACATCTATACTGGCAAGGATATGACTTGTCATATTTTATTTTTGTATCATTTGGATGCTGAACTTATGTATGTGAATCTGAAAATGAGTCCTTTGGAGAGAATTTCTGAGGAGCTATTGCGGCCAGAAATACCTCCTGGCATGCGCCAAGTCAACATTTCCTAAGTATGTTCTAGGCAGAGCTGGGCTCTCTGATGTGGTACAGGCTCCTGACCTCCCAAGCAAGACACTACTTCCACAGGTTTCCAGGCTCCAGATGGCAATAAAAGCTGGAGTAAAACTCTACCTCCACAGTTTAATGGGAGCATATGAACTGCTTCTAATTTCTCTGTGATACCTATGAAAGCATTTAGAAAAAGACCACAGTGCCCCAAAACCTCTGTAGCTTGCAGCCCTTTTTCTTGTACGGTATCACCAGCTGGCAGAAATCTGGCACATCTGCTTTGCTTGGCATTTTGGTTGCATTTGTGCCAGAGATGGATGCTCCTGTCCATCCCCATGCTCCAAGTGTAACTGCACTTGCTGGAGAACTGCAGTATAGGTTAGGGGACTGATCCAGAAAGAAGCTTCAAATGCTAGAATAACAGCCCTAATAATCCACAGGGCTATGAGTGCTCTTTTACTTAGAGGTAAAGACGATTTTAACCAGCAAGAAGGAGCATAGAATGAGTCCCTCGTACTATACAAAGGACTTTCAGTTTGTCTGAAAAAACAAATCCATATATCAGACTAGACTGAATCCTCTTGTATGGGTTGTTACTACATTTGCTAGGCTGTAGTGAGTGCTGGAGAGACTACTTATCATTTGCACGGGTTTGAAAAGCAAAAAGTACAAGATTAATAGAGCTCTTTGAACAAACTGTTGTGAGAATTTGGAAATTTACAAAGCAAGTCAGCTCTTTTCACCATTTTTAAACTAAATGGTATTTATTAAAAGAGAGAAAGGAAAGACAGAGAAGACTGGTCTGTTTCGTGAAGGACAGCCTATAAACTCACTCTTAAAGCTAAAAGCATGCAAGAGTATCACAAAGAGCACAGCCTCCTTCCATGTTTGCTCCTTGTGTTTGCAGCACTTGGGTTCTCTCGCTCTAAAACACTAAGTGCAATTGCACCGTGCACTGTAAGGGGACCACAAAGCTGCTCTTTGGCCCCGGAGGTTTGCAACTGGAATGACACAGACGTGGTGTGGGAGGGGAAGGGAGGAAAATTAAACTGTACTGGTCAGACTAAAAAGCTGGAAAGTAATTTTTCTCTTCCTGTTGGCATTTTAACAAATCACTTGACCAAAATCTTTGTTTCTTCAAACAAAATATGTCTTTTTTTTTTTCCCTTTCCTTTAAATCTTGTCTTGTGTTAGAACTGCTCTCCAGCTGAAGCACAGTCTTGTGCTGGAGAGGATAGATAGGGCAGCAGGCTGGATGTTGCCACTAGAATGTAGGTAAATGAGAAAACACTTGTGCTTCTCTTCTTAGGGGCTGGCAGCTTTGAAAACTAGCTTTCATGTGAATATCAGAAACTTTATTGCCTTGACTTGGGTGACCTCATCTACTAGAATGAAGTCATTCATTGAGCCAAGAAAGACAAACCTTCGTTCCAGAGAATTAATCAAGTCCATCAAGTGCTCTGCTTACATCTTATCTCCAGCCAGTGAGAGAGCAAGCAGTTAAAAACTTGACAGCCACCAGATAGCCTCCTGTTCTTCATGTTATGCTAACATCAAAAAGGCGCAAAGAGGCTTCCAAAAGCTCAAACTTGCTACTGGATAAGCACAGCTTGACATAATTTCTGACTTGGGGATTACATTGTTTCAAATCAAGGTATTTCTTCGAGAACAAAAACATGGCATTCCAGTGAACTTTAGCTTTTTCTAAAAAAAAAACTATTAACTCTGCCAGATAGGAATGCTGAGCACATAATTGCTCACCCTGCCTTTTCATCCCAAGCTATCGCAGAACCCATAAACATTCCAATTAGGCAGCCAATTAAAATGAGAAAGAGCCCTCCTGAATTATACAGCAGTTGGAGGCTGTTCTGCCTTTCTAGTTGTCAGCCAGTGAAAGGTTTTTATTGCATTTGAACTGAAGGAGGTGAAAGAATTAAGTGAAACAGTGATGTTTGAAAGGCCCATGTGAAGGGGCAGAGCAGTGATAATAGTTCTCAGCACTAGTGACAGGGAGCCATTAGTAAGCTATGAAAAGCTTTGTTATGCTAAGAGGTGGACATTATAAAAGGTAGAAGAAAGCAGTTACTTATAAATAAAAAAAGGCCCTTAATTTTGCTATTTTATCGCTGTTATAGCATGAACTGTATAATTTCAAAATCTGCTTATTTCATGTGTTTTTTTTAAGGTGTTATTTTTCAGCTAAGCTAATGCTGGTGTGGAATTTTTTCAGAGTGAATTGTTTTCTGCCAAAATGGCATCCATTAAGATATTAGAGATAGTACGACACAGAGATCCAAAGCCAGGGAAGGCAATGGGAAAAGCTAAATATTTTGGATTTTGGATTGAAAACATGTCACTTTGCAAAGGCCGATTATAGCATAAAACTTTCTCTTTCTTATTCTCTGTGAGGAGGCATGGAATCTTACTCTTTCTCTTTATGCACTATAAAAGTCATCCTTGCTGTGCTGGTTTATGCCCTTGATTGCACTGTTCTTGACCTCTGGGTGATGGCTAAAGCAGTTCCATACACCCTGAATTAACAGTGTGAATTTGCCAGGAAACTTACTTTTTTTCTGAGGCATAACCCACACCAAATCACAGGGAAAGATCTGGTTTTTCCTAATGCCACCTCTCTGTGTTAATATGCTTGCTTTGCCCCCTTATTGTTCACCTGTTAATGCTTTTGGCAAGGTTTCACTCCATTAGCAGGACCATCATGTTTGTATAAGGAGGAATTGAGCAGAGAGGTGGTGAGGGGTAGTACATGGGTAGATCCTTCCTCTGCCTTAGATGTGTCTGGACAGAACTGCCCCAGACTGAGTAATTTGTATTTTCCTTACAGCAGGAACAACTTATTCTGTATTCTTGTGTGCTTGAATGTTCTTATGTTGCTCAACCTGAAATAGTATCCCCTAAATGTGTCTATTTAGTGGTAGATGATATCGATTGATACCACATTTCCCCCTTGTCCCTTTTTTTATATGTGGAGTAGTTTCCATGTCTTGTGCTTAGTTTCAGTTGTTTCAGATCTCTGACCTGTCTTCGTCTCCTCTCTTATCCACAAAGCTGTCTCATCTCCTGTTCCTTTTTGCACGCCTGGCTTCTCCTTGCGTCAATTTTCCCCATATTTTCTGTTTTCTCCATCAGTATTTACTTTTCAGGCGTTGTCTACATACGAGGATCCTGTGCTGCAGCTCTCTGAGCAGAGCTCAGTGGGGATTGCTGCCTCCTTCTCTCTTACTCCTTTGGTTTTCTGTTTGTAACCACCCTGCCACAATGGGGAAGGATTTGTTGATTCACCTTTAGTTCTCAGCAATTGCACAGGGTCCTTTTCTAGTGCAGTGTCTACCTCCAGAGCTGTCTGATCAGAGTGGGATCCTGGAGACAGAGAAGTAGCAGCAATGACATCAAAGGTGGAGACCGGGTGGGCACTGGAACCATGAAACTGTTAAATACATGTATCCTACATCTTCTCCATAGGAAGAATGTTTATTATTAGAAATACGTTTTCTGTCAGCTCAGGAAGTATGACCTTTTCTTGCAGAGACAGTTTTGTATGTTGAAAGAGCATAAAAAGCAGGAGTCATTCTGTGCATAACATGTCCTAAAGCTTATATGTAAGTGTTTTCCCATTTGGATTTGTACATGCATCTCATCAAAACAGGGCACAAGGAAGCTGGATGATGTTTTATGGTCTCTCTGGTGCAGGAGGTCAGACTAGGTCTAGCATTCTCTTATGGCATGTGCATCTGTGCAAGACATTTAGTTTTCATACTAAACATGGCAGCATTCATTTCCCTTTGTTTCTTTTTTGCCAAGTTACTGTGTGCACAGCAGTGTGTCTGGGTGGTTGGTAGGGGTTTGCAAAAGTTGCGTGTGCTGATATCTGGGGAAGCAAAATGGCTTTTACTGTAAGAAGGAATAAAGACAGGCTTGTTTGGGTTGTTTTTGAAAGCTTACTCCTGAACCAGGAGTCTCATTTCTTTCATATTTAGAAATTAATTTCTAGTTTGATCCATAACTCCTGGAAGATAACAGAAAAGATTCCAGTGGCTTCAGTGAATCTGGCAAACATGTAGCCACAACTTTCACTGCTTTCTCTCTTCTTTTTGCTGCAGTGGAGGGTGCTCACAGGACTTCTCTGGATAGGTGGAAGGGGATCTGTGTGCAGGCACTGCCCAGTGTCACTTGTGAAAAGGGAAGCAGTGAGTGGTGTAGCAGTGAGTGTCCCACAGTGCTCCCGATGAAATGGGTGTGCAGCAGTATGGATTCAGAAACTGGATTTTACTTAGTAGCTTTTGGTTTCAGGAACGTCTCACCTTTGTATAGGAGCAGCACAAAATTATTTTTAGTTGGTAGAAGGTACTCAAATACAAACTGATAGAATCTCCTGCATTAAGAGAGGAGTGCTTCTTGTCCAGGATCCAGACCAAGCAATGTTTCCTAGACCAGATATTACCAAGATGACCACAACTGGACACTGTACGTGCCTGGAGACAACAACCAATTTCACAACCACTAGCAGAGAGAACTGTGGTAAAAGAGACCATGTGGTTAAAAGAAATTGTGGTAGAAGCTACCCAGATCTGTCCTTATGCTTGGAGACAGTGGCAGCTGGGAAATTATATTGTTAGTTTCAGGATGTAAAATAAGTTTGATGCAAAAATAACAGTGAGTGCTTTTTCACTAGGTAGGAAACATAGCAGAGAAATAAAATTGGTGACTGATACCTGAAGCTTCAGACAACAGGACAAATCTAGCTTGAACTAGACATCACTGCATAATAAATTGACTTATAATGTTGACATGAACTTTTGATGTGTTATTAAAACAGAGTATTCTTGGCAGCATTCAGATACTTCTGGTAGAAGTGGACAGGTGGGAGAGGAATTTTAACAGGGAAACAGGCTGAAATGGTAACCTGGAATGTAGTTGTCAATTGAAGGAAACAGGAGGAAAAAAATAAAGAAGAGAATGACCATGCAATAATCATGCCAAAGACCAAGGCTGTCTAAGACTGAAGTTGACAATATCAAATCAGGACCACTGTTTCACTGGCTCCCTTTTCAAGAGCAAATAGGAAGTGAACATAGAAATAAAAAGTGCTGAGGAGCAGCTTCCACTAACAGAAAATAAGAGATAGGGATGGTAGCAGAAAAGTTAATTTTTTGGAACTTCCCACACAGACAGAGAGTAGGACTTGGAAAGTGACTGCGTGTGATGAACCCATGTCTGGGCTCTACATTGTGGCACCTGATAAAATAATTTTTTTAAAATTGTAAAAATTGTTAATGAGTATTCCTAGAAATTAGAAAGGAAAGGATATATTTGAGGAGCTGTGTTTTGATTATGGAACTGCTTACAAACAGTGATTTGATTGGACATACTCTTTTATACAGTGCTATACCTACCTCAGGTCATGTTCTTTGGAGTAGCTCCCATGTTAGGTTACCCAGCACATAGAAAGAAATGAAGGAGAAATTAGTTTGTGTGCAACAGGTGACCTGACTGAGCCTTGAGCATGACCCATATCCAGTCTGAGCACTGGGGACATTCTCACATACATAGATGACATAGAGCCTATGGAATATGGGAGGAAATTCTAGTGGGTAAAGAGCGGATCCTGAAACTCGTGGAAATGATAATCACCCACCAGGAATTAGAGGTCTGGTCTGATGATCTCAAGGAGAAGGGCAGGGCAGAGTTGCAAGTAAAGGAGAGGGGGACTGAGATTGCTAACCAGAAGTGCCAGATTACTGTGGAGGCCCTCAAAACTTGTCATCTGTTTTGGCATGATGCCACTGATCAGGCGGCACACAAGGAAGTTCATCATAGATCATAGAATGCTTTTGGTTAGAAGGGACCTTAAAGATCATCTAGTTCCACCCCCCCCACCCCCCCTGTCATGGCAGGGGCAGCTTCCACTTGAAGGAACAATCCCTGATTGTGTCAGCAGATGTATTAATTTCAGCATCCCAGTAAGCAAATATTACAGTGACTTTGTTGCATGTCTCACAACATCCTGACTACAAACTCTGTGGATTTTGTATTCCAGTCCATGAACAGCAACATGCACTGTCACAGATGTGCCAGGATAGTGAATATTACCAGTTCAATTTGCTCCAGGACATTTAAAGCACTTGAGTTTATTTTTTGCTGATCAGATAGTGATTATCTCCATATCTTTAATACTCTAAGTTAACAGTAACTGTGCTATGATGAGGCCATGCTGTATGCATGAGGTCTTTAAATGTTTTTCTAATTTTTGGACAAAAATGTTCAAATGTGTTTTAGTAGTTAAATGCATCGATGTTTTACTTTGTCTTTTTTTTCTGTAATTAATTTTTAATGGTAGGAAACATGAAAAATTATCATTATTTTGACTATTCAGTCTTGCTTGCTTCTTAATCCTCTAAATTTACTGCAGAGATAATGGGCAGAAGGGATGACATCATGCATACACAGCTGCCTTTTTAAGTGCCAGGGCCAGAGGAACCACTTATAGTAATTAGGAAATCCTTAAACAAGTGTTTGTGAAGTATTGGCTAACCCTCACTGTTTGCTTTTTTCTGGCACCACACTAGAAAGGTTTGACCTTGAATAATTATCTACTCACTGACTTTCTATCTTTTCCAGCTACTGGAGCATATAGGCTATTGGTTGATTGCTTTATTGTGGTGTGATATTTTCTATATTTTATAATATAAATAAAATAAAAAGACCACAGTCCCCCTTAGTCAAGCAAGAAGGTGACTGACGTACTGTACTGAGCAGACCCTAAGGAGTATATCAGAAGGATCAAAGATAAACTGAGTAATATTTGATTAACCTTCTATAAAACTGTGTAAATTACATTTTCATATGCTGTTCTTCAAAACTTCATTCCATTAATTTTTACCCTTTCTATCTTGTCATTAATTAAGAATCTTCCTACAGTATATTTAAATATATTTTTATCTTAATTATCATCACCCACTTCTTAATGTTTTCAGTTTTAGACCCAGGAAAAACTGAACAGCATGAAGACAATTGTAAGTCACTTGTAAATATTCTGTTCAATTGACTAAAAAAAAAAAAGTGATCTAAAATTAGAAGGCGAAGTGTTAAATATAGCATCTTTTGTCTGACTCAGTCAAGTTTCAGACTTGTCATTTACACATTTTAAATTCATCTCCTTATTCAGCCTGCATAGCATTCAGACTGTGGACCGCTGGATGCAGAAAACCCTTGTTCACTAGTGCAGTGAGCCACTACACCAATTGGTCAAAGTCATTCTTCTCAGAATTACATTAACTCACATAAGAGGATACTTCTTTTTTATCAGAAAGGTTATCGTATTTTAATGTGTGATGCAAATATACATTTGAACATAGGTTTAGGGAAAAATACAAATGAAAACAAACAAACAAAAAAAATCCAGGCAAAAAACATCGGTGCATGAGTATTCCTTTGCAGTGGATTGCATTTGTATTCTCTCATCATAGTATGCTAATTTGTAGGCTAAAATCTATGGTGGTATCCTTGTAGAAAAGAGAACATGATTATTTTTTGAAGAAATTTAACTTTAAAATAAACCTTTGCTTTCTTTCTGACTTGTTTTTAATTGCCATTCTACCTCCCATACTACTGAATGCATTCATGCACTTGTCAGTTTTCTTTAAAAATTCTTATCTTTTAGCCAAATTAAACCGTGTCACACACAGTACCTTTAAAGGTCTTTCACCTACTGTATTATATCTAAGAAGCAGCACCACTGTCAAAAAAATCAAGTAATTAAGAATGCAATGCTGAGACATCACCTTAGAGGCAGTGTCTTTTAGGAACAATGCTGCCAACAGAAGGGTCAAGGAAGATGACACCAGCTGCCGTCTGTGTGCTGGGGCACTCACACAGCCCTGCACACCTCCACTCACTGTTCCATAGCCCATGCAATGACTCCATGGCCTCTAGAAACACTAGCAAGATTAATACTCAACGGTTTCCCTTCCTAAACTGCGAGTTTCTGCTCCTGGAAATTTGTGAGTTGTTACTGTAGGTCTTGTATAGGCAATTATATATGACAGCCATGTATTACTGAGGAAATAGAGTGGCACATAGACTGTGAGGTTCCTAAGGAGTCCTGCAGTAAGTTCTGGAGAGCCACGGGTATGTCTCCTCGTCTGATCTGATTACTCAGTCCAGCAGAAGGTGAGCTTGAATCGTTCTGAATTATACTTTGTCAAATCTCAAGACTGACAAAGTGAATCTGACTTACATATGAAAAATGGATAAACCCACGCTTTATTCCTAATGGCAGTCTTTCTCCAGAGATGACTGCAAATTCCACTTGCTTTGGCTTAGAACACTTGCAATGTAGCTGGAAACAATTTTTAACACATTAAACTGTTTAAAATAGAACCAGTTCTGTGTTTAAAAAAAAAAAAAACAACAAGTAAAACAGTCTTTGATGAAAGTTTAGTTTAAAGGAAATGTCTGGAGCATGATCTGAAACTTGCTAACCTTGGAGAAAAGCTTGCCAGGGAAGAGATACGGTGGTGTGGTGTGGAGACCTGCTGTTGGATGGGGGAGAGCAGTTAGGAAAAACTGTACTGCTGTCTGAGGTGATGGTGGAAAGCACAGAGGGAAAGTTGTCAAATACAAATCCCTAGATCGAGGTTTTCACATTCTTCATGTGACCTTCTAGGTGAAATTCATTAAAATTTTAAGGTCTCTGAGTTACTAGATCTGTGGATGCATTTGTGCATGTGCCTTAGTTTTGAAAATAAACCCTTCAGTAGATGGTATCTGTTAGTTCTGTTGTTTCTGTTTAATATCTTAGCAAATTAATTGTTATAATTATATAATTCTGGGTTTTATTTTTTGCACGAGAACAACTTTAGCAAACATTATCCAGCTTGGGATTTTATAAAGATTGTAACGCTCATGCGTGTACCCCAAGCAAATCATTCTTCTGGCACATAATAGCTTAATTACAAAATAAAGATTATTTCAATTAATTCTGAAGTCAATCTATTTCTGGGTTTAAAATTGCTATTTCATAATGTACATCACAATGCATAACAGCTTGGGACAGGAAATGACTAATACTTTATCCAATTTAATTTATATCAGTGGAAGCTTAACCTTGATGCCTTGGCCATATTTCAAGTAGAGTTAACACCCTTATTTATATAAAATTGCTGTGAGACGTTCAACAACACGAAATGGCCGTAGCTGTTGTTTCAGAACTCATCCCACAGAGTGCCTATCCAGCACACACCCTCCCTGCTCCCTGGGACACTGACTCACTGCTGCTGCAGTGCTGAGGCACTGAGTCATCAGCTCTGCTGTGGAGGCAGTTGGGTTGCTCCTTGGACCCCTCTCCAGTATTACCCTGTGGATCTTCTGGCCTCAGGCATAAATGAGAACATCTTCCTTCCTCAGCCTCTTGCCCTGTCTCTTGGGCTTGAGGACCTTTTATAGGTGCTGGGAGGTGGGACATGGTGCTTTGCAGTTTTAGCCCTGAACATCATCTCCCCCAGGAAAGATTCTGGTGAGGCAGCAGGAGAGCATGAGATAGCCCTTTCAGTTGTCTGGAAGAAGAGAAAATCAAAATAGCTCCTTGGAGAGCTTTTTGATGCAGGCTCAGGAGTCTGACTCAACATTAAAAAGGCTTGACTGTTTGCCAGAATGCTAATATAAGTAATTGGAAGATCTCATAAGTGGCTTCAAAGTACAAATATTTTTAATTACTCATTGTAAAGATATAACTTACCAAAGGTAAGTGGTGTAGAAACAGGATGTTGTGGCACAGAAACTGAGGTTCTTTAAAAAGGGCTGCGGTTGTGCCCAGAGCAAGTTCATCCTGGGAAGCAATAGTAGCTTTCAGGCCTCTGAGAGTTCATCATATTTTAGATACTGAAAAAAAAGAGCTGTTTTCCAAATTGCTTTGGTTTGATTATTTTTCTGTCTTTTCTACGTAGGTTTCTGAACAAATTGGTTTTTTAGATCAATTAATCACTTTAACAACTTCCAGGGACCCCTTGTGCCATCTTCCTGGCGCATAAGAGCCACACAGGTGCTCAGACGTGGGTGCCAGTATGATGGCACAGTGTGCTCAGAGCTGGAATGGTTTCCTTTGAGATGTGGGTTAACTCCAGTGATAAAATTTCATATGGTCATTAGGTTCTGCCTGTCTAGGGTATTGCATTGCTGGCCTGAGTTTATATCTCTGCTAATTTTAGATTTGCTTTGTTTCCTCAGGGAAGGAAAGAACATATAAGAGGAAATTAAAATGAAGTTTAATAGAATGATATACATAAATTGAAGTTTATGGTTCTTAATATCACTAGATGCTTAGCTGTCATCTGCATGTGCTTAAATATAGTCAATCTCTTATACCTCCAGCATCAAACATTCTCACACTTGCATTGAAGTGTTGTGCTGAATTTTTCAGCTTATTAAGCAGTTGTGTTTGTTCATCTTATTTTGAGATTATTTAACCACATGTGTGCACACTCCCCCACACCCCCCATAGTGTGTGCTACTGGAAGTGAGCAAATTGCTTGTTTTTATGGATGAATGGATGCTGGATGTCTGAGGAGGTCTGGATTTCTCTGTTGTCCAGCTGCATGTTCTTTTAAATTGATTCGTGCAGCTCCAGCTAAGTGATCCTAGGGCGGGCTTGAGGCTGATCTTGATGGCTTTGACTTGCTGACAGCACCTGGCACCGTCTCTCCCTCCACCCACACCCTGTGAGGAGGAGGACACGTGTTTAGATGTGGGGGGGCTCTGTCTGCAGAGGGCTGAGCTCTGTGCCAAGAACCACTGTAACCTGCCGTAAATTACAGCGTCCCTGAAATTGCTCTAATTTGTGCCAGGGTGTATCAGCTATGTAAGAGCTCTGTGCACCCACAGCCTCCCTCCTTCCCACCTCCAGGGGCCCGGGGCTCTGCTCTGGTGGCAGGCAGCACGTTCGCCTTCGTGCAACCGCGTCTCGTACAGACTGTCCCCCTTCTGCTGCTGCTTTCTGTGCTCATCTCCTGCAGTTGCAGCAGAAGCTGCAACTTCAGGTTGAGTTGTGTTTTTACAAGGAAGGTTAAAGCACATTAAGACTTCACATAAAGTATCTTAAGGTTGAGCATCCGTCTTTTAGTAAATAACCCCGAATCATCTGAAACTAGGGTGCAAAAAATCATTCATTGGATGCCTTTTCTCCTTCCCACCATCTGAGGACAGCTTCTGGCCATCCTTGAGGATGTGGGAATTGCCAGGTGGCCCTGTATCAGAGGACCCACAAGGCAAGGGCTGAAACTGCTTTCTGGCCTTTTTTAGTTTTTCCATCCCAAGAGATGAAAGGTTTTTTTCTTTGAAGAGTTATCCTCACCTCGGTTTTTTTTTTGTTTGTTTTTATTTCCTCCCCACCCCAGTTGTATAAAACATGGCATTGGAGAGCAAGTGGCTTGTGGTAGCTTTGCTGCTGTTTGCCTGTTTGTCCCCAGCCAGTCCCAGCTGCAGGCTGTTCCCCACCACGTCCCTGCACACAGGGCATCCCTGACATTTATTTTGCATTCCAAACCCAAAAGCATTTTACACCTCTGAAAATCTTAATAAATTTCCATAAAATACACCAGGCAAAACACTTTAAAGCATTCCTTGAGAAATTATTACATTTTGCATTTGATTTATCCTTTAAAAAAGACCTTTTTCCCCACATCCGTGTGGTATCATTGATACAATGTACATCGCATCCCTCATATTAATACTCTGATCAATCACTGCTGACAATACAGTGTCTTTGTGTGAGGGGCTGTAGGACGAATGTTTTAGCTTGTGAGAAGAAAATTGTTAGCATTTGAATAGAGAAGAGCGAGGGGGAAGGATTAATAGCCTACTTTGATGGATTAGAATGTAGGGAAATTGCTCAATATTAATATGAAAATGTTTGTGAATTGGCTGTGTGGGGCTGTCAATGGAAAATGAGGGCCAGTGATTATGTCTCCAAGGCCTTATCAGTTCAGACTTGACTCTCACCAAAGACTTTCACACAAAAGACTGATGAGAGCACTAGAAAATAGCTGAATGAGAGCGGCTACAATAAGCGAGCCGTTCAACCACCAGTGTCACGATGTCAGGTTTTGTGCCCTTTATGTAATATTGTACATCTTTATATTAACATATCTGAATATGGATTTGTAATAAAAGAGGCAAATTAAACTACCTGCTAGACATTTTTATTTCTATAATTTTTGCTTATCTCTGAAATATGACTGGAAAATGAACTAGGGTTAGTCTTAATAAACAACTGTGTCTACAAGGGAGATTTCTTTGTGAGCATTAGGTTAAGAGTTTCAAATATGGCTCTGTATTTATTCTTGTCAAAAAAAAAAAAGGACTGTTTGATGGTCCTGAGAGACGTTGCAGGAAAACTTGTTTCCTATTACCATAGCTTCAAAACAGATCAAACAGACTGTTTCTTCTGTGTCCTGTGCTTTTAATAAGGTTTTAAATAGACCCCAAATGCAGAAGTATGCCTAGTTATAAATGTATTTAACATAATTGGTGTATCTCAAGTAACTTTACATATTAAATTACTCATGTTCTTTTTGTCTTTTATTTTCTGCATACTTTGTCTACCCAGAGGCTGAAATAAAGCTATGCATTTCTTACCTGTTGACACGTATCTTGTGAGCTGGACCTCCAAAAGACACACCTGTACGTGTTTAGTGAACTGTTAGGAGTGACTTACTGCTTGTAGAAATTTTACGTTGGCTTTTGAGCAGACATAAGTTGCATCTACCACTAGGAGAACTTTTGCATTTTAAAAAAAAAAAAAAAAAAAAAACAACTAAAAATTAAGTTTATAAATGAAAGTCTATGCTTCCCCACTGATACTTTGAATATAACTTTCTTCTCCCTTTGGGTTTCTTGAACCCCTTTTTTTGCGACTGAGTGTCTGATTTAGCTTTGCACATCTTGTGAGCTGGTGATGGACGTCAGTCTCTGTGTGGTGACAGTGACACTGGATGCAGAGTGGCTGAAGTGTCAGTAGGTGTTTTTGGAAAAGCTTGCTGCTCTCAGTCTCATCCTTCTTACCACCCAATGTTGTGGTAAATCCCTTATAAATTAACATAATAAACTCTGGGAACTTTGCTTATTTCAGTGGTGAAATCACGAGTGTTCATGGTCAGGTTGAGCCTGCCCGCTGTTGGCATGTGGTCGTGGCTAACAAATGTTATGCTCTGAGCTCTGATACTGCTGGTTTATCCAGACTAAGTTCATTTGATACAAGTGGTCTTTATTAGGTTTAAGGGTTGCATCACGTGTCCCACAGGTCCTTGGACCAGTTCTACTTCACTTTTGTAGTTCAGATATCTGTCTTTGTGTTGCCTGTGCCTAGCCAAAGCAACCTCTTCAAAAGATAATAGGGTCAAAATAATCCCTTAGAATTACGCTACAGTGATACAATACTGTTATAGATCTTCTGAGCATTTGTCCTCATGGATAGATGCAAAGAAATATGGAAAAATTTCAAAGAAAATCAGAACAGACCATTACCATTTAGTAAAACTTTTACACATTTTTTTTTTATCAAAACTATACAGCATAGGATTTTAATGAATTAAATTTTTTCTACATACTAAAATTTTAGAGTTACTTTTTTCTTGTCGTTGGTTTTGGAGAGTGGCAACACTTTACAGTACAGAAACTTTCTTTAAGACAGAATTTAGCATTCTGTAAAAGAAAATGGTGCATATCTATATTAGAGAAAAGATTTTGGTATAAAAGCTTGTCTTGATTAAAGAAACATTATTTATTTTGCAGGACCTTAGTTATAAGTAGACAACTTTTTAAAGCTTGGAGTTTTGTACATAATTAGTAATCTAGTTTCCTTTCCTTACTTGTAAATCACAATCTGGTGCAAAGGAACTGTTTGGCACTTGGCTATTTGTAATGTATTCTAGTTAGTACAGGATCAATAAATCTTTTATAACTGGTGCCAAGTCTCCTCAGTGGCTAAAAAAGGAATTTTGTGTGTGTTTCAATAAAGCCAAAATAGCAGACTAGAGTGTTAAATATAGTTGTGTGTTAAAGAGAGAAAGTGCTTTGCATCAGTACTTGTAGAAATATAATCCACTTTTCAGACATTAGCAACCAACTAATAAGAGTGCAAAAACATTTTTAAAATTAAAAGTACTGTAATGTTTTCAAATTTAGCTTTCATAAAACTCTGTGGGGGTTCCTAGTAGATACAGGAAGTTCACTTACCCAAAGTGTGAGAGTTTGCTTTAAATTATGTGTGTCACATACATGGAATAATTAAAGTGCAATGCATCATTACTAACTTAATTCAAGAAGATTCCAATATTTTACAAAAAATATGTGGATTGTCTGCGTCATTTCATTACATGATATGTGGTAAACAGGCCTTCAGAAGAAAATGGATGCTCTGAGTGGGGAAGAACACCAACCTTATTAAATAGATAGCTGCAGCAAGTTCAGGCAGATTTGAAACTGTGCTAGAGTTGTCAGATATTAATAAATTCTTTTCATTATTGCATGTTTTAGCAAGTTTATCTGCAACATTTTTCTTAGGAAATTTTAAAATCTGATTTACTGTGTTCGGGTGTTATAATTATTTAAGATTCACTTAGAACCTTGTATAAATTATATCACCCATTAATTAAAATATTCCATGTATAATTTCACAGGAGAAATGGCACCTAGTACTTTATTTTCATCTCCTGTTCCTCTGCTGCTTTGTCTCCGTAGCAGCAATTAGGAACCACATTTTTCTCTGTGTTTGATACTATGTTTGGTAGTGATAAAAATGATTAATGATACTCCATGAGCAATCCTCTTAGTATATATAAGTAAGAATGTACCTTTGTGGACAGATGCAAGTAAACATTAATTTTGCTGCCTGTGCTCATGAGCAGTTCATTCCAAGCTGGCTGGACCCAAACCAGTGCTAATCTGGAATTCTTATCTCCACTCTCGTGTCATGTTGTACCTGAACTGCTTTCAGTGAGGGAAAGTCAGTAAAGATTACAGATAAGCAAATAAATTTGGGGACAGAGTAAATAAATTAGAGAGTAGGTTCATGCTGATATTTAGGACCAGACTCGAGGTCTCTCTCAAGCTGCCCTTGTGATGTGATGCCTATTTTTCCAGCCTCATTGGATGGAAAAAAAGGAGTTTCTTTTTAACACAGCTAAGGTCTTCTGGGAAGTGAACTGCAGCTGGCTTTTCCTTGCTTCCAGGTTTGCCTTTCCCTCTAGTTATAAAGGGGGCAAAAGGAAGCTATAAGATGGGTGGAAGAACAAATACAGGACTTGTCAAGTCTGAGGTGCTGCCTGGGAGCTGGGCAGGTTTGGATGTGTTTTGGGGGATTTCTAGCATTGACCACATCTACTGTCAGTAGACTAGAAAATGTATCGTGAACCCCCAGTATACAGTGATTTGTTTGTATTTCTCTGGTAATCAGAACAGTATTTCCAGGCCCTCCTGGGCTTCTTGAAGGTCACATTGGCTGTGAGGATTTTGCTCATACAGCAGAACCTCTGCACAATGCAAGCTTGCTTGGCTAACCGGGGCAGCTGGAAGCATGACAGTAGGAAACAGGTCACTGCTGTGCTCTGGGAGCATCCTTGGTTTCCCCAAAGACTCCTTAGAACAACAGGCCATCAGGTGCCCATCAGAACAGTTTTCCAGCTGACTCAGCACAGCCTGGCCACGGCCAGGTCACAGGCGAGTTTGTTCTTTATAATGAAGAGTGACAATTCCTAAGATGTTGTGCTGTTGCTTTACCAAAGGCTGGGTGACAGTTGTGTATCCCTGTTTTCTGTAATGTGTGTTTTCCTCACTCGTTTTGCTGAAGACGCCACAGCAAGTATTTGAATTTTATACCAAAGGGTGAATGTAATTTCTAATAGGTATAATGCAGAGCTTAATTTTGAAGGAAGGATGGTTTTTATAGTTAGCTCTCTCATTGTACTGCCTACTTCCATTTATGGAATGACTCTTCAAGAGAGAAGTGATGACCTTAAAAAAAAAATGTAAGGTGATATGTAGATACTGTTTTCCACAGTTAAAGGTCACCTTGACTTTTAATCTTGACTGCCATACTTTTCTTCTCATTAAAATATTTGACAAGAATTCTTTGCATGAATGAGCAGCACAGAACACCTTAAGACTACTCAATTTTCACTAGAGGTGTTGCATTGTCATAATAAATAATTGTACTGTCAGCTAAAAATCGTTATCTGGTACACACATTAACAAATAAAATGTACTTTTATACATTTGTTACCCTTTTTTCCTCATAAAGGGATTAAGCAACAGCACTGAATATATTCCTTAGGTTGTTTGCTTTTGAATATCAAATTCCTTGTAACAGAGCAGAAAGAAAAGAATATTTGCCAAACACTTTGATTCAAAACAATTGGATATCTTTTGTGATTGACTGTAATGATTCACTTCCTATTATGCAACTCTACTCCCATTCTAGTTTGTCAGCACTCGAAGTGAAATATTTTTCTGAACATCTGTTCAAGTATCTCTTGGTCTGATGTCTTTTATAGGAGCTGACCTAAAAATACGGGGCCATTTTAATGTAGAAGCTTTGTTATTCACTATACCCAGATGTCATTCTGAAATAGAGCAAACTCAGGTTTAACTGTCATGAAATCTGACATCATAAATTTTATACCACTGAATAATAAGCCAAAATGGAAATCACTATGCATAATGCAAAAAGTCTTGTAACTTGACCTTTACGTAAAAGGAATGATTATATGTAAAAGGAGCCTGGCGAATTAAGAATGTAATTCTTTTCACCTTCTGTCGCTTCAGGGTTGCTATAGGCACTGAGTTTTTATTGTTATTTTTATCCCACTTAACTGAGTACAGTTTCCAGCACTCAGCTGAGAGGACATGCCAAAGTGGAACGAGGGGAAAATAGGTCAGAAAGTGATAGGCCAAGCCACTTCCCTTGGAAAACCACATATAATCACAGGCACACTGGTGAATTTTTTAACTGGTGTATATTTGCCTATGGATTGTTAGTCTGTTTTGGGAACATAAGGAACTGGCTGACACTGAGCACCAGAGACCAGAATATCAAATGTTCCAAATTGCCATGAAAAGCCTCAGTTCTGAAATTTGTTTAACATCTCTTGACAAGTGCTATTGTTTGTGAAGTAAGTGTTGAAGATGCTCTTTGCCAGAAAGATTCATTACTGAAAAGTCTTTTGTGTTTTAATTAGACTGTGGTTTAATTGCTATACATTTAGGATGATGATTGCATGAAGGGAAATAGGAGGAACAGATCAAACTCGTCTCTACTGAGACCTGGGGTCAGTTGGTAAATTGAAAATTGTTACCTAAACTTTCTTTTTTTCAGTTCAGTACTTTTCATTCAAGACACTAATTTCATTGTATGAATAGTGATGGTAATTGAATAAATGTTTGAATATTGCCACCAAGCTGTGAGACTGGAAGAAACTCGTTTCTGAAACCACACAGGGAGTTTGTTTGACATAATCAGTGCCTTTAGATTCATGATTACAGGAAAAAGAGAACTTGTGTTGACTACCAGAAATCACAAGAGAAAAAGAAATCTTTTAGTTACATGTCTATGTAACATATCACTCGTATTACTTCTTGACATTGTACATTTCTTCCTCATCTGAAATTAAAAAAGGCACACTGTTGGCTAAACAGAGACATTAAGATTGGAAATCCCAAACAGCTTTCTGAAGGAGTAAGAATAGAGAACTAGGCTGTGTAACTTAAATGTAATGCTGATTGTTTTCATAAACACTGTCCACTTTGGCACATCTTTGCCTAATTGGCTACCCCCCATGCTTTTTCTGAAGGGAATCTTTTCTTTCCCTCCTGTACAGCTTTGCTGCTTTTAAAATTAGAAACATGTCACAACAGTGCTGTTGTGCTGAATGGCTTTCAGATTTAGTGAATAGAATAAAAAAAGAGGACTACGGAATCTGCAGAGCACTTTCTGACAGCACAGAGAGAAATCAAATCTAAATCAGGTTTTTAAGAAAATCACCAGAGAATTTCTGAATATGAATTATATCCCAACAAATACCACCTACCTACTCACAACTATTTAGCATTTTGACTTGTATAGATGTTTGCAAGGACAATTGCACACCAAAAGCACTGCATTTTATTTCAGAAATTGTCATTTTTTATTAAAACATCCCCAAAATTCGTATTTGAGGAAAGATCATGTTTTTAAAAATGCAGATCTTGAAGTAAGTAGGATTTCCAAGTCTGTTGACAGAATGAAGTTAGGAGTGTCTGTAAAACAGTGGTAGATATCTGCAGGTTTTTTCCTGGCAAAGTGTTTTTGCATACATGTAGCTTAAAGTCCTTGAGCGGGCCAATTAGCGTCTGTTTGTGTGCTTAAAATGTCGCCCATGCTTGTGGGCTTTTTGGATCAAAATATTAATATCATTTCTATTATGTGAAGAGTTATTAAAATTTCTCTCTTTTTTTTTTTCTTGATTGCAAGTTAAAATGCCTCATTTTTCAGTTTCTGAATAGGATAGGTAAATACACTTGTTGGAAAGAGCCCAGAGAAATTCCCTGCAAGCCTTTTCCTCCTGAAGCCCAGCAGCAATCCCTCTGCTCTGCCGTGCCGTGCGATCCTGGATGGCAGCCGAAGGGGCTGTGACAGTGATCCTTAAACTGCCACATATGGCACACAGACTAAATGAAGTACTGTACATCTTTGTCCTGTCAGATGCTTTCCTTCAGAAACATGTCACTGGATCAAAGTCAAATATGTACTCTTAAGAAGGTTTTTTTTTTTCCCTGAATAGAACACCATATCATATTAAGGAGCACTGTAAGTTAAGGGATGATGACAGAGTTTAGCAGTTCATACCCTTAGAGCAGCCTTGTGAATAAAGGCAAGCTTTGGGACCTCTCCTACTCTATGTGCCTGATCTTATACCTGTCAAATATGTTATGTTAAGGGTGTCTGCAACTGGCCATGCCTCACTGCCATTAAACAAGGCTAACCCAAGGAGATGATAACATTTTGTGTCTGTTTGAGAAGATTTAAATCTGCTTACTAAAGCAAAAATGGATTTATTAGCAGGTATCGGAGAGGTAAACTAACAGGTCTGCACACTCATTTTAGCACCTACCGGTCGTCATCTTTTTTAAAAAATATGTCACAAGTGGATATCTTTACATATTTTACTTTCCCATTGGGCACCATACTGCTTTCATCTCCATCTGCCAATTTGCCAAGGTCAGTCTAAAATTAATCCAAGTCAGTGTTATCGCCATCTTGAACAATACTAATGAATTTTCCATTAGCAAGATTGCTACCAAAACACTACTGGTGAATGTTTTCTACATCACAAGACAGTCTGGAGGGAGATATGTATTCATCACCATGGAAACATGAGGTTCATTTTAAGTAGTTTTGAGTTTATTATTAAACCAGCGTCAGTCACGGCTGATGGTTCCATTGTGCAACTTGCTTTTTTTTAACTGAAAGTACTTTGGAGGTAATCATGGCTGGGTTCAAATCCTGAACCAAATGCAACACTTAGCTCTTGAAAAATTTCTAATATCTAGAAACAGCATCCTACTTGTTGAGCTCACTCCTTTCGTTCCAAGAGAGGACCCTGTATGTGTGGCTGATTTACTTCTCAAGCACTTTGCTGGTTTATTTCCCATTGGATATGTGAAACTGAAAGTATGGACCTTGTTAGGTTAAAAATAAGGTAATTTCTCTGAAATTTCTGAAGCAATGAGCCGTGCCTTAAAAGACAGTTTAAAGTTTATGTGCATAAGCTGGCACTTTTAGCCATTGGTAATGCCATAATGGTCAACTCTAACATGATTTAACCAAAATCATGGAAAGGTTAAGCTGAAGTTCAGGGATACTACCAGATACTCTTGGCAGAGTCAGACTGGGGGTGTTTTTGGTTTTGGGTTGGTTTTTTTTTTTTCATTTTGTTTTTTTTTGTTTGTTTGTTTGTTTTCTGCAGATTATTGCTTGCAGGGAGTTTAACTTGGTACATGAAGAGCAACTGGTCGAGTAAGAACAATTGTGCTAAAAGTGGTGGATTGAGGTGTCTGTCTGTCTATGAGATTTGAAGTCACAGGAAAATTAAATGTACCTGATAAATTTGAATTTAATCACGAAAAGTATGGGGAGGTTTTTTTAACTGAAAAGCCATCTTGGTGTGTTTATAACTGAGGAATATGGAGAAACAGAAAAGTAGACATGGGGCTTGATAATGAGAGGCAGCCTCAGTATATATCTTTAAAACATGCAGACTCTTTTTCATGATCCCTTAGTGCAGCTCCTGGAAGCCGAAGGAGAGATTTCCATGCAACCACAGCTCCTTGATGGCTCCATTGCTTGCTCACTGCTGACATCAGACGAATTCAGAGCAGAAACCTGAAAGGTGAAAGCCTTCATACTCTTCTCCCTAATCTTTTAATCCATTCATATTCTTTGACCTCCTGTGTGAGGCCTCCCTTATTAAATCCACCTGGGCATGGTAGATTGCTTTCCTCCCCAGAAGAAAGGAGAAGAGCTATTTATGAAAGTAAAGGTGAAGAGACCTGGTAAAAGAAAATGAGTTCTGTGTGTGAAACTCTATAGAAGTTTCTCTGATAACCTGAGGCTCCTATCTGGGGAGGTTGAGGGGTCACTTCTGCTTGTGAAGTTGTATTTTCATTTTCAAACATTTTGTTTTACCTGTTTCTCTGTTGTGGCTATTGGTGGTTAGCAGCAAGGTCTCCTACAGGCTGAACTGTAATATTTCGCTTTTGGGGATTTGCTACCTTGGGGCTCCAGGTTTGTTTCAGTAGGAAACTTAATTTCAGCGCCAACAAATAAATGCTGAGAAAGGACCCCACCAAAAGGGGCCCATCCTTTGCCAGATAGAGTTGTCTGTGATCAGTGGCTGTCTTGATTTGACTTGACTAACCACCTGGAAAAAACTTTATGCAAACAATATACTTGGAGAAATTCATGAAGTAGACAGTGTCTTCAGAACAGACTCGTGAGTGTCTTTTCCCTACAAGGGAGCATTTGAGTAATGGCACTACAGAGGGGAAGATGTTAAGTAGAAATATACATTTGCTAATTTTTTACTTGAGATTATTTACTCTAGTCAATAATAAACTGAGGCTTTGGTAGATGCAGACCTACATGTAAACACCTCTCATTCTATTTGTGATAACATGAGACTATTTATCAATTTTTGGGTGCATTTTTCCAGTTAAGGTACTGCTTAAGGAGTGACCTCCTTTAAATATTCTTTAAAAGGATCAGAGGAAATCATATACCTTAGGTTTAAATGTCATTCACCATTTCCTCCCCCCCCCCCAAAAAACCCTCTGCAACATTCTTTAGCCCCTGCACGTTTCACACATCCACTTTCTCTCTAGCAGGATAAGGATAAGCGTGAGGTGCCTCCCCTCCAGATGCCTGTTCAAGATGGTAGCATTCCCTCATCTTCCTCTGAGTGAGCTGTCAGCAATCTCCCCTTCTGCTTGAGCGATTCCATATATCTCCTGTGTGAAGTGTTCAGGGCAGTCAGGATCCCGTTCTGCACTTCAGCTCCCTCTGTGTCCCAGCCCTGAGGCTGCTGCGGTGTTTATTGACCCCTCACACTGGTGGCTGTTTCATGTAGTAGAAAGTAATTTCTTTGTCTTAGTTATGGAGTGCTTCTGGGTGGTGTGTTGAACCAACAGCATCGAGCAGTGAAAGGCACAGAGACAAGGAGAGGTACAATTTCAGCTACTGGAGGCGGTGGCATTGCCCACAGGGAAGATAGGGGAGGCAGGCTGGTCTGTACAGGCAGGTGTTGTAGGGCAACCAAGTGCAGACTTGTCCATGTGGGGTGTCGTTACAGGCTGATAAACACCACCATGTTCAGTTCCATGTCTTGTCCTTAACGGATGAGAAGTGTGTACTTTCCTATCAGTGTATTTACAGGGAGTGGTTGCAATGGCTGCTCAGCTAAATCTGAGTAGCCAGATGATGGTCATATATGTCATATATTCATATGGGTCATGTGAATACCCAGTGTCAGAATATTGCTGACCTCATGCTTCTGTAAAATAACACAGGAGATTTCTAGGAAATGAAAAGCATAGAAATAAGTAGTAAGTATGTGGCTGACACTTCTAATGGGGAGAGCCAATCTACATAAAAAAAAAAGGGGTTTTCTGCTTGTTTAGACAACACCACTTAACCCTGAACAAATATTTAGATACATTATATTCAGCGGTACTTCTTTTTTTTTTTAATGAATGGAGTTATTTGCATATCTGTTTTACTGAAGCTTGGGATTCTCTTCCATGGAAACATCCCCTTTTGCCATCAGTGAAATGCCTTTCACCAAGACACCAGCAGTATGGAACTGCTTTTTATCCTAGGGTTCCTTTCCTGAAATTTTCCAGGTCAAGTTTGTAGTCTCCCTTATAAAGCTTGGTGCCAATAAATCTAATCCTTATTTCATTTGATAAACAGGAGTCGTAACGCTACACGTCTCCATATTTTGCACTCGGCTGGGAATCTGCCTTGCACTTCTCCCATCCTCACCCCTCCCTTCTGCAACTGTCGGGTTATATTTAAATGCCAAAAAAACAGAATTAGTTTTGCACATCAACGCTGACTTATAAGGCTATTTGAAGTTAAAGCTCTTTGCCAGTTTCCATTTTCTTCACAGTGTTCCCTTCCGCTTTGGGTTTGAAGAAGGAGAAAAAAAAAAAAGAAAAAGTTATTTAACAAAACTTGATCTGTTTGAAACTGCAAAGTCCAGGCTGTCCTTCCTGTGCTACCACAGACAGCATGAGAAATGAAGGCTGAAGGGCCCGGCCGATTTCAGGAAAAAAAATGCCCCAAAAAGGTCAGGAAGAAATGGGAGCCTTTTCATTTTGTGCTCCCCGGGTGATATTCAATAACTCTTTTGGTCTTTATACTGTAGGACGTAGGCTCATTTGCTCAATTTGGGGTGACAGCAGCGTGTTTTGTCAGAACATAGCTGGAGTTTTAAATGAGGACGGCATTCTGAGGCAGTAGGAAACATCCTTTATCTTAGCAACAGGAGGGCATGGAAATGCAAGTTTTTTTGGCAGCAGTCGTATAAATCTAGTGTTTTGGAGGGGCTGACCCGGGCTGTGTGGAAGGAGCGCTCAGCTTTCCTTTGACGGTGTGATTTCCTGCTCCACGGTGGAGAACTTGTCTGGACGGGGTCCTGAAGAAAACCTACATCAATTACTTGAAAGGAAATCAACTCTGTCTCCAAATGCTTGGCAGCAGGAATATTCATTGTTAAGGGGGTTATAAATATATATATGTATACACGCACACAGCCTAACAAACTCTCTTCCATTTTCAAGCATTTGCTGTGACACCCACTACCCCTTGAATTTAAACTGCCAGTGCTGCCTTTGTGTAAGGGTCTTTCCAAGGGCCTTATAGCTCTCCTAAAAAAAAAAAAAAAATTCTTGGACTTCCACAGAAAATCCAGGGTCTTAGCCTGTAAGGCTTCTTTTGGTTTTGTTTTTGTTTCTTAAAGCTTTCATGTTGCTAGAAATAAATAAGAACAAATCTATTTTCAGCTGAGAATGTTAAATCTAATTTTTTTTTTCCCCAATTCACTGAGGTCAAATATATTCTAATTTATTTTCCTTTGAATTTTTTCTTTCTTTAAAGGCACTACCACAAATGTAAGCATCTTTCAGTAGTTTAGAAAATATAAAAATGATGAAGTGATATCTCTTTGGAAAGCTGCTGCTGTATAGTAACTCTTAAGCAGCTGTTACATCTTTTGTGTCAATAATCCTTAAATTAAAGAGTCATTAAGCACTCAGTTACATGATAGATCGTAATGGCTCAGTGTAAACCTATTGTGTAAATCTGTAGAGAGAGACCTTTTGTTTGCGCAAAGCATAATTCTGAGCCGGAGGAGTGCCTAAATATGTATGTATATGGGGCTTCCTAATGCCTCTTAATGACTCATTAGAATTTGTTTTTTAAAAAATTTATACATTACTGCTTTTTATTCTTTTCTAATTAAGTAAAAAAATCCCCAGTACAGTTTTAACTCTCTTCATGATTCTTTGACCCTTTCAAGTTTTGGATCTACAGGTTTTTTTACTTTTTTTCTTGTTTACATGGTGCCTAGCACAGGGGGTTGGGACCTGGCTGTACTTTGTTCATTGTATCGCCATAAAAATTGAATACACCACATCAACAAGAGAAGAAATGAGAAGGAAGCCACCCTGGAAGGTGGAAGGAGTAGAGTAGGCAGTGATCACATCTGAAGTGGTGGTAGGCCTTGAACTTCACGTTGGTGAGAGGTCCCATTCCTCCAGCCTGTGCTCTGGGCTAGTGGATCCTTGCTGGTGGTGGTTCTGTGCTCCCTCAGAGAGACTTCACAGCCATGGGGTATGGGAAGAGGGGTTGCAACGTGCCGTGTGGATCAGCTCTCATATGTCTGAGCCTCGTGCCAGCAGCCCATCCTTGGTCCTCTCCCACGCCGGACAGCTCCCCTTGCCCAGTGGGAGTGCAGGGGGTGTGTGCTGTGTACGGCTGGGCCGGGCGAGGTGAGGCAGGGCTGTGGGAACATGCTGGATAACTCTGCCTGCCCCACCAAGTGGCCTCATTTCCATGCGTTCCCTCCCATCTCCATCTTCTCACACTTATTTCAAAACTGTCCCAGACCGAATATGCCTTGGAGAGAGATTAATTTTCAATGTAACACCCACAGAGAAATTCATGTCCAAAATATGTTCTTCTGGTGCCAAAAGAAGAACAATAAATGACTGGGAAGAAGGGAAAATACATTTCCAGACTAGACAAAACCCACCTCCTGTCTTCCCCTAAGCAAAACCACATTGCTGTTGCTGTTTAGTTCCTGCAGATATTAGGGAGAGAAAATGTCAACAAGGACTGGGTCACACCAGTGTGGAGGCTAGTGCTGGAGTGAGGGAAATGATACACTGCTCTCCTACAGTGGTTTTTGTGAGTGAAGACACCTTGTAAAGGCAAGGGGTCAGTGCCTCAAGCAGGGAAGAGCAGTGAATGGCCCAAGCAGGTTTAAGTTCAAATCTGGTTGGTTGGTGGTCTTGAGAGTTGAAGATGCTCCATATCAGGAGCCAATTTAAATGCTTGGTGGGGACAGGCAAATGACTGTGCCAAGGCACAGAGCCAGGATGTCGGAGTGGCATGGCTCCTGGGAAGGGCAGGGTCTTCCATGGTGCTTCCTGCTTTGAGGGCTTCCCCAGAATCCCCTCCCAATAGGGGTAGCTCCTTGGGAGGATGGGCAGGAGTCTGCAGGGCTGCTTTCCTGCAGGAGCTATCAGAGGAGAGCTACCTTGCCTTGCAGAAAAGATAGGAGTGCATCTGAAATTGGTTTCAGTCTTTGAATTATTGTATATAAAGGGATGGTTCCTGGCTGCCTCCACTTCAAAATTAGCCATTCAGGGAGAGGAACCCAGGGAAGAAGTTTCTGCAGGTCTCAAAGTGACAGAGCCACTCATCCTGACCTCCAGTTTCCTGCTTTCTTCCTGCTTGGTCCCTTCCCAGGGCACTGTTGAAGACAATCTCACCAATGCTGGTTAGATAGAATTCTCAGGAGTAGATCCCAAACTCATTTTTGACCAAAATTGTTTAATGACAACCTATCTGTAATATTTCCATTTAATGAATATATCCATGTTCGTGACAGGATCATGTTCATGGGATGCTATTTTCAAGTATTTTCCTATTTTTTCATTAAACTGGAAAAGGAATACTTGTTTGTTTTTTCTGTTTTACAGGGAGGCTTTTAACTGCTGGTTGGGATTTTCTAGTGGTGGGTTTTTTTCAATGTACAGAGAAATGTTGCTCTAGATCAGCATCTGTTTTAAGTTAGTTTTTGAACTAGTGAAAAAAATTTCATTCATTACATGGACAAATTGCTCATATCCAAATAATTTATTTAATTAATTGACTGAAGGTAAACTTTTTCTTCAAAATACTGCAGTTTTAATTTAAAAGGAGCACTACAAAGTGTAAGTGAATTTTGAGTAATCAGAATGTGGTTTAGTCAAGCAAAGTTTCCATACTTTTTATTAATATATTTATCACATGCAGAGTATAGCTTACAGAGACTCTGTAATAGTAATTTATGTAAATACGAATTTTTTTTGTAACATCTCCACTTTTCTTGCCATTTGAAGCTCTCTCCATTAGACACTTAATTTCCACTTTGTTTTTCAATCGGAGTTGCTGTGACTCCTTGAAAAGCATGAAATCTCTAAATTACGGAACCCAAGCACTCCGCTTTCAGCCCCTGATGCCAGGGAAACTACTTGAATGCACAAAATTAGAAAAACATACACAGAATAGTTGTTTAAAATTCACAGCTGTCAACATGGAGTGTTTTGTGTAAGAGAAAGAATGTCGGGAAGGCTGAGTTCCCCAACTCTCCGCAGATGGATTGGCTGTCCCTGCCTTCTCCCTGGGCATTGTCTGCAGGCTGCTGCAGGGATCCATTTGCATGGCAGCACAAAGGTCCTCTGTTGGAGCCCTTGCCCAGCATCTCCCCAGGCTTTCCCTTTAAAGGGACCTTCCTGGCCACGGTGGCACAGTTTTCCCCGCGCTGCTCTTTAGGAGCGGACAGAAACCTGGTGTTTTCAGTAAGGTTGCAGCCCAAAGTGCGGGTTTCAGTTAGAATGAAGCTGGTGGAAGATATGGGAGGCTCTGACTTTAAAGTGTTATTTGAAGAAAAGCAGTGTTGGAGCAACAGTGGTTGTTTAGAAGAATAAATTTATTGAGGGTATTTGGATTGCCAGGTTTTTATTTATTCTGTATGACATGACGGAAGTGGCATCGCTGAACATCAAGTATCAGAATATGTAATTTTGTATGCTAATTATAGCCTGAGTTTTCCCACCAACACTGAGAAAAATGCATTATTTATCATTTTATTCTGCTTCAGAAGTCACAAAGCACCTTTAAAAACAAACAACTGAATAAACCTGATTACAAATATCTCTGAGAATCTGATATATTATAATAAAATTATTAGTAGAAGTATCAGCTATATTTTGTCATAAATATTATCCTCTAATAATAATTAATTATGATTAATTTTTCTTCTTCCTGCCTATTTCAGTAATATTCTATGGCTTGTATGGCAAAAAGGGGTTCTGCAAGGACTAAATCTAGGGTGCTGGAATTACCTTCTTCAAATATTAGTCAGAGTAGAAATTTGCAGAGAAACTGAGCTCTACCTTCTTGTTTTTGCAGAGATGCCAACTTCTATTACAATAGCCAAAGGTTTGTCAGCATTTCCAAAGGGCTGTTTTCAGAGATTTACACCTTGTTGTAGGCTGAAACTTGGCGAACAGGCTTGCATGCCTGAAGGGATTTACTGTTTAACATGTCTGAATATTAACATGATTAAGCAAAAATTGGATGACTTTATTAACTGTAACTTGATTAAAGGGTGATTAGTCATTTTTTATGTTTGAGAATAACAACCTTCTGCATTTGGTGCAGCATAAAGGAGTTGTAGCTGCTCAGGTTTCCTTCACTTTTGTTCAGAGCACGTTTAGTTTCCAGCAGCGCATCCTGAATGCAGGGAGCAAAGCTTGAGCTCAGATTAGAACTTGTCACAGGTATTTTTTGCACATATATCACCCCACCCAGAAGAAACTGATCCAAAGACATTTTTTTGTATTTTCAAGCCGCAAGACTTGCCTACTATAGGTAAATTTTCTCAAAAAAGAAAAGGGTTTGCATGAGTGAATTTACAATTTACAGTGCTAGTGAGGGCATGGAAAATTGGTGGTGTTCTCGTGTAAGAGGGTTTTTTTATTTTGATGGCAAATTTGATCCATTTTAGTCCTGTTATATTTTGCAGAAGATATTTATGCACTGTACAGCTCCAGTGACGTTAAGGGATGTTTTACCATTAGCTTGAAGAGTACCAAACATGCTTTTCTTGTTCTCAATGCTGGGAGACAGAGGTTAGTAAAGATCTTCAGAGCCATAGCAAAGCAACAAGTCAGTACAACACTTGAAAAGCACTTAGTCCCTTAAAATATGAACTAAAAACTTTGCAGTTAAATCCTAGTGAAATTATTGTTTCAGTGGTTAAAATCAGACTAATTTAGAATCCCAATTTCAAGAAATAAACAGTGAAGCTAAGTAATTTAATAAAAGTAACTGCTGAGAAAGACACAGTATTGATAAATTTTTATCATTACATGTGCCATTGAATTTTAATTAGAATTTAGCTATCTTACATAGTAATTAACTCAAATGAGAATTCTACACAAACTGCTCTAGAAAAGGAGTGTTCATATATGCTAATGACTACTATGCGTGATTAAACATTGAGAAAATAAACTCCAAATGTATGCTAATAAATGGCAAAATTTAATGTCTAGAATTAATATCTAACAGAGGAATGGTGAGATGTTTCAGAGTATGTGTCTATTGTATAAGTCAGCACATTAAATTTCAAAACTTAAGGGCCTTGAAAATGGCAGCTCTGCTTGGAATAATGGAGCTACCTACAGCAGCACCTTCCCACCCTGAGTTTGGAAAGCTGAGCTCTTATGAAATTACCTTGGAAAATACAGTTTTATTTTGTATTTCCCATTTAAATATTGTATATATTTAAGCAGATGTTATACGTAATTCCACCCGAAAATATCTGTGGTCTTATTCCTTCCTGAATCTGTGGTGTGTTTCAGATGGATTCCAAGAAAAGTAAAGCAAAAACTGATTTATTCTCATCCTGGTTTATTATTATAGGTGGCACTGTCAGATCCTAATTAATTAAGCATGGTTATTTAGCTGTTTTGGTCAAGAGCTGTTACTAGACCTCATTTTTTGGTTTGTGGATTTTTTTTATTTTGCTGCAGTTTCTCACTAAGGATGGGCAAATATGATGGCAGAGAGAATTGTACCCACAAATCTGCTCAATTCTTGCTCAGCAATAACCAAATTCTAGTCTGTTCAACAGGCAGGAAAAAAAGGTGCTGTGCAGCTCTGTCATATATTTGCTTGAAGGAAGAGTTTTGTGAAGTGGAGCAAGGGTGGAATGACTCTTTTCTGATGTATGTTGGACAAGAAAAATTAATCTGTGCATGGTACTTGTTTTGGCTGTGCTTCAGAAGGCATCTCTTGTGATGTCACCTGTAAATAGCCAAGAACTTTGACATCAGCTCTGTGTGAGGCTGTTTAAATAAGTGCCTCATTTATAGAATCCTGCTGCCTGCAAAATGGCTCCAATGGTGTTATCCCCATGCCTGAGGGGAAAGTTAAATAATGAAACCCCAAAGAGTCTCTAAGTGGGGAGAAGGAGCACAGGAGGAAGGAGGAGAGAAAGGAAGCTAATCTGTAACAGTACCAACCTCATCTTATCTCTGATTCTATAGGACTCAGTAGTTAGAAAACCACAGTATAATGCCATAGAGATACTAAACCATGAAATAAATACTGTTTCTGCTTGAAACAAAGCACACAATTCTTTGTGGTTGGACATCTTCAGTATTCTGAAAGCAATTGAATTATTTACTCTTACTTTGCTAATTATTTGTGATTAGGTTTTTATAGACTCTGGAGATCTAGAGAGATGATCTTATGCCATACTGAGGCCCTGTAATGCTTGCACCTCTAGTGTATGTCTATTCCCTTAATGTGTACATATACACACGTGTAGTTATGAGCATTTGATATGATTTGGAAAATGTGGTACTCTGTTTCAGGCTCCCACATATATACCTAGAGAGCATAAAATCCATTAATATATGTTTGCTATTAGATACTCCATTGAGTTTGGACACAGAGGAGATGATGCAGAAATTATTTTAAATGTACTTTCTTAAATCTATCCTTCCAATGTAATGGAATTTTTTTGTTTCAGTCAGTGGTTGCAGTTTGTATGTAAACAAATTCCCAGCAGCCTAAAGCAGTGCTAGTTAGTGGGGCTGTAGGTTGTACCTGTTCACACTGGGTTCATCCTGGTAATCCAGAATATTTGATGGAATCCACAGGTTATTGTTACCATTGAAAATGAAAGAAGAGTTTTCCCAAAAGCACATACGGCATGAGAAGATGGTTACTATTAACTTTACCTTCTTGATAACTGTTTGTAAGCTCTCTGGCATCACAAATGCAAAGTATCAGCAAGGTTAAATAAAAGTCTTGGGCAGGTGTGGTCTGCATCAGGTCTAGCACTAGCTGGTTCCTGCTGAAGGGAAGGCGCGTCCAGTGCCTCCTGCTTGCCCCAGTGATTTTCTCCCCATGTCAGCTTTGCTATGAGGCAGGTGACAATTAGGTATTCACTTTCATCCCTTTCTTGCTTTTCCTGCAGGTTCTTTGCTGTTATACGGATTGGAAACATTTTCTCTTCTATGCTCTTCGTTCAGGAGCAGAGCAACGTTTGCAAAGGTAAAAAAAAGTGCATTTGGATAATTACCTGACCCAAAATTATAAGGAATGATGGATTCTTTGGGACAGCCAAAGCTGGTGGCTTTGACTAGAAGTGTATTTATCAGAGGGACTGGTTTTCTCTTAGAAGACAACCTAAATTTCTGAAGGAAATCCCCTTTTCTGTGTGTGATTTCATCTGACAGTGTATGTCAGTGGATGTGATATTGCTCTTTTTTCTTGCATGTCAAAGTATCCGTTTGGAAGCATTCTGCTCAGTTATTCACTCTGGTGAATCTGAAGGTGTGTATCCACCATTTCTCAGTTAACATGTGTATTTAAGTTGGTAGTTATACTTGAAACTCGAGATAACTCAAAATGAATTGGTGGAGCAATACAACTGTAGTATTCATACTCTGTATTCATAGAATAGTTCAAACTGATTTTTCTGGAAAACAGTCTCTAGGGTTGTTAGATTTGAAGGTGGTTTTTTTTCCTAAAGAGATATTTATAAGCACATGTATAAAAATATGTGCTTATAAATTTTACTCCAAGGCCAGTGCCTTTGTTTTCATGTGTGATTGTGAAAGCTCTGACTGGAGCTCATCTACATTAATCCCAATGAACTTTTAGCTGCTTCACTCAGGTGCTGGTGGCTGCTCAGCCCCAGCTCAGTGCAGACACGTTACCCAAGGTGCAGACAGACCTTGCAGCCCGTCTTCAGCTCTGTGCTGCGTTGTGCTTTTATCAGTATCATTGAGAGCTCAAAGCGAGCTCAACTACATCTGCTGTCCCTTTCCATAATCTCTGCTGCACAGGCACTCTTACACAATCCTACTTTAATGTGGAGAAAAGTATTAATTGTGTGTGACTAAGAATAGTATATTTTTGACCTTGTATATCATAGCACTAATGTTTATTTCCCTTAGCACCACCTATATGTGTATTATTTAACAAAGTCTTAGTTCACTTAATTTGTTTGGTAAATTTGGGGAAAAAATAGTGAATCTTCCTGGTTTTGTTGTACAAAGCTTCTGGTTAAATCAGGCTCATCTTTTGGGATAGGTTTTTGCCCTAGTATAGGTGTCTCACCAGTCTTACTTAAATTTATACTCTCTAAACAGATATGTTCAAAAAAAAGATTTACAGACATGATTAAATGTTAAAATATCTTTTCTATAAATTAAATACAGGTCCATGGAAATTTTACTCACATTTCTATTGGATTTAGTACAATTTCTGACAGACTTTGTCAGTGGTTTCTGACAAATACTTAAAGACTAACACTGAATTCCTTAATGTGTCAAAAAAACATTGAAGATGAACCTTTTTGTTATTATGGAGCAGATTCTGCTGTCAGCTGTGTTTTCGTTAAATTAGAATGATATCTCTTCAGTTTTAATTTATTGATAAACATTTATTTGCCTCAGTTTTCTTCATCATGAATTCAAAAGGTTTACCACTGCAAGACCACAGTAGCCTGTTATCTAAAGTTTCATGCTCTGTAAGCAACAGAATTACCAGCATGTACTTGCCAAATACCTTCAGAATGACAGTTTACAAGCATCAGGTCAAGTAATCAAAACGTTATAGTGGATATTTGCTACAAATGTAAATATATCAGATATCTTTAATTGTGTTGTTTGCAATTAAAGTAACCCAATGCCATCTTATCTGGAGATTATTGTCTGAACGTTTTGAGTAAAGCTATAATAATATTTATTTTTGTTTTATGTGATGAACAAGTCTTAAAACTAAATCTGGTGAATTAAGAGTTGTATTTCTGGGAAGCTAACTACCACTACTTGACTGCTGTTGTAAAACTTTATTAGGCAATACGTCTGACCTCAAATTGGAGATTTGTGTTGGAACCAGTTTAGGAAATCATTACAGCTCTGTTGTTAATTTTATATTTGTCTAATAAAACACAGCAGGAACTACACGACATGCGCTAAAGCAACTGATGGTAGCTGCTAGTCCTGTTTTTAACTACTGTTTTCTACCACATACTGGGAAAGGATAGGAGAAAAATAAATAGAACAAATTTGCTTGGTAGCAAATTGCTGTTCGATAGTTTGTGGCTACTTCTGGGGAGGAGGTTAATATTGTTATTACCAAATATATATTTGTGCATATATATGAAAAGAATAACACGCATCAACATGATGTCAAAGATAGAGATGAGGTGGGTATTTTAGGTTGTTTTCCAGATGGTACTGAGCACATCATTCTGTTCCTAATGATGTTGCCTGGCCACACTTTATTTTGAGAATGAACATGTTAAAAATGGGATAAAGGAAGGTTGGCTAACATGAATGTAGTTACAGAAGTGACAGAATCTGAAGTGAGAGGAAAACTTGAAGGCTGAATATCATCAAACCAAGCATGCTAGGGAAGCCCCATGCCAAAACACAGAATGAACTGGTACATTGTATTGCAGATCTAGTAATGTAAGTTTCTTAGTTATAACATGTGGAGAGAGGACTACTATAAATAAAGAATAAGAAATATAGCATCAGTATTTAAAAATATAGCAGAAGAGTATAAGGGATTTGAAACCACAGGTTTTCGAGTCAGATCTCAGTAGTAAACCAGTTTTAAAATAAGTTGTAAAGAAAGCATGATTGAATTAAGTGTAAACCAGGCAAGTGTGAGTTTATTGATGGTAGAGAGAGGATCTCCAGCCATATGATGTCTGGAGTGGAAAGAGTAACACCATGCAGGGCCTGTTTGGCCCCGTGGTGCACATACACAAAAATTCTGCCCCATCCCAGCTTGGAGTGGGTGTTTCTGTTTTGGGCTTCCAGCTCAAACTTGGCTTGACCTTGGGAAGCTTCAGTCTGCTTCATGCTGGGACAGGTCTGTCCCAAGGAAGTGGTTCTTACACAGAATTTTGTAGCATCCATTCAATTCACCTTGGTATTTTTCTCTTGAATTGTCAGTATCGACCGTGTTTGCCCTTTTCTATAGAATGGTGTCCACTCCCACTCAGATCAGTGAACCAAAATTTGTCTCTTTTATAGGTGTTAAATACAAAAAAGAAGTATTATACATTAGTGACCTCTGGTTATGGCTTATCCTGAGTCAGACCTATATCACTTCTTGTCCAGGTTATCATCACTGTCATTTTAATAGTCATTTGGCTCTTGTGGCAGGAGTGCTGTTTGGCTGCCATATTGATCACAAGAAAGAACTTCTACACTCACATATTCAGTTTGCTACCTGCTTTCTTTGCATTTCCACTTTGTGTATGCTCAGCACTTCTAAATACCAAGGCTGTCTTCATTCATTAGCTCGTTCCTTCAGTCATTCATTCTTGCAGACCTAAATGTGTAACTTGAGGTGCCAAGCACTAGCCATGCTGGATACAGTCTTCCTAGAACCTCAGTACTTTAGAACTGACTATTTTTTTCCAAAGTGAAGGAATGCACAAACTTGGCGGTAGAAGAAGTGTGGACTCTGTTCTCACTTTAGCCCTTCTGGGGTCAGTAGGCAATATTAGCAGGGCTTGTTTAATTTATGTTACTTACTAGAAGGCTTTCTTGTCCTTATTACTGTTTAGAAAATTGAGGCACACACACTAAACTAAGGTTGTTGAAAAGAATGCTTCATAAAATTTTCAGCTATTTTTGAGATTTCTGACTCATTTCTTTTTCATTTGTTCAGATTTAATTCTATTTTTTAAAAAGCTTAGTCCTTACACAAAGAAAAAAAGAAAGGGAGGAGGGAGAAGTGTACATTGACATACTAAGTGAAAAACCTCAAGAAAAATTACAGTAAATTAAAATTTATTTCCCAAGGGACAGAACATATTTCAGTGGGATGAAGGAAGAAACTAATAGACTTTCTATGAACAGCCATTTTTATTTAAAGAATAAGCTTTCAGGCAAATATAATTCTGCAGCCTCCTGAGGATAGCCTTTTTTCTTGTTAGGAATAATACCAATTAAAAAGTGTACAATTAAAAGCACTGAAAGTTTGTCAGTGTACATTTTCCAGGGAGCTGTGCTTTCTATCATGCTGTTGCTTGCTTAACATGCTTTGTGGCGCTGGTTTAGCATCTGTGCTGCCAGTCTGCAGACAGTAATTAGTTAACGCTGCCAAACATAAATGAATTGTGTCTGCTAAACTAAAGCACTTGCTAACAAATCAAACCTTTTGGGGGTATTTTGCAGTTTTCAAAGTATTTGATTTGACATTTTAGTTTCTTCTTACATGTTGCTTTCTCCCTGAGTAGCTCTTTTGGAGGGGGTGAAGGTTGTTTGTTTTTTTTTTTGTTTAAGTCCAGATAATATGTGGAATCTCACACAGCACACTCAGACTAACAGCACAACTGAGAAGACAGTGCTGCAGTGTGTGTGGAGGTGAGCAGGCAAGTGAAGAACTTAGAACAGCTATGCTGCCAAATAAGATGGAGACTGAAATGATACCCCAAGGAAAGGGTTTACAGGGAGAAGTCATCATGGACTGAGTAGAAATTGGTGGGGTTTTGCCAGCCATTGCAATTTCACCCTCAGCTTCTACTGATTCAACTTTTTGTGTAGATCCTAACTCTCTGTCCTCAGCTCAGCTCTGTTCAGCATGGCTTGGCTGCCACCTTGTCCCACTCAGCCTCTTCTCCTGCTCCACAGTTTTGACCCCTCACATTTTTTGAGTCAATAACAACAATGTGGATGCTAGATGACTAGTTATTTATCCATCTTAAACTCCATGTCTGTTTTATTTCTTCGCCCTAATAAAGGGTGCTTTGCTTGAAAATGTGTCCCCCTTTTAAACTCTATGATTTGTTTTCATAAAGGATCTCTTCCTTTAAATGTGGTTTCTCTCACTACCATTCTTATCAGGCATCAACTGCCTGACAATAACATGCATGTTAAAAACTATGCTACTGTCTAAAAGGCTTCGAACCCGAAAGATCTACAAAACCACATTTTATTAACAAAAAACCCCAAACAAATAAACAACTAACATCTTGTTTCACTGAGGAGCAATAGACACCTTGAATCTTTATTTTCCAGTGGAACAAGCTAAGAAACTGTGGAGTTCCGGAGATGTGTCCTAGTTGTTAATGGTGGGCAATGGCACACAGGAGCTCATGTTCTTTGTTGTATGAAACCAGAACCCTTTTGAAATACTCATAAAAATAATGACCTCATGGTTTACTTCACAGTTCTATTATTTATCTTTAAATGTACCTAAGTATTTTTTTTCTAGCTTGAAGAAATGTGACTTTGTGTTGTACTCTCAGGTAGTTTCATTTGGGGTACAGGTAATTATAGGAAATTTACCTCAGTATTTAATTTTTTATGTTTAAAGTTCCTTCCATTTTTAAAAGCAAAGCTACTTTGTCTGATTTATGATGGCAGAGTAGAGTCGTGGAGGTGGGAAAAAAAAAGACATTTTTGTTTATTTTAACCACATAGTTCTCAAGTCCTTAAAAACTTCAGTTGCATTAAACTTTGAGGGTGCCATCATTTTTCATCGATCTCCTTGAAAATCCATTTCTTGCGCACACACACAAAAAAGATGATTTCACAAAGTTATATGTTTAGAAAGTTGAGTGAAAATACTCCATAGCTAATCTTGACAGTTCCAACCTGGAGAAGAGCCAGCACCTCAGAACAATGCACAGTGAGTGTGTTTGTAATAGGATCCAGAAATCAATACACATGACCAGATTTTCCAATCCACCACGCTTATTTTTCAAACCCACCAGAGGTCTGGATGGGAGCATTCCCCATGTCAAGGAGATTGTGATGGAAGCTATTGAAGATGGAATAGCTGTCTTGTGTGCCAGTTGTTTTATCTCCTCACAGGAGAATGAGGGAAGGCATCAGGAGAGGAAAAGCTCTTGTACCTTGTTTAACTGGAGGCGGACCCCACGGGAAGGGTAGTGATGGAGAAGCAGTCCCTCCATTGGGAAGAGTCACTGAAAGCTTGAGTTCCTCAGAAAGCTTTGTGTGGTGGTTGCTGTCGTTCTTCCATGCTGGAATAACCCACATGGATTTTTGCTCCCACATTGTTTTTCAAAGCTGACACATTTTGGTGGTAAAATCTGCTGACTTTTCTGAACATGCAGCAGCCCAAGAGGAAGACCAGCAAGATGGCTATTGTGCATGCACTGACATAGCATCGTGTGAGTTTGGGAAACATTGGGTTTGCCAGACTCATGCAGGTCAAGTGCTCTCATGGACTGAGACAAACCTTTCAGACTGGCCAAAGCAAGTCTGAAGTGACCCTGTAGTGCTCATACGCTGCCTAAACATCTTGGGAAATGGACTGTTGAAGCTGGAGCTTTTATGAAAGAGATGAAATTTTATAAAAGGACAAAGATTTTGGAAAAAACATTCTTGCAGAATTTAACTCTGCTCTTTTCATTTGCTAGTCTAGACAGCCAGTGTGCTTTGCTTTGGACTGCGCAGTTTTGATGGATTTTAATCCCCAAGCTATTTTTGATTCCTGGTCACATTTATGACATATACAGCCTTAGCTTTCTTTCTCCTTCAAGATGCATGCATCCATAGCCTTGAATGGGTGTAGGGAAGATAAATGGCTAAGGGAAAAGGAAATTAGCCTGAATGTTCTTAGAGCAGGAGCATGGAGACTATATAAAGGCAGACTGTGTGACAGAGATAAAAACTAAATGAAAATTAAGGCTCAAGAGGAGGCCTGGCTGATAGGAGGAAAAGGAAGTCCAAATATTTTCAGATAATACCCAAAAGATGAAATGTAAAAAATGCTCCATTAAATCCCATTTCCCCCTTACTTTGATATTTTAATTTCCCATTTCACTTTCTTTCATAATTTCCTTCTACTATTCCAGTGCTACTCACTCTAGTTCAAACCTACTGTTGCAAATCTTTTTCCCACAGGCCCATCCTTTAGGCCAGTAGTACTCAGTATCTATCCAGTTAGATTTCGATACATATCAGAATACAGAACTGACAGAAGGGTTCTCTTCACTTTCTAAGATTGTAGCTTGGAAGTTCAGATGTGGGCAGTCAAAACAGTGAGGGGTATGTGCTCTTCAGAAATAAAATGGCAAAACTGCGATTTGCAAAATGCTGTTATGCTTTACATCATCATGGAACACTTAAGTATCTCTACAAACAGCTTCAGTTGTTTAATTATTTTCATTTTGTTGCAAGTTTCTTATGCGCAATGATAATTTGTCCACTCAGGTTTATGTTATTGCAGGCTTCAGTCCAGCAAAGCACTTAAGCACTCGATTAACTTTAAGCACATAAGTAGTCCCATTGCTGGATTGGGGCCATAATAAAGGGAAAGAATGTTTCAGGAGAAATGGTGCTTTTTGGGGGGTGAGTGGGTGTGTTTTTTGTTTTGTTTAAAGTGTCAACAGCACAGTTTATTTAGCTGCCTTTTAGACACTAATCTTATTAGCAAAATTGGCAGGATTAAGAGGCTATTAGACAAAATCTGTGTGTTTTCACATCAGTTAAAATCTGTACTGTATTCCCTTGGAATACAACTCTGTTGTGCAATAACTGGATTTTAATGTAACCAAGTCACTTAAGATTGCATTAAAATACATTTATTAAATCACTTGGCTGCTTGAGTCTGTTGGGTTAGAAGCTGAAAATGCAGAGAGGCTTTTCTGACTTTGAAAGAGTATTTTGTAGGATTTCTTGCAGTTTTTCTTCATCAATCAAGCTCCATTTGTTTACCAAGCAACATGTAGTCAATGTTAATTTTATGGACATTCTGCTGGGTCCAGAACGAAGCCATCTGTCCCCAAAGGTGGCTGGGGTGAGCAGTCTGTCCATCACACTGGTGTGCTCCAGACGGTGAGGACAATGGACGTCGTCAAAGTTTGGCTGCTTTGTTTTCTTATTGCAGGCAGAAAACCTACCACAGCAGTTCTGTCCCTCTCCTTCCTGCATCTTATCACTTTCAGATACACATTTTTACCATGAAAAACCTAGTAATCAATACGATTTGTTGTATTTGTATGTGGAAACCTGAATGCTCTTAATGAAAAAAAAACTTTGTTAAAACCAAGAAATTAAAATCTGGCAGCAAAACAGAACAGACACCAGAGCTTTAAAAATACAAATAATAAAATCTGCTCTGTCTCCTTAAAAAATAAACAAAAGCAAATGTCCCCAAGGAAGAAACAGTGTCTCTAACTATGTCATTTATTTATTTCATAGAAGGTTTCTAGTATTAATAGAATAAATAAGCTGTTTGCTCAGAATTTACTTGTTTTAGCATTTCTGGCAGTGTTTTCCTTTTCATGTTTGTTAAAATTAAAATACAAAGCTTTATATATAGGTGCTGCTATGTTTGTGCTACAGATTCATTTACTCTGACAGCTGATGTATTTGTAATTGTGGTGGAATAGTGGCTTCAGTGCTCGGCCCTGCTCCTTTGATATAAGCAGGTAACTCCTAACACTTATTGATGGTTTGGGGGATGGTTTGATGGAAAAAGTTGAATTGTTGCAAAGTAATTCCTCAGGTTCTTCTGAAGTTTATTATTGACTGCTTTGATCTTTGTTCTGCAGATGTAGAAATAACATAGCCTACAATCTGTAGGTGTTCTCTGCGCTTTTTCCAACTAATTGTTTTGTGCATCTGACAAGATGCAAGTTTACCCAGATCTGTCTACAAAGAGGCTTCTCTCCTGCCTGCTCTTTTTTGTGGAGAATCAAACAACGCTATTTTTACCTACTTCTAAAAATTGATTCTGAGTGTGTCTTTTGACGTGCCTGCTTTCCTTCACCACCCCCAGACATCACCTGCCTGTGTTGCAACATCCATCCTGGCTGGAATGTGGGACTGAACCAGGAAGGAGGACAGCTCAAGACGGAAAAGAGCTTTCCAAAGTGAGGAACTCCACTGGCTCTAGGCAGACACCGAGTGTCATATACTGGTTATCCATTTCTTATGCAGAGATTTACAGGCTGCTGGGCACAGCCTCGTGATTGCACAGACATGCTCACTCTACCTTTTAAGCCAGACAAACCCAGGCATCAGTAGCAGAGTATCTGCAGTGGCCTGGAAGCTGGGGAAATATATAGGTGGTCAACTTAAGGTGAGTTCTACAATACAATAACTCTTATCTGAGCTACTTAATTTTAAAAAGTGCTAATATCCGTATACTAGACAATGCAATTGGTGAGTGTTGAAAGCTAAGGACATAGGATTCTTCTTCCTTACATATGGACTTAAGAGGTGAATAGCTTCTCAGCCTTCTCAAGTATCATGTTACCTTTTTATAAGCTGCTCCACATGCCCTAATACATTTATACAACTCTTATTTGTGAGGAGAATGTTTCTGAATCCTCAGGAGAATCAGAACATCTCATCACTTTTACATCCAAATTTAATTTAATTGCGTTTCTCAGGTTTTTTTGATGTTGGATCCTTTTCAGCAACCCTCTCACTTAGCAAAGCGAAATTTCCACTTGAATTTGATGTGAAAAATGCTTGAATAAGGAGTATCATGAAGACTCAGTTCTCATCCTTCTAAGTCATTAATAGTTATTAACTTGATTCCAAAAGTGCTGAGCACCTAAAGCTCTTAGGAGAGATTAACACAGGAACTGCTGATACTAAATTCCTCCTCTGGAGAGTACACAATACCTCAAAGTCATTGAGAGGGGCGTAAGAAAGCCACTTCCACTCTACACTCCCCATCCAAACTGCTCAGTGGCATGAGGAAGAAAGATATAAGGGCTGTCAGCAGAACAGGTGTGATTTCTTGCATACTGGGAAATCTGCAAAGGGGCTGTCACTCAGGCAGGGTGACTCTGGTATCGCTGATGGCACTGCATGCTTCCCTGCACACCCCTCGGAGCTTGGTCACTCCTCATCCTGCATTCATGGTGGATCACAGCAGAGCACGATTCTTAGGGGTGAGGTTGCATCTTTTCCTTTAAAAAAAGGAAATAAAAAATCCTGAAAAAGAAATATGCCAGGACACAGGAAGTTTCCAAATGTGTAGCATTTGATATTGGTACATACTCCATTAAATATAATTTTTAAAACTGCTGGGTTTGGATGTGTAATAATGGTTATTGCTGGTTATAGCCTGTAGCCTGCAAAATGATCATAAGTCTGTTCTGGAAGGTTGATGATATCACAAGACTGGTGGTACTGCTGGCATCCTGACCTTGGTGAAATAGATGAACAAAGCTCAGACTGGTTTCATTTAGATCACAAAATTTGTGTAGAATTCAGCAGTGGAAGAAATGTAGTGCATATCATGGACTAACTAAAGTAGAAAAACCAAAAAAGTCAACGTATTTTAGTTTATTCACCTTTAAATTCCATGCTTAATTTCCCTGTCTTTTTGTTGCATGTTGTCATTGTTATACATTTTGCTAGTAAAAAATTGGATCCGTAAATAACTACACCCCAAATTAATTTTCAAATTATTTTAATATAACTTTCATCAGAAATTAAATTTTTAGAAGCTAATTAAAATGTAAAATATGTTCACCTCAATAAACATGAACGTATGTATTCATACATATGTCTGCATACATATGTATAAAAGTATATAATGAATCTAGATATTAGGGGTTTTTCTTAGAAAATAATGTCACAATATATTCAAGATGCAGTAATGTATTACTTTTTTTATTGCTTTAAAAAGCCTTGAGTTCTTGTAGAATATGGTTTAGTGGGTCAAACATCCCCTTTCCCCTCATTTATCAGCCTTTTGATCTTGTGTCAATTCTAAATGTTGGCATGCTTAGGCCATAACAGTGTGCTGCAAGATCACAAAAAGGCACAGTTATATCTTTAAAAACTTATGGGCATCCTGGTGCTACATCCCAGCATAGCAGAGCAGATGTGGTATTGAGTTCCCCCAAGTCTTCACTACCCCTTTGTCTATTATTTTTTTTATAGTTTTGTTCTGCATTCCTTCCACTCAACCTCAAGTAGATGGAAGCCTGTTAGTTTATTACTTACATATGTCTGCACCCTTTTACCTCAGCAGGGAAAGACAAAATATCGAGGAGGACTGTAGGTTTGGGATGGTCAACTAATCCTTCCCCACCTTGAACTAATCGCCAGGCTGATGTGTTATTGTGCTGAGCTCTGTTCTTCAGTGCATTGCCAGTGGGGTTTCAATTTGTAGAAGCATAAACAGATACTAAAGTAAAAAGAATGGTGCAGTGATTTGTTAGCAGAGTTCAGATCAAATTATCACAGTGGTCCCCTGCTGACAGTCCTAACAATTACCTCCTTTTTCTTGGTCTTTCAAATGTTTTCTGTTTCACTTATGTCTTGGTAAATAGTGTGTTTCTCACTGTGCTTTATTTATTTACCTACAAAAGGGAAAGAAATTGAAACTTCAGCTTTCATTCAAATGTCTGAATGTCTATATATTTTCTCCTAAGTTAGATAACTTAATAAGTTTTGTTTTCTTATTTAAAAAAATAAGTATAGACAAGGTAATTAAAAATGACTTCAGCTTTCTAGTGCATACCTGCTTTTATAACATTTTCTTCTTTTATAGTTTTGATCATGGCAGTACAGATCTTATTGAAATTTTAAAAATTTTGAGAAGAGCAGCTGCTAAATAGGAAATGAATAGAATGCTGCATACATTAAGCAATATTAAGAGTTTAAAACATTTGAATCCTATTTTGAAATCGAATTGAATGTGTGTCAGTAGATATTATTTCCTTTTTGTGGAATGTAGTCAGTAGATGTTCAGTACAAGTTGTCTAGAATTAACTTTAACATTTGTTTCCACTCTTTTTTTTTCCCCTTTTCTGTTTTCAACTCTTGACTTTCACTTTTGCGTAGTTACATTTGTCTGCTTCTTACAATTCTAGTGGGACTGATTTATCATCATTTGCTAACATATCTGTCTCAAAATCTGAGCTTTGATCAGCTTGTATTTTATAACTTACATCTGTTCTATGTTTAACCTTTTGTAATGCTGTTTCTCAAAAATATTATCTAGTTTAACAAAAGAATCATGTTAGTCTAAGCATTCTGTTAAACCTAAAGGAAGAAAAATCCTACATACCTGTCTATTCTGCTGTATTTTTGTTACTGTTTCATAGTCTCTTTTTCATTAAATCCATAAATCTGTCACACCCTGACTTTTTCCTGCAATTGCTGCTGAACTATAAACTCCATCTTCCTGTTCCTTCTCTACCCTTTTTTTCCCCCCACAATTCCAGCTTGCACTTCACAGCAACATCACCAGCAGCATCTCTGCTCTGGCCTGTTTGCTGCTGCAGGATCCAGCTCTGGATTTGGTGATTGAAAGTACTCTCACAGTGGGCTGTAGGGGACAGCAGAAAGCTTCCTGGTTTTGAATAAAACGGCTAAAACTAAAAATTCTGACTGGGACTAACTCATTGGCATTAATCCTCCCACAAAGATGAGTTGTTGCAGTGAGATAGATGGATAGTAGGTTTGGTGAAGCATGGAGACACATCTGCATGTTCTGTTGCTACCTAATCTGTCTTCAAGAAAGGAGGTTTCATTTAAAGGACTTACCTTCAGAGTGGCTCTGTCTTGGGTCAGACTGGATAACACTGGGACAAGAGCAAGACATGCGTGAACAAGCCTTTAGAAAGTTTTCAGCTGTTCCCCAGCTTCTAAATAAATGAACCTTTCCCAGTACTGAGCAGGCTTGTAACAGTGATGAAATAATGAAATGTTCTTGCTTGGGATTTTTTTCTTGCCCCAGGATGTAAGGGGGAGAGTCAGCCCTACTCTGCTTTGCTTTTGAGGGAAGTGTAGCCACTGTGTGAGGCCCATCAGCAAGGTAACACTGCCCACGGGCCGTGGGGAGAAATGCTGTTGATGCCAGAGTGCCCTGAGACTTGTTCTGTGCACTGATGTGGCCACACCAGTTGCCTGAAAATAGCCTCAGCTGTTCTCCAGCAGCTAAGAAGCTTTTGAAGTCCTTTTGGCTAAGTCCACAGCCACAGATAGTAAATGCACAGACTGCTTGATCCTGACTGTATTGGTGTCTGGATGAATCTGGCCTGAGGACCAATCAGAGAAGGAATACCCACAAAAATCTAAGTAATTCCAACTCACATGTCTTTCCAAAGCAGTAGACAATTTTAATACAAATGGAAGTTTTATTGGCACGGGGGCTGAACTCAGTCTTGGCATAAATGGATTCGGAGGAGCTATACTTGCTTGTAGCAGAGCAAATTTTGGCTTCAGGAGTGAAGATATAAAGCACTGAGAAGCTATAAATTTTGAGCCAGCAAGGACATTACAAAAGGCAGAAGGATAACTGGTATGACATCACTTCCTTCTAAAAGATTATGAGCTATGGAAAAAGATTAGTTACTTCTGCTGCAAATAGCTTTAAAAAGTTGAGGAAGTATATTGAATGTATTGAATGAATCAGTGACAGCAAATACACCTGTACGGTGATTAATTAGAAACAACAAACCAAAGCATGGCCTCACAGGTAGGAAGTAGCATAGAGTATAACCAGTGTATTTGGAGTATGTTTGGATGAAAGGAAAAAAAAGTAGGATGACAGTCAATAAAAGCGTTATGAGTGAAGGAACAGTTAATGAATAGAAGGCAATGGTAGAGCTGGAATAGAAAAATAACACTTACTGCTCTTCGTCACTTGAACCACTTCTCAAGAAAGGCATGCAGCACTGTCCCTGCTTGTAAGTAGGGAGATTAAGTGGCAAACCCAGGAACTGAAATTATTTTTTCTGGAACCCTTCCAGTATTGTAAATACAAGACTAAAGGGATGGCAGTTGACCATTCTTCTATGCAAAGATTCCCTTTGTAAAAGTCTGCATAGAAAATATTAATCCTATTTCATTGAGGTTATTTTATCCTGGAAACTTGCAGGATTCTGTTCTGCATGATTTAATCTCAGAAATCATTCACTGTTGCCAAAATGTTAAAATTTGTATGGGGGAATTCTTCTATGGAGTTTTTGTTTGCTCCTATATTGTTCTGTCTAAGATGTAAATATTGAGATAATTTATACTAGACAGAAGAGAAACATACTGTTTTCCATTCTCAAACTGGTATTTCAAGGTGTTGAACATTTTACCTTATCTCTAGTAAGTCGCCTGGGCTAATTTGTTTTTTGTTCTGGATGTGCACCCGTGCATAGGCAGACCAGAACCACATGTTCTTCTACAACAACCACAGCTGACTTGTGGTTTTCATGTTGATTTTTAATTTGGTAGCATACCTTCATATACAACTCCTTTGATGAAGGCAATAGAGAAGTACTGGCTAATGGAATATAGTTTTTGCTCAAAGGAGCTCATGAAATGTTCATCTTGAAAAAAGCAGAAGCCTATTTAAGATAAAAAACATAAACAACTGTAAGGCACTTCTTAAGTCTTTGACAAAGGTCTCAGGTGTGGGGAGGTTAAAGTGATATCTTGTTCCTTTAAATATTTCAACAGACAGACAGACTTTTGATTGCATTATCTATTAAAAAAATTGCTTTGAACCTTCCACCAATGCAGGCCACTTGTGCTTTCTCAAACCAACAAAGGTTCGGTCAACAGATAAGAACTTCTGACCGTGGAAGGGCAGCTGCTTTCCTTTCATCTTTCTCCTGATGTGTATATGAAATGTTTGCTTAGCCTGGCCCTGCTATCATGAAGACTTTTTTTTTTTTCCTTAATCCTTCCTCTAATTTGAATCCTATACCCAGTGTGCAAATAAGACATGAAGAAAATTTAGGTTTTGGCAGTGCAGGGTAATCCTGCTGGATGCTGAGTACTTCAGCCCCAGTTCAGCACAATACCTAGCCTTATCTGACTATACATATGCTTATCTGTAAGCCTAAACTTAAGCATATGATTAAATGCTCTGATTGATTAGGACTAATGATCCTCGCTGAAGTACTAAGCCCTGTGAGAGAAGTTTGTTTTACAGGCAATTTTGCTATTGTTTTTCTTCTATTGTTACTTCCCACCAGAGGAGGTAATTAAGGAAGTGTTTGTTTTAAGAGCACCAGAGCAATTTCTGTAATTTTTTTTTTATCTGATTCTTCAAAATTCACTTGTGACCAGCCTTGTGTTTATTAGTCTTTTATTACGTATTTTTCTTCAAAAGCAAACATGATATGCCAGTGATATCCAGGTATGTCTCTTCCTCCTCAAGAAGCCTAATCTATTTGCAATGTTAATGAGAAAAATATTAAGACAAAATGCGTAAAATTGCTTTCTAGAAAGGTTCAATCTATATGTAAATGTAGGGTTGAATACAAGAGAACTGGCTAACAGTATCCTGAAGGAAAGATGGTATTCACGTAGACTGGATCATTATGAATGTATGCTTTCAGATGCTGCCTACTTTAACATTATATGGCTTCCTAATGAGAAAAAAATTTGTGTTTTGTTTTACTTCCTTCTTGCTGTCTCTCAGCCTGTCTCTCTTTCTCTCTCTCTTTTCATTTGAGCCAGCTAAGCCTGGGGGAGTGAGTAGTATCATGAAAATGGGGAGTTTGAGTTGTTGATTTTTGTGTGACACCTGGAAAGGATGAATGTAAGGCAGTAACAGGTCACCTAATGATTTGTGAGATTTTGACTTCCATAGATGTTTAATAAGGATCTCTTGTCTGCATGCCATATTGCTTGAAACACTGTGGAAATCAAAGCTCAAAGAATATGTTTGAACAGGGAAAAAGCTGTCTTTCCTGCGATGTTGCCTTCGCAAGCGAGTTTCCTGAGGCAGACTCTAAGCAGAAGACTGTCAAGTTCTTCTGTCTGTGTCTTGCAATAAGACAGTGCCCTGGCTGATGCTGTGAGCACTGATTCCTGAATACCCAGTTCGGTAACATCAGACTGGGAGACAGTAATGAAGGATAACAACTTCTCACATTTTATCCACGAGGAGAGGGAATTCTTCTGGATGGATTTGTTATGAGCAAAGTGTCTCACTGTCCTGCCTGTGTCATCCTAACCACCACAGCAAAGCTTTTGTGGGACCTTACAAAGAAAGGAATGGAGAGAGTTTGAAGACATGTGAGGGACAAGGCAGCAATCGAACCTTACATTTTCTGAGGGCTGAGAGGATCTATTTACTCTAGCAGGATTCCATTAAGTTTTCTTAGCATTAAACTGCAAGTATTTTAATCTACTGCCCTCTGGAAGAGAAACCATGTGCTTTCATGACACTCAAACTTTGATCCTAAGTTGCTGTAAAGCTCCAGTTCAGCAAAATGCTTGTGTGTGCTTGATTTTAAATACATGAATACTTACAGTGACAGAATGGTCAAGAGCAGCATGAAGTCTACTTTGCTTCACAGCTAAGCCACTATGTAACTTATGAGTATGTTGTATTATCAGTCTAGGGCACCTATTTCTATACAACCCTGCCTTGGAAATGCATTCCCTAGATTTGGTGGGATTTAAGTGCATACTTAATTTAGGAAGAGCAGGGGAATACTGCATATGCTTGATTTATATGCAGTTTATCTTCTGGTGGCCTAAATAACTTTTCACATCCTGATTCAAATTCTTAGGGTGTTTAAATATTTTTTCCACCCAAGACTTTTCTGGAAATGCTCTGTTGTTTCTTTCATAAAGTGATTTTACTGTGCCTTTCAGATTTTTTTTTTAACATCTATGCAATTAATGAATAGTGGTTGAAGGTCTTCTTTCCTTATCTTTTATTGATTGAGGACTTTTTGTGTGCCTTATGTAGAAACACTAATCTGTTTATACAAGTTTTGGCCCCAATGCCTTGCATATGAAGGTCTATGTGTGGCCATTTCCCAGATTTGTGTAAATAATGAAATCCGAGCTAGTTGTTTGAATATTGAAAATTTGTGTTATTTGAAGACAAAATCACTAACTGGAAGTTCAGAGGGAATGAAGGTTATCCTGTGCCAAGAGCCATGTTTGCTGGTGACTCTGACATTTGAGGATTAGCACCTCTGTGGTAGGTGGGCCTGGATTTTTTCATAGGGGTAATCTTTGAATAATAGTCTTGATCTGGTACCAGTGGAATCAACTGGTAATTTACTTCAGACTATGCAGAATCATGAGCAACTGAAAAGTGTAAATTAGGAATCCCAAATGTTTTAGAATTAAGTTTCCTCAAAACAAAAGTATTTTAGTGGTTTTTTGTTGTTTGGTTGTGTTTTTTTTTAATGATCCTTTGGTAGCACTAAGCTTTCTCTGTAAGGAAGATAAAAGGTCTGCCATGGCTTTCTTTGCTTATTTTCCATAACACTGCATTCTTTATATGAAAATAAATGTTTCATGTTAGATTTATCTGTTGTCAAGGCTATTGTTGATGATACAGCATGGCTGCTATCTGCCATGTATCTGCTGTTTTCGTGTCTACAGCAACTGTAAGCCCTTGTAGCCTGATTTCCTGTATTACACAGGTCACAGAATTTGATGAGGGTCACAGGAGGGACCCCATAATAGCTCCATGTAGACAGAAGCAAAATACCAAGGGGAAAAATTATCATCGAGAGTATTAGTCAACAGTTTGTTGAGATCATGCTGTTGTTTTGATTATTTAATGCATGGTTGTACCAGCAGATCTGTAGCTCCAGTGATGGTAAACCTCTAGGAAAAGGATTGGATGGAGTTCTGTCTCTCTAGGGTTTGTAGCTGTCTTTATAAATCCCTATACACGCAGTGGGACATGGTCCATTTAATTACAAAGGAAAAACGTGAAATGCTCCAGTATTCCATATAGACTTGTTGCATTTACTCACCAAGTCATGCATGCATTCCCCAAGTGTTACCATTTGAAATAAGTTTAATTTCTGTGATCACGGGATGGCATTTTGTTACTTTTGCAACATTTTGGTTGCTAAGATGCATTTTGATTATGCTGATCAAAGAGTCATTGGAAGTTCATATTGGCTGTGATTCTGCCTGACGTATTTTGCACTATGTCATGTCTAACTCTTTGTGATGATTAAACATTCAGTTGCACTGACTGGGGTGCCTGACAGTCTTACATCATAAAGCACTTTATTCAGTGCAAATTAGGATTCAGTACGCTCCTCTGTGGGGGATTTTCCCACTAATGACATATGTAAATAGCACTCATTCATTCTAATATTAAGGGGAAAGGTACAGAAGCATGCAGATCTCCTAATGAATCTGTGTTATACCTCAGATGAAAGGAAAACAAAGTGGTTTTCAGATGTTAATTTTGTTATCTGCACACACTGTGTTCCCCCCTACTCCCTCAAAGTTGAGATACACAGAATCAGATTTATAGAGCCTTTATGTTCACAAAGGCGGTTTGTTGTAGAGGTACCCATGCATGCACACTTTCCGTGACAATATGGAATCCCTTCCTTCAATAAAGAAAAGGAAGAAATACAGCCATATTATTCAAATGTGAACCCTAATATATTGGGCCCTTCTTTGTGTGCATGTAAAACTTTTTTCCCCGCTCTTGCTGTGGCAGCATAACACACAGTTTTAGACAACAAAGCCAGATGACTTCTGTCACTGTGTAATATTTGTATTTTTACTGGCAACATGCTCATGTGGAATGTAGAAGGTGAGTCGGTAGCCCTTGTCATCTACTGTGCCTTGGATGCGTTTAATAACGTTCATTTTCTTGGTTTTAGGAGAGTCACAGCAGAAATATTTGAGTCTTAACATTTTGTGAGTGAGTTTTGTTCATTTTCTTTGGCATTTCATTCCTGAAGTCCTTCCTTTAGGTTTGTTTTCCTGTGGGCTTCCACAGAGGCACAGGACCACATGGTGGGCATGTCCCAGCTCTCTGCTCCATACCATCCATGCCATGAGGAAGGGACAGGCAGCCCCAAGATTTTTTTTTTCCTTTCTCTTTTAACCAATCTTTGAATTAAAAAAAAAAAAAAAAAGGCAAAACCAACCAAACACAAACCATAAATTTAGTGCTGTTTCACCTCCATGGGCAGAGTAGTTGTGAATGATACTCTTCTTTTTTTCTGTGAGGAATAAGTGGTGTTCCTTCAAATTTGCATTGAGCTAAACTCAATGCAGACATCAGCTGTAAATGGGTCAGGCAGTCATTGAAGTGAGCAGTTGGCCACATTTGTGCTAACTCTAGTCTTTTTAGTTTTTGCCAGAGGAAAAAGAATTCTAATTTCTATCAGTCTAAATTGTGCTGGGCAGCATTATCAGCTGGAAAGACCCCTCTGATTTGACAGGCCCCACTGTATGATGATTAATTACTACTCAGCTTCATTGGACTTTTCTAATTTCCTTTTGCCACTAGCTGTAGGCAACAAGCGATAAGTACTGCTCTTATTATTTTGTGCAAAGGAAAATGTCTATTACTGCTCTGTCCTACAAGTAATCAGAATAAAAAGACAGCTGATCGGAAAACCTGTGAGGATCATTCTGTCTTTATTTATCCTACCCTTGCTTTATTCCTGTGCTGCTTCTACACAGAAGTTGTTTTACACAGTTGCCTGTCAAAATAAGAAGATAAAATCATAAGCTCTATCAAAGTGGTTGACATTTTGAAATTTGTATAATGATTTCATGGGAATTAATCCTCAATCTTCAAATAAATCCTCCTGAAAATGCTAATATAACTAGGAATCTTATACCACAGAGTGTAAAACAATTCTTAATCTTCCTTTTCTATTTTACCAGAAATTTATTATATTAGAAGGCTGTCTTGTTGAGAAAAATTATAGCATTATTGCCAAATGTAAGAAGAGTAAGAACTTTACGTAACATATTATAATAATGATTTTACTGAGACACTGAATACTCTAAAGTATACCAAGAAGAAGGTACACTACTAAGAACTTGTCAAGGACTTCATGTTAGAGATAAAAATCGATGTTTGCAACTTTTATATCTTTGTTCTAAAGTATCTTCTCGAATCATTAGGCAAATTCGAGTGAATTAATTCCAGAAAAGCCACCTAAGTTGCTTCTGTATTCTACATGTTTAATAGATGCCATAGAATTTATTTTCAGAGCGAAGATATTAAATGCATACTGGCTAACAGCAAAGCGTGTCTGCACAGCATGTGGGAATGCTGTACCAGGATAGAAGTGTGTATAATTGTAGTAAAGTTATAAGCTGTCTGAACAAATTACCTAAAAATGTGACTTCTTACCTGTAGGTTTAGCTGTAGCTTCAGTTTAAAATTTGACTAGGTCACATTTGACAGGGGTGGATGTCCTTAACAGCAGATCTGTTTTCAGAATGTTTCCACGTTTAGGGATTTAGAAGTAAATTGAACTTACAAACCTAAAAGTCTGCATCACCCTAGAAAAGGTGCTTCATCAATCTGTTTAAGATGTGTCTGAATGTTACTCTGCTTTTCATACCTGGAGACTTTTGTGAAAGGACAGAATGTTGATACATGAGGAAGGTGCTTGAAAAGTCTTCCAGGGAATTGCATTTCTCTTGTTTCCATATGATTTGTTGTTCTGGCTCATTCAAAAATTTTCGTTCTGCCCAGGTCCTTCCTGCACATATGGTGCAGAACCTCGGTGTATGATTTTGATCAGATTTGCACAGTTACCACAAGAGCAAGGGTGTCAGAGAATATGTGTGATACTGTAGTTGTTTTGATTCTTGGTTCTGAAATGGAAGATGTCAGCAAGATTCCCCTCTTCAAAAAAAAAATGGGAAACCAGTTGGCTTGAGGCCTGAAATAGTGGGGGAGGCTCCTGTCCTGAAGTACTCCCATCAGGAGCACACAGTACTCATCAGCCCATCCTGTCTGAGGATGTAAATTCCAGGCCTACTGCAGTCTTTGTAAATATAGATGGCCTTTGTGTGGAAAATGTATACTGCTAGCAAGGGGGAGAGAAAAGATATTTGCATGCAACTTTCACATCTGCTGCTGAACCCAAGAGTCTGATTAGTATCTGCATTCCTTTCCCCAAATAAACAGAGAACCAAATGGTTTGCAGATCTCCCAAAACTCCTCTTCACCTGTCCAAAGCCTTCTCTAGTCTCTTCCTTAGACCTCTGCAGGGTGACATTCAGTGACTGGTGAAGAGATGAGAGGTGCCAAATACGTCTCCTTTTTCATGGTGACTGCAGGGACAGGAACTGAACTTCTCTGGACAGAAGGGCTGGGAAAGGATTTCAAGGTGGCTGATCCAGTGTGAAGATTCCAGACTACTGAAAGGGAGCCAGTTTGGCTAGCACATGCTCAGCATACCATGATTCAGGACATTGCACAGAATTATTTTTTCCCCAGATGTAATTACTTTCCTTTTTTCTTTGCAGCCAATGAAAGTAAATGTATTGGCAGTGTATGGGCAGCATAGATGCCAATGCTATTTTGCTTCACATAGCCACAGCATTGTTATTTACTGTGAAGTGCTTGTGATATTGTTATCCGGCTGGTAGAGCTACTTTAATAGTTGGGGACTTCATGCAGATAGTGTAAAACAGACTGGATTATATTCTTTCCTCCCACTTTATCCCCTTCAGAATCCGGTCGTTGTTATTCTCTTGGTTTAGAGTAGCCCACTGTCAACGGGAGAGAACAAGAAACCAAGTGTTTCACTCAAGAAAAGTATGGTAGTTCAGGCCCCTGTGTTACAGTGAAAAATACTTTGCATGAATGCTGAAATTATATAGTCTTATTGGTAGCAAATCAGAGGTTAATGAGTATCTCAATAGGTATTGTAACACACTCTTTTGTTGCTAATGTTTCTAGTGGAAATACTTTATTCTGTACTGGGCTGCAGTATAAAGTACAGCATACTCCTCCAGACACCGTAATTGTGGTATCCTGTTCCATCATTATAACTTGAATAGAATAGCACAGAGTTTGTTCATTCATTTAAAAACGTAATAACTACTTTTTAGTGATCTGGATGAGGAGGTACATGCATACATTAAAGAACTTATCTTGGGGTCATCAATAACTATTTAGCAAACTAACTTCTTTTAGCAAACAAGATGAACATTCATCCACTGTTGACATACACAGTTTTTCTCCTGTGTTCGTGGATGAGTCACTGTGCAGTTTTGTCTTGCCATCTGTATCTTTATATACTTAAACAGGGTTGGGTGGGTTCCAGAGAAGTGTCAAAAAGCAACACCAAGCACAGTGATAACAGGGCAGGCAAAATTTCTGCATCCCTTTGACAAAAGGGTGTGCCCCAAGTACTAACATTTCCCACAGAGGGTGGGAAAGAAGTGGAAAGCTGTTCCTCCTGCCTAGCATGGCTCTGCATCTGCAGAAGTGGAGATGTGCTGCTCTAACAGCTCAGGGAGCTCCAGGGAGCCCCAAGGTACAGGGACTTGTTTTTCACCAACTGCAACATTGGTCTTGGCACCATCAGTATCTGCTTCTGCTGCTATTGAAATATCCTTTTGAGGTTCAAGGAGTTCATAGTGTTCAAGGACAGACAGCACATAAGTCTATGTCAGAAATAAGAAAAAGAAGGTGGGCTCTATTCCTGGGGATACCTTCCAGGCTGCTTTGCAGTTCTAACAATTAATATTTTAATAGATTCAAAAATATTCTCCTTTACTACATGTAATAGTAGGATCTTTCAGTTCTTTCTAGGATATTGCTTCTATTTTTCTACACAGCTATTTGCCACAAACCTTATTTTCATGCTGATCACTGTTCATTGTTGCTGGAAAAGAGTATATGTTGTAGTGTTTGTCTTATCGATGCAAAGGGATAAAAAGCATCCTCAAATTAGCTGCTCTTTGGGGAAAGAAATTAAAACCACATTCTGTGTAGATGCTAGAGAAAAAAGGAATTCCCAATATTATTATTTATTTGAAGTGAATGATTTTTGAAATACATAGTGATTCGGTAAAACCTGTGCAATATTTTTTGTCATATGCATGCCAGATAATTATAGTATATAGTTTGTTCATTTAATTTGGACTACTTTAGAAAGTGAAATATATAATGGTGCAACTGCTTTGTTCTTTTTCTAATAAAAGGTAGGAGCTTTTGAGTGTTATTAGACTGAGATAAGCTAGGCTTCTCTATAGCACAATTTTGTATGTCTCAACTAGCAAAAGCCTTTGAAGTCCTATGAATCTTTCTGCTTGTTAATTCTTCCATTTGTTTGATTTTTGGTACAAAGAAAATGAAAGAATATGATGAGATTATGGCATTTTAAGTCAATATTTATTAAAAAATCAATCTCGATGAAAATCTGCCCATCCCTCTAATTAGATGAGGCAACTTGAGGTTGATTTTTAATTGCAAAAGTAATTACACGGAGCAGATAGCCAGTGACATTTGATTATCTAGGTGATTGATTAAAAAGCCTAGCTCACAGAGCAGATTGTCAGCCAGGGGAATCGAGACAAAAGAGCAAATTAAAAAAGTTGTCCTGTTAGTAATCACAAAATTCAAGGATGAAATTACAAAGCTAAACACCTCCAATCCACGTCATCTTCATCACTCAACTGTCTGCAGCATGCCTGAGCTCGAAAAAGGATGATAAAGAAATGGATTACTTTTAAAAGAATGAAGTATCAGGAAATAGAAAAATAAAAGAGCAAAGCACTGCTGAGAATAGGGATTTCAACCACACAAGCGAAGAAATAAAAATTTCTCTAAATTGTGACAGAGTTCATTTTCCCTGTGCTCTTATGAAAGCTCATTAAAACCAAGCAGGTTTAGTCATATTAAATATGTTAGGTAGCAAAATATGTTTTTAGTGACAAATCTTAATGATTATTTAAGAATCTAGTCTGGGTGATCCCTTCCTCCTCCAATATGTGTATTTTACAGTGGATATTCATAAAATTTTCTAATAATTTGGATTCATTTAATATTGTTTTAACTGATTGCAGGCTGTAACTGGAATGGGTACCACTGGTGCCTTTCAGTAATGAATGTTATAAATTGTTGGTGAAATTCATATATAAGGTAGTGTGAATAAAGTGAGAAACAGAATGACAATTATCTTTGCATAATATCCCATTTGATTTTTAGTTTTCTGGTGCTTACCTCTTTAGGCTGTGCTATTCTTGTAAGTTGGTCCAATGAGCTGATCAGCTACCAGTCTAGTGTGTGGCATCCCTGCACATGGCAGGGAGGGTGGAACAAGAGGATCTTTAAGGTCCTTTCCAATCCAAACCTTTCTATGATTCTATGACTCTAAGAAACTGTGAAACAGATCCTCACAACAGGCTTTGATACATGTATCATGATGAACAGTGTGCTTCCATTGACTGTGGAGGCTTTGGGTCAAGTTCAGTGTGTGTCTTTTTTTCTTTTTTTTTTAACCTTGACAAAGTACTGGATGTGTTTATCTGAATCATCAGATTGTTTGGGCCAAATAGTCTTTGACAGAATCATTCCAGTCAGCTCAAAATGGTATTTTCCATGAATTAAATTCATTCATGGAAAATAACTGCATTTTCTAAATCATCACGTGACTTGTTGGTATCACTGTCCTGTCATTTAAACAAGGGGCTGTCGTTTTCCATTCCACAGGTACCTGAAAAGTGGTGCAACAGCAAGAGCTGAGGTTGAACAGCAATTACTCTTTAATTGAAACTATAAATATATGCACAGAATTTTATAATCTATTTGAGTAAAACAACCAAGAAAAGAGGAGAAAGGCAGTGAAATTTTTTAAGTATCCCGTCCAGAGTCAATTGGCCTTCAGAGCCCTTGAGAGCTCAGGTGCAGCTACTGTCAACTGGCAGCAAGTGGTGGATTTACCACTGTGGGTGTCAGCATCAGGCCCTTCATCTGCTGTCTAGAAGTCAGTCAGTGAAATATTTGTATCCAGTTATTAATTCCATGGAAACAACCTGGTTCTCTTCTTCTGTAGTTCCAAATGTTGTCATTGAGAAAAAGAAATGATTACTAGACTGTTGGATTTGTTAAATGCCAGCTCTGTATTGTTCTTTTATGTGGCTTTATTACCTGTCACCCATCAAAATGTAATCTGACAGAGCAAAAAAAATTCAACTGATTAAAGGTGCTTCTTGCATATTACAACACTATGTAGGTTTCCATGTTCCTGGTAGGACTTTTGAATAAAAGCACATGAACACTGAAAAACTAATGGATATAGGCCTTGGTGTGCTTCTAGATCTCTGACTTCAAACCAACCAAACAAAAAAAAAGCCACACAAACCCACAAACAAACAAAACCCCAAAACAACACCCCACAAACAAACAAAAAACCAAACAACAACAACAAAACTAAAATAATCTCAGGAAAGTCAAATTATAAACCAAGGTTGAGTGTCTTGAAGCATTTTTTGCTCAAGAGGGCAATTTAAACAGGATAATGCCATAGAAAACTAGTCTCCATTTTCAGTGCAACAAAAGGTGTGAAGATGTGTTGGTTTGTAAACATGGCCACAATAGTCTTCCTTTCTCGTTCAACATTTTGAGGAATTGAGGTTAAAGCAATGGAAATAATTTTCTACAAGAGCAAATGTCTTTTTGTTTAACAAAGAAATTATAAAAAAAAATTATGGGTTTTGGTAATTTCAACACTTTCTCTAGACAGTCTGATCTGTCTGCTATTTCTGAGACTCAAAGCAAAGTCACTGAATAAACTCAATCTTGCCTATTAGAGCTCTGTTAAGTCTAATACTAATATCTCTATTCATGATATGTACAGTTTATGTATCATAGAGACTTTGTTCACAAGTTAAACATTCTTTCCATGATTGTATTTACAATTGTCTCATTTTCTCACATGGAAGCCAGTTCACAAAAGTGGAGTCTTGTATGGACACAGAACCCTCATCCCAATTTTCCAAAATAGCTGTTTTGTGTGATCTAATGAGAATGGTTTTCCTGATCAGTTTTCATTCCTTCTTAGTCTGAGTACTTCTATTTTTGCCTTTGCCTGCACTAAACAAGAAATTCAGATGTTGGTAATTAACTGGAGTTCCCCTGCTGCCAGACCAAATTCAGTTCCAAAAAGCCCTGTATATTGCTACTTCTGCATTTGTTAACAATGTCCAGACAACAGGTCTGCAATTAGATTCCCATCTGTTAGGCTGAGCATTTAGCATAGCCAATGGATGCAAATGAACTTGGGTCCCTCAGTGGAGTGGATCCCTAACTAGCAGTATTATATTTGAAAAGAAATTTAGTAGTAAATGATAGGGAAGAAGATGAGACTTTTAATAATACAGCAGCTCTAAAATGTTTAAATGAAAAAATTAAATACTGTTGCCACATATGATGGTTGCTCTAATAAATCTGAAAATATATTCAAATATTCCACTGTTTTCCTTAATGCCTTGAATGCTGCATTAGATTGAGGGGAAAAGTGCTAACTTGAAATGTTTGGTATAGTGCAAACAGCATAAAGTTATGGTGCATGATTATATAAATGTTAGGATTCTGCACCAATTATTTTTTGAGACTCTTAGGGGAATGCTTCAAAATGTTAAATATTTTTACAGGATAAAATGGAAAAGGCAGAGGGATGCATTTTTAGAAATTCTTGTGTTTAATCTCAAACTGCAATTTTGTATCAGTTCTAACGACGTTATAATAAGGGATAATCCCACCAAGTCCATAGACTGTGTGTTGGAGGATTAGCTAAAGCTTGCATATTTAAATGTTTCATTTTCTACTGGAATGTCTGTAAAATAGACAGTAAAGCCCACTTAAACTAATACCTGTTGAAGGGCTAAAACTGTAAGGAAAAAAACCTTTGTGCAAACTCAGATTTTCTTGGAGTATTCATTGTATTACTCTTTTGCCTTTTCAGAATTCGTAGATAAAAAATATTATATATAGTGCATGAATATACAGTTTAAAAGGCTCTTCTTCTTATATACTAAAAGTATAATAATTCTGGTATGAAATCAGTTTGTATGTTTATCCTTATTTCTATAAATGATATTTATAGCTTGGAACAAACAAAATTCTAAATTAATAGTATGAGATACCTTTGTAAAGTCATCCTTGCAATTATTTTCATATCTTAGTAAAAGGCAGGAAAATGGGTTTTGGTGGAGTTTATTAGATATGGAATCCAAATTTACACAGGTTAGTTTTTATTGTGGCTTCTTTTTTCTCTTTGAGTAGTGGGAATGAGCATTTCAAATGGTGGGAGGATTTTTTTGAGTGAGAGTTTTTTTCATAGTTGCAAATGGGATCTGGGCTGCACTCCGTATTTCTTACCAAAGCAAACACTAGGGTGACAGAGAGAATCCCAAAGGTACCAAAACAATTGTTATTACAATTTAAGTAAAAGAAAAAGAAAGGTTTCTTAGGTGACCATCAACATACTGTTTCTGAGTTTGGGATTTCATTGTTCTCCCTGCCAGAGGTAATAAGATGGTTCATGCCCCCAACATCTTTACATCCAAAGAGGTGGAGAGACCCGTTCAAGAGCACAAGGCACCAGCCTGGCAGAGTGAAAATGGCCATGTTCAAATTTCATCTTCTCAGCCCAGAGCAATGCACTGGCCACCAGCTGCACCAGTAAAGCACATTTTTCTTTCACAGGAAAAGCTGGTTTTCCCAGTGTATGGAAGAGCTACAAGCAATAAGAATTGGTTCACAGTTAGAGCATTCTGTTACCAGGAGAGTCTGCTAGGTCTTCTTTATGGCTAAAGGTTCTGAAAATAGCACTGTTGTGGTGAGGAGATTGAGCTTTGATCATTGCTGGTGGATTCAAGGACAGTGTCAGCAGAGCTGTGCTGCTCTCCCTGTGTGAGCAGAGCACTGTATTGCCTGTATGCTTGGGGCAGGATGGAAACGTGCCTCTTGGAAGGATGTGCCCTGCAGTGCAGAACTAAGTATGACTTTTGCATTGAATAACAGTGAATGGACTTAAGAGAGATTTTTTTTGGGGGGTGTGCCCTTTGAGAAAAATTGCATCCATTTGTTTCAACCTATCCAGCAGTGTGGGATTGCTCAGGATGAGATGTATGCTGCCTGTCACCGTGACAAAAGTGCAGATCTTTGCCTCTGTGGGATTTGACTTTTCAGGATCTGACAGAAGATGTGTGGGATCACAATTCCCTGCCAGGCAAGCTGTTGGTTCAAGTGTACTACAGACAGGGTGGGAGCTTGTGATTGCCTGGTCCATTGCCTGCTAATCTTCCAGATTAGTCTATGCTTTCTCCCCTGAGGGCTAGAAGGCCATCAGCAGAAAGCAAGAGCAATCCGTTGCTCTTTCACTGACAATAAACAGATAGTGACAGCAGCTAGAAACCTTGTGGCAGTGCTATAGAGATCTGGGGGTGTATGTGGGCATGATGTTTTAGTCAGTCACATTTCCCTTGCTCTTCTTAAATAGAAAATTATTAGTATACACAAGTGATGGCGAAACTGTGTACAGGAAGGCAGGACTACAGGGCTGCATAGGTGCATGAAGAGGTTCTTCTAGCAGGAAAATTTTGGTCTGCTCCTTCTGTACTTGTCTTATATCTATTGTATTATGCCATTAGTATCTCTCCCTAGCAGTAAACTGGGGACATCCTCTGGTTCTCATGCCTTAAGGAAGCATTGGTTTCGGTGTAGACACATGTAATGAGGCATAGCTCGAATGGCTCAGGGGAGTACCAGGTGCTTACATGCTCGGAGAGCTGGCAGTGAAGAGGTACAAGCATGGGGAGCCTCTACTGTCAGATGGTGCAAAGGACTGGGGGCAGGAGGGAAGCCTTTGTCCAGTTCTGATGGTGGCTGTAGGCCACAAAAGGCAGTGAGTTTGTCCACCAGCCCACCTGTCAGCCAGGGGTGTGGGGTGTGGGCACAGCTGGGAACACGGTCACCTGTCAGCTTGGAATGGGAGCCTTGTCACACTTAAGAGATTTATTTATGCTTTCAGATGATATGACACTATTTTTGCCTTCTAAATCAGAAACTGGCAGCCCCGCACCATGCTAAACATTGTACTTTTTTCAAGTTCTCTTTCTGTGCATTTGTTTTCTTGTTTTATAAGATTGGTCTTGTTTGGAGAAGCCTCTTCTACCGAGAGTTAGCCAGGGGTTTATGGCTGGGACTCAGGTTCTCAGGGAGTGCTTCTTGCTGTGACATGGATACTTCTGGGAGCTGGAACAAGTGCAGTTTTGCCTTAGATCCTGCACAGTGTAAAGGCTCACCATCTCCTCACTGGCTGTGTACCTCCCAGGACAGTGAACTCACTGGGACTGATGCAGTACAAGGGCAATTATCTATTTAATCTGCATGTGTTCTCCAGAAGTAATGTTTTCTTATCACACATGACCACTAGTTTCACGTTCTTGATTTCTTATTTTTGAATTCTTCTTCCACAGATTCTTCTTTGATATCTTTTTGTTGTTTAATGATTTTTTTTATTATTATTTATACCCAGGCTTTTCTGCCTTAACAATAAGCACCTCAAGTTTTCCAGTGCAATGCCCACCAACTACCTTCTTTCTTATTTCACTTGCATTGCTATTACCTGGAGATAGGTCTAATAACAGGAGCACAGCATCGATGTCCTGCATTCGAGTAAGGAAATTAACCTAATAATTGTCTCTTAAATGCATTCTTTCATTACACAGCTCGTGGGGATGAGGGGCAGAGGTCATTTAACTCGCACAGTGAGTTAAATTTGCATCAGCATAGAGAACCATTATCTCAGTAGGTTATAGCTAATCCTGCTGATAGCATTTTAACCAGCCTAATTTTTCTAATAGAGGAAAATTTTGAAGAGGTAACAAAAATTGGTCAACAGAACTTATTTAATGAACACCAACTAATCATCATGGCTAGAGTTTCTTGGAAGAAGTGCAGGCAATTTTTGCTCCATTCCCACTGGAAATACACCTGCCAGCCCTTTGGAATCTGTTCCTTACATTTATTCTTTTGCTTGTTTTTTGGCACGGAAGACAACTTGGCTTTTAGTATTAATTTGTTATTGCGTATCTTCCTCCTTGCTTTCTGCCATAAAGGTTCTGTCCATAATGATGCCAAAAGAGTGTCTGCAGCCTATTTAGATGTACTGGGTACTATTTGGGCGGGTAGCTCGAGGACCAGTAGCAGCCCAGCTATTTTGGTATGAGATGTGGATTACAAAATGTACTCACCTGAGGAAGCTCTGGAGTTTTAAGCTGCACTGAGTTCCACGTGCTGCAGCTCACCGTGGGCTGCACTTGGGCCAGCAAGTGTGAAGCTGGCTCTGTTGTAGCCAAACACACTTCAGTTACCCCTTGGACTGCTGTGTAAACACACTTTCCATGAGCTGAGCTGCTTTGCTGCTGCTCTGTTTCTGGTGTGCAGCCTGGTCCTTCACAGATTTATCCTAAGGGAGTTGACTTTTCTGTGTTGGAAGTCTGGTTTTCTGCTTCCTAGGGCAAGGGGTTTAGCTGTCATCACAGTTGTCCTCACAGCTTTGCCTCGTCTATCTGTCCTCTGGAAAGAATATTCTGAGCCCCTGCCTTAATATGTTGCTTCTTCATTTTCCTCTCTGAGCATGAAATGTTGAGGTTTTTGAGACCATTTAGTGTTGTGGAGGCATGAGCAGAGATCATGGGATACATTAGTTATATCTCCAAATAGCTTGATAGCAAAACTTCTGTTCAGATGGGCTGTGCATTGACATACCAAATCTTTCCAGTATCAAACACAGCTCTGTGAGCAGTTCAGGCTGCATTGGATCAACACTGTTTTTATTCATTAGAAGACTGTCTTGCAGCCCCCCGTTCTTCGTTTACAGAAGGCTGTTGGATTTTTTCAGTCTTTGGGAAGTCAGAATTTTTCTCTACAGAGGGAGGTTTCTTCAGGACAAACTGTGTGTTTATTCTGACAGTCTCCATTTGTGCCCAGGTGGCTGCACACCATGCAGAGAGGGGAAGGCTGATGGCAGAATGTGACTCTCTCCACTTTCTGTGGCCCCGCTTGAGACTGCCCAGGGAGCCTGAGAGACCAGATAGATGCTGCTACATTTTTGTTGTCTTTATTAAAGACCCTACTGTGATCCTTGCCCTGCAACTACTGCAGCCTTCCCACACTGTGGTGTGTGCTATAACTGCAGCACATTATTGTGATAATCATTATCCTTATCCTCTATATGTGGTCCAAAAATAATCTAATTGTTATAAAAGAGAGTTAGGATGGGAGAGTTAAGCAAGACAGAGGGAAACATAGGTGGCATCTAGCAAGGCGTTTGTGTGTGACACTGGTGGCATGGGAACCATAAGAAGAATTCTGGTTCTTTGCCTTAGTGAAGAAGGGGTAAAAAAAAAAATTTGTTTTCCTTTCCTGGTTTGTTACTGCCCTTTGATAGCCCATATCTTGTTGACAAAAAGGACGAGAATCTCACTAGTTACTTATTACTGCTAAGCTGCTATTGAAGCACACTGGGCATTCATTTACAATCTCTGTCACACAGGGAATCAATATTCAAGCAAGATGTCACTCCCAGAAGTAACCCACAGAACGAGCTTCCCTCAAATACTTTTTACATTAAGCGCTGCCCCCTGACACAAACGCTTTCCCCAGCCCCACTCCGCCCCGGCTCCGCTGGTCTGTGGTCAAAGTGTTAGGCAGCAGTTTTTATTAAGTGTAATAACAATATTGCAGAGATGGCCAATTTAAACTGAAGTCCCAGCACAGCCCTGCATTTCACAGCTGATTCATACTGACGAGCACTGCTTACCCTGTGAACTGCGAGCTGCTGGAATGAGCAGCTCGGCTGTGGTTTTCTTTCAAGTTCCAGGATCCAAAGGCAGCAGTAATTGTTTTTGAAATGTTTCTTTTAATTATTATTAAATAAGTTCATTGTATATGTTGAAACTGGGATCATTCCTGCTCTGATTTGCTTCCTTTTCATTGCCAGGCCTAAAGCACAAGAACAGTGTGTGTGTTTTGGATTGCTTCTAAGCCATAATAAAAATATCCTTTCTGCAGGGAGAGGGTGCCATCTCTGCCATTTCCTCAGAAATGTGTAGTTCATAATTAGTCAGGATTTCCAACTCAGAGTGCTAAATGGAAGAGACAGGGCGAACAAGAAACCAAACAAAATAACTCGATTTTTATTTAAGCTAACATAAAAGTGCAGAAATATGTTAGTCATATATCATGACAGATTCTAACCCAGCCTAATTCAGTTCTTCATGTGTGTATTGGCATAGGGAATCAAAGACTGTTTGAAAAGATGTGCTTACAAAGTAAAGCACTTTACCAACTGTCAGGAACTGCTTTGAAACGCATCCTTACCTCTAGATACTATTTACCTTGAGGATGTACACTGTATATGCTCTCTTCAGCTTAAAGGCCCCAGGCTTGAGTAGCAGCAGTTACTGTATCTTCCAAAAACCCCTTGTAAATTATCACATATGTGCCTTGCAGCACCAGGCTGTTTGCTCAGCAGGCAAACACAATGCAGCAGCATTATTAAATTTCCATGAAGTTTACCAAATTTGCAGGATCAGTAGGGTGGACCCAACAGGGAAGCTCTCCTACTGCCTTCAGCACCTTTAAAGCAGCTGATGGTGCTACTGATACTTTGCATTCTGCTGTTACTCTACTGCTGAAGCCATCTACTTAATCTCCACAGCAAAGATTAGCTTATTCGATTAAGTCTGTTCCCTATAGACCATCCCTGTAGCTCCTTGGAAGGCATCAAGACTGTGTGTCTCCAACCTTTTACCAGCTAAAAAGATTCAATAAAGTAATCTTTTCCCCCTCCTTTTATATGATTGGAAAATAAATTGAAAATGAATTTCAGTTATTGCTTGTGTTTTAAATATGAGATAAAGGTCAGCCCCCTCTAGCTATCTCCATAGATGGAGATTAACAAGAGCATGTTCCATTATAAAATCATATAGCAGTTTTGTAAATCTGTCAAGTCATCTACAAATATATAATTAGTCTGTTAGATTTTGAAATCAATAAACAATGACTTTTCAGTGCTGTGCCTAGAAAGCTTTGCTAGAGAGTGCTTTAGGCATAGGAGTCCAAATAGCAAAACATTTGCACTGTATACATTAAGCTGCTCTCTGAATGTTTAGATGTTGAAGGTTAATTGAAAATTAGGTGTATGTGTGCACTTTTTATTACATGTATTTTAACTCTACTTAAGAAAAGAGAGGAATTTTAAACTTGGATTTTTTTTTATTAAATCTGCATGTCAAACAGTGGATGTTCAAAGTATAAACTTCCCATTTTTCTTTTCATAGTTGGCTACAGTGAGATGGTGACTGTGAATGTTTGTAAGGCAACATTCATAGACATATTTATACAAGGCATGTGTTCACCGTTTGTCATCACTGTCACAGAACATGATTTCCCGGGTCAGAAAATTGACTTCAAAGCTTGACCCTGAAGATTTGACTTGCCTGTTTGCTTATTCTGGTTCAAGATGTGATGTCAAAAGCTGTCCTATTAGTGGCACCTTTTCACATTTAGTTTGCTCAGGTTGATAATAATGATACTGGAAGGACCGCATTTTGATGTTGAAAGAGATAGGGGAAGGAGCACTGCTAAAATTGATGGTGTTGACAGTAGGAGGTGAGATTGGGAAAAGATATATTAAAATGTGGATTTTACTTTAAGTGACAACATTCCCTTGTTAGAATGCTATGCATCAGCACGAAATTAAATTTGTTGGTGTATCTGTTCCTAAACTAAGTGCTGTATAGGCACTGTTTATATACCAGTTGCAAGTATATACATATGTATGGTTTGAATGCAGTTTTTAAAGAGCATTAATTAGAATACACTTCTTAGAATGGATTACACTATGTTTATTTTAATTATTTTAGTACTGAATTTTGATATGCAGAAACTCATTGTTTCTGAAGTCTATTTGCTTTAGAAATGGGCTCGTATAATTTTATCTCCCAAAATCAGAACTTTTATGATTCATCTCCTGGTTGTGTTAGTGTGCATTGTGATAACTTGCTGAACATATGCAGGGGTCTGTCAGAATCCAGGGATCTTGAAGAATAAAAAAAATTTAAAATTAAGTTATTGAAACACTTAACAAGACGACAGACATTTGTGGCAGGATAAATGTCAAATCAATAACTTAATGCTCATGGTTGAGTATCCTGGGTTTTAACTAATGATTACCTGTTTATTGATCTACCTTATGGCACCAAAGTACAGAAATGCTGTGATATTCTTTATTTTTTTTAAAAAAAGACAAGGAAAGGGAATTTCATGCAATATAACATCCACATTAGGAATAGTTTCCATAGTGTGCTGCTAGCTTGATATGGTTCAATCCAATAATTTTTTGTTGCTACAGAAGTAAAAGTAGATGGCCTTCCCATTTTAATACATCCTCACAACAATTAGTTTATGTTAGGTCATATCTCAAAGTTTCCAAGGTACTTAGCTGGTGTAGACCACAGTGGAGTGTTAAGTAGCCAGTGTGTAATGTCATCACAGAGGAAAATTGCAGCCATGAGCCTTGCTTAGGGTGCACAGCCTTGAACTCCTTTATTGGATATTAACAATAGATTTCACTTGTTGATTTAGAGCACTATCAATAATTTCATTCCCTCTTTTTGCTTGGTTTTGTAATTTTACAGTGACTAGTACTTACATTTATTTCATCTTTTTTCTTTCATCTCAACATTCTAACGGGTGCAGATCCAGTATTTCTAGATTTGTCCATTCCTTCCCTAAGAAGGGTTGTGATCCCTTCACACTGTCAGGCAAAAACTGCAGCTGCCTCTCTGTGTAATTCTTGGCACTTGCTCAGATGTGGGGGGGTTCTGGCTAGAGATGACTGGGGGTTGTTGCTGGGGGGTCAGCAAGTTTCTAAGGATCACAAGCGTAATTTCAGTCTTATGAATTAAGTTATACTGATTTTTAGGCTTTTTTGTCTTTTCATTTCCTAATGTTCACAGTGTGGTGTTTTGGTTGTTGTTTGGGTTTTGTTGTTGTTGTTGTTAGTTTTCAATATGTTCCTCCTGTGCAGTTTATATATAAACAGCTTTATCTCTCTGAGTACCAGAGGTGTCTGTTCAATTGATCTAGCAGCAAAAAAGAATGTATTTCCTGGGAAGAGGAACATGAGAGAGAAACTGGTTGACAAGTCGTATTGTAGTCAGGGTACAGGACAAAACTGGAGTGGTGCTCATGTGTAGAAATAGTCAAATTCTGCCAACTTTGCTTGGAAGTACATTCCAATCCCAGAAATAAAAATACTTCAGTGCGTGAATATGGATTTCACAACTTGACCTTGTAGACAAACATCATCAGTTAGTGGGCTTTGATGGAGTTAAATCTGACTAATGGTCTCTTTTTATTGAGGTGGCTGCTCAGTCCATGTAAAAATGATATAATATCATCTAAATCAAGATAATTACTCAGGAATATGTTACTTAAGGGTGTTGTTTCTTACTGCTTAGCTTGTCTGTACAGATTTAAATATACAAAGTTCATTGAGAGGCACAGAATGCTTGAATACTGCATTTGTTGACTAAAAGCTACAGTGAAACTAAATCACAGTCAATTCTCTTGATTACATTCCTTTAAAAATAACCATTTGAGAAAGAATGTTATTCGAACTGCAAACGGTAAATACCCAATCTTCATGTTGTTTGTTCCACCCATCCCTTTTCAAATGTACAAAAAATTCTGATACCTTTCAAATGAAGACAGGTTTGAGCAGAGGGAAGGGAGGAGGGAAATATATAGAATTAAATCAGTAAAAAACTCTAATACGTGTGACACACACGCTTCAGTTGTAATTAGAGAATTTTGTCTTCAAGAAAAGTCACCTTGACTTTAAAAACTAAACATGTCCTGAATGAGATGCTAATTATGATGCATCTCTTTGACTAAATAGTTGAGCACCTTTTTAAGCACTCTTCTTGCTTAAATAGTTCACATGAAGTTCTTTCCCCCCTTTTTTTTTTTCACTCCCCCTAAACAGAGTTGGTTGGTCAAGTTGATCTCTTGTTTGAAATTCAATCAAGGGCATTAAAGTGTAAACCAGTTGGAAAAACAAATTGCTTAGGGAAATCATTTGCTTAAACAACAACAAACAAGCACTGGTAATCTTCTTACAGAAATTAATGAAGGGAAAACCCCCTCAGCTTGGGTGGATAATGATCCTTAGCTATCATGTAACAAGCCTAGAAGGTTTAGGGAGAAGGTGAAAATTAAGGAAGCTGGATTAAACTGAACTTCCAGAGGAACAAAAAGAAATTCAGGATAAAGATCAGTTCTCCCACTTTGAGATTGAAAAGTAGTTCTAAACTGGAAGAAGCTTAATCCTTTATGCAAATCTGGTTTAAAGTTTTCATCTTGGAATGTTTTTTATTTCTACTGTATGGCTAATAAATTAAATACTTAAGAGTAATTCAGACAACTATATTGTTAGTAGTTACTTTACACAACGAAAGCTTTTTCAACAGGTAGAGCTATAAAACTGATAAATGTAAAAAAAAAGTTACCTTTATCTTCTTATGATTGTCTTTAATGCTTATTCTTTTCTAATTAATCTCTTCAAATTATTTAACCACAAAATTGAGATCTCTTCACATTAGGGTCTACCCCAGAGGATATTCATGAGGGACTTCAAGATAACTCAACAAAATTTAATTAGTTTTTTCAGCACTACATGTTTATTCTTTAATAATGATAGGAGCTACCTTCACTTCTACTAGGAAACTGAACATCCATTTCAATTAGTCCTCGTTGAAATAAAAACACTGCTGACTTATATACTTACAAAATTTAAATAGCTATTTCAGTAGAAGTTTTTAATTATCCTATCTTGTTTAATGTTGGAAAAGATCATTGAACACTGCAGTTAATTATCTCTTCCAAAAAAAAAAAGTGTTCCAGTTGTTTTCTGTCTTTTCTCTTATCTCAAGGCTTATCATTGCTCAAGGTTTGTTTTAAGTCAGTGGAAGTGCTGAAAAGCAAAGTGATGGAAATACATGTTTTGTAACTGCTAGGACAGGTGGAACAATTCTGTCAAAATATCACATGAAAGCTTTACGAATTAAATGAAAAAGAGGTATTTGGGGATCTGTGCTCTGTCTCTAGGTAGACCCCAGGGAAAGCCAGTTGGCAGTCGTCACCCGCCCTAAACTCAATCCTAATGCAGTGGAAGTTGTAGGTGGATGTTCATTTAGGCTCCAAGCCCACAAACACTTATGGGCACACTCAGATTTATGGGACTATTTGCAGTGCATCAAGTTAACCACATACCAAGACATGCCTTTGCAGGAGTAGAGCTTTGCTTTGTCTAGTCATACATAGCTCACACGTTTTCGGAGGAGTGGTGACATCAGGAGGTGTAAGAATTTCAGGACGTCAACTGGACGGGTCTGAAATGTACTACACACGGTGTGAAACCTGCTGAAAAATGTTATTTAATCTTGAGGGATGAGGGGGAGAGTGTAGGGGGTAATTGCCTTTAAAATCAGAGCATTGATAATTACTTTAAAGTTTGATACTGTGATATCACCTTGCCATTAAGGCTGATGTCCTCTTTTCGTGGAATTTCTTCTGGCTTATTCTCAAATATATTTAAAGTGTTAAGTAATATGAAGTCAATGAAGCTCATGATATTTTAAAGTTCTTAGAGACTGATTGTTTTACATTTCAGTGTAGATTAGATCAGACTGTGCAGAAGTCACTTCATATGAAATATCCTCGAGTATGTAATCTTTTGATTTAATTTTGTAGCCTCAATCTAGAATTTAAGTGAGAAGACTGAAATAAGAAGTCCTTCACATTTGCTTCGCTGAATCTTTTTTCATGTCTTGTCAATAATTCCTTATATAAACAGATAGGAAATTGTACACGTTTTGAAAGCTCGAGTAGCTGTCTAAAATATTCTAGTTGAAATCTATTTATTTCTGTTTGTTCTAAAAGAGCTTTCAAGAACATTAGAAGGAATTTTTAAAAAATCATACTTAAAATAATGATCATATGAGTGTTTATGGAGTTTGTGAAATAAAAGTCCAGACTTGCAAAAGCCAGATCTCTTAAGTATGAAAAAAATATGCCTTCAACATGGCATTTTTAAGAAGCTGTTTCCCTTTCAACCATATTAATATAGAAATAGAATTATACTAAACCACATTTCTGTAAACATGGTGTATTTACAGTCCTTATCTGGTCCATATATGTATATAGCCTTCAGCATTCCCAAGACTGTAAGGCAGTTACTTTCAGATTATCCCTGCCCAGTAGGGCGATGCAGTCATCTTTGTTTGACAGTCAGGGAACTGGAGCACAGAGTCTCAAGTCCTGATACTCCTGAAAGATATTTAGGTGCTTAATAAATTTCTTACAAAAATTTAGAAGTCTTACTTACTTTCATCAAGAGTTAGGAGTTTACCAGGAGTGTGATTTCTAATTACATTTAAGTATCTTGACCTAACCGATCAAGAGATTTTCATAGAGTAGGGATTTAAATTGGGTTTCCCAAATATTAGGTCTGATACTTTAATTACTGGGCCACTCTCTTCTGTAGCCATGCTCCTGCAGATTAGTGCCCGAATGTTACTGTAGAGGGCATGAAACCAAGGTATGAAGTATATGTTCATGGTTAGTGATGCAAGTGCCCCTTGTACCCATAAAATGGTGCACCTTGTATTTGCTAATTTGTTTCAGTGTCTAACAAAACTTAGACATGAACCAAGAGCCCTTTGGCCATCCTAACAAATACGAATGCATCCGTCCAAGTAAAGGATAGTCAAGTTCAGGTTAACTGTCTGCTTTCCCTTGGAGTCCTTATAATTTTGAATGCAATGTGTGATTGATGCGATGCAGTCAAAGTCAGACAGCTCTGAAAATAAGGAAGATAATAGTTCAAAGACTTTTGGACACAGAAGATTAGATAAATACAGTAGCATCTGTTAATCATAGAAGTTTTCTAGCACATCTGCCTATGATTTTTAGGTTTCAAGTAAAGTTAACAGGTTATTGTGATCCTCTTTAGCACTTCTGCCAGCAGCTACATCCCAAGAGAAACTGTGTGCAGAGAAGAAAATAGCTGGGGATTGTTTTAGGGAAGAGACCTAGTCTATGATGCTTGTGAGCTAAAGACAGGAAGGACTGCAAACAACCAAGGAGGTAAGCAGCCTACATCACTTAGATGCTGCCAGCTGTATCTTTTCAGCTTGTTCTTTGCCAGCTTAAAGTTCTGCATTAAAAATATGTGTATATATAGGATCTAGGAACTGTTGAGGGTTATTTGGGTCTGTATATGTTTATGAGTGTTCAGAACTGCCTACCTGCTAAAGGAGAGAGCTGTAGTGCATCTGTGGAGCTGGGGCTGTTCTGCAGCAGTCAAGGCTTACACATAAGTGGGAAATGTTGGCTCTTACAACACAGTAAATGTTTTCATACTGATTTTATTGAATCTAAGAAGCACAAGGAGGGCTTGGATTTGAGAAAAAAATCCAAGTACTCCAGGGGCAGACCCCAGTGTCCAAAAGTAGGAGTGATAGCAAGAAATAATGAAATAATGTAATAATGTAATAAATGTTTTCCGTGCTAGTGGCTCAAGTTTGGGAGGAACTATAATCGTCAAGGACAGTTTACTAGGTTCTGCCTCAGATTGTGAGACTGTCACCAAAAGGCTTCTGGATCTTTATAAGAAACCTCTGCTTAGTTTAGCAGGAACTCTTGGATGACCCCTGAAGGTGCCTGTAGTGTTCTAACTGCCAGTGTTTTTGCTGATTCCCGTTCAATGCCATATTTTGCATGCTACTCCACGTGGGAGCTTTTTTAAGTTCATTACTACTGCAGAACTGGCTGTTCTGGCAGAGAAAAAGATCAAGCTGGAAGGAATGTCCTAAATCTGATGTTGTACTGAGGTCAGATAGAGCTGTATTATGGACCACAGAGGAACAAAATTTAAATAAAAGGTCTTTCACCTCTGTTTTCTCACCACTGAGTAGCTTACTGCAGGACTGAGAAAACACCATTGTAACAGTATCTTGCTATAGGCAAAACTCTTCTCAGGGACTTAAAATTGTTCCTGGGCATTTGTGTAATCTAGATATCCTTCTGTAAATCAGGACCAGTGGTGTGACCTTGGAGTAAAAAGAAAATAAGCAGCAAAAATAAAGATTAATAGGTGTATGTTTTTTGGTATAACTGTATCTGTAATATACTTATAATGTGTAATTATTTCAGTTTTACAAATGAGGAAACTGAGGTGCAGAAAATGGCACATATCATGTGAGATAACATAAGAGCTATAAACAAAATTGCTCTGTTCTGCTCTTGTAAGCTGTAAGAAAGTTACCCTACTCTTCTGTTTTGCTCGTGATATTGCATATTTAATCACTCAAATATTTTTCTAGCATTATCCAGTTAAACATAGTTAAAAATCACCCATGATCTGTGTATATTGCAAATCCATACTTTGGGAGACAGGTTTGAAATATCTCGTATGTCTGATTTTTATTTAAAATATAGTTGTCAGATAATTCACTATCACATTTAATAACCTATGCTATGCATAACTATGATTGCAGACTGTAACCTCAGTTTTTCACATTTATGGACTTTCTTGTGTATTAATCTAAGGAAAAGTAAAAATAGGGCAGTTACATGTAGAACTTCATAAATAATAGTGCTTGAGGCTGCTGCCCGAGTTGTGAAAGAAACACTGTTTTTCTCCTATGACATGAAGCTTTAAGGACTTTCTGTCCTGATCAAGAAGGAATGCTTTAATAAGCATCCATGTTAGAGAGTTTGTGCTGTGTAAGCTTGGTACAGACCATATGGGCAAAAAGGCACATTGTGTGGCGACAACTGCCCTGCTTGTCATCCCCAATCATACTTGCTCTAATCCTTGTTTTAATTTACTCTGCTTGTACAGCACCAATCCTGCCAGTACGGTCCTTAGGGTTCCTTCATTCCTGCCATTTATGACAAGGAATATGCAAAGGCACAATTATTCATCCACTAAGGTGACAGAGAAGGGCTCTGCTTGGGAATATGTTCCCAGACTTGCAGCATCATAATGTCAGTTGTTAAAGCACTTTGCAGTTGCAAACAATTCTTGAGAGACTTTTTTTTTTTTTAATATAAATATTTTTGAACACAGAAGTGCTAAGAGTAGATGAATCCTTATTGATTAAGCAGTGCAATGCTGGAAAGTTTTTATAAATAGCATTCTCCATATTTGCCTTTTATTCAAATGAGATGCTTTCTGTCTTTCCCCTTTCACTTAATTATTGTGCTCTTATAATTTGTTTAACTTCAGACAAAAGATAGTATGTTGAGCCACCCTTATTAAGTCTTACAGATTGTATATTGTTTATATTCTGCTGTACACCACATTCCAAAACGGACAAAGAAAAAAAAAAAGCCAACAAAAAACTCTCAAGTGTAGCATTCAGCCTCTCAAGTCCATGATGTATTTCATTTGCTACGGTCAGAGCAATTTTAACAATGCCTTTCATTTTCTTATAGCCTAAAATGATTTTCTTTCTGTGAGGCCATTCTCCAAAACTTCTCTTCCCCTTTCAGGGTATCATTTGCAATTTAAAGCTAACCTGGTGAGTGTACTCACAATAGGCTTGCCCATAAAATGGTTCAAGGCCTGCCTGCATGCCTAATGAGGTTGATGTTGAGCTATTTAGCTCTTTGTCCTTCCATAATATCTACTTAATGCAGTTCAATGGGAGTGGATTGTTAGAAGCATTAAAGATTCTATTAAGTCTTTACTAAAGCCACTCTATTCTAGTCCAGCTGTATAGTGGCAAGAGCATTAAATTTGAGAATGTAGCGGGAACAAGGGGCCTGAAAAAGCACCTATAAAAAAAGGACAAATTTCCTAACGAAGTAAGACCACACTCAATTTAAGACCTGTTACTTTTGTATATAGATCTAAAGAGTTTCTCAATGTGCATCTCACAGTGTTCTGAATTAACTCTAGTTTCCCTTAATGGATGAGCAAGGTTCAGCTTAAATCTTCATTTATGTTCAAAGCACGTGAGTAGATTTTTGTTTCATCACACTATTGAAAACAAATAACATTATGCCTTTAATCGCAGAGAAACTGCAAAAATTTTGCAAAGACCTTCTTTCAGATAACATTTAAATGCAATGTATTTTTCCATTTGCTTAAATACTGTAATGAGGTTGGTTTGCATGAGGAATTCAGAAATCTCTGCACTTTGCAGGGCAGATAAACAATGCTTCTGACAAAAAATATTCATTCAATGCATTGTTTTGCTTAAGGGTTTGGTTTTTTATCAGGCCTGTATGGTGCTAGCCACCAGCACCGAGACGAGGGAAGGAAAAAAAAACAGAAGGGGTAGAATGGCCAGGATTTCACACAGTTGGCATTGACTTGGCTTGAAGAGGCAAGCACTAAGCTGTCTTTTCAACCATAGTAAAAACCCTCCATCTGGCCACCCTGAAACTCTGTTAGCTTGTTCAACTCGCTGTCGGCTGATTGGGCTTTGTGAAGCAGAAGTAACAACATCAATAGTATAAACCCTTGCCACTTGAGAGTATTACATTTCATTTCATGCTTGACTTAATCAAAACTGGGGAAATGAAATTTACACCTTTTTGATGTTCTTTTCCCTGCTGTTTAAGGAGAAGAATCTTAACCCATTTGATCTTCACATGCACCCAATAAATGACCAAATATGCCAAGCTGCCAAAAGCAGACGGCTGCCAGTTGCCAGTTTATGTCAGGTCACTGTGAGAGACCTTAATGCAGAAGATCTTGAGTTTCATACCAAATACTTTGGTTTGCAGCACGATATTTTGGTTGCAGCATCAACAATTTAGCTCCCCTCCCTATTAATATTAAACTATTATAAAGAAAGCAGAAATGTCATTTTTAGTGGAGGGAAATATGTTAGCAGGCGGCTGTTGTGTGACAGTCAGGAGAGAGTGACAGAGATGAAATGAAGCTGGGTTGAAATTGCTTCTTCAAACCCTTGACATTTGTTCCCTTCTTTCCTGGCTCTGATCTACATGATATACATAGTTGTTGTTGTTGTTTTTCCTGCTAATAACAAGACAGTGCAGTGCTGGATTAGGGATTGAGTGAGTGAAAAATGGGACTGGTGATAAGGTTTTCCCCGTGCCTGGGGGGAAGCTCATTAAGTGGGAGATCAGATCGCTACAAAATACATACATGAATAAAACCAACAACTAACAAAGTTCTCTCTGCAACCTGCTGATGTAGAAAGCGTTTGATTCAGCAAACGCGGGCCTGGGAAGAGGCTTTGCTGCTCACTTCACTGCTGAGTTTCGATGCGCTGCTTGGACTGGACAATCTGCCCAGCGCAGGGCGTTGGGGCAGATTGGGGCTCTGCTGTCACCACCTGTGTGGGGCTGGGTCTGCACCGAAAAACACACACATAAACACAGTGCAACAGGTCCCTGCCTTCCCCGCCGCCGTCCTGCTCTCTTCAGAGACCTTTCGCCTTTTGTCAAGGGCTCGCATTTATGACTTGATGAAAACATTTGTAATAGATCATCAAATACTGATACATTCTGAGGGACAATATCCCATTTGTTAAATATAAATTAACATTAACACAGATCCCCCGTTGCAGAAAGGCGAAGGGTTTTGACACCTTTTCAACAGGACAGGCCGGGCCCCAGTGAAGAAAGCCGAGGGCCTGTAAAGGAACTTGTCCCGAATGGTGATCCTCGGGCTCTTGTGTGACAAGGTACATAGTTTCTATTCAGGAACAGGCAGATTATCGGTTACTATAGTTTCCCTAATGCTCAAATGGAGCTGAGGCCTAAGCTGAACAGAATAGGTTAAAAGGTGCCGATGTTTGGGCCTGCGAAACCACATGTTGAGAGTCAGAGACCAAACAACACAAAGAGCACATCTCTCCGGTCTTTGATGTCTTCTCTGAGGGACGTGGAGTGAGAAAAATGCAGCCGTGCCCCCGCGCCCAGCGGCCGGACAATGCGCCAGTGTGGGAGCGCGGGGGCCGCGGGTCTCCAGTGGGGAGCCGGGGTTCTCCTGGAGAAGGGCAGTGGAGATCGGCACAGCCCATCCCAGAAAATCCCTGTGACCACCACACACATTTATTCCTCCTTTTTCCCCCTATGGGCCACGCACTGTGGTCTCAAACAGACACAAACTTGGGAGCTTGAACCGCTAAGTTTAACTAGACTTAGTTTGCTGTTTTCTGCATTTGTTTCCTTTTAGCCTGTTCTTTAGTATTTCCTTTGTGTTGTGCACTTTAAAATCTCGTTACAGCACTTCAGTTAGCAGCTTTTTATTTCCCTGTGTGCCTCAGTGTCTGCTCTGAATCCACTGTGGAGCTGGTGCATTGGCTGCTCTGTGCTTCCTGCATGAATCACTGATTCTGCTCTTTTTTCCATTTGTGAGTATACAGTGTTTTCAAACAATTCATATTCACCATAAAAATGTTCCATATTGGATATCCCCTGATAGCACAAGCGATGCTTTTGCATTTTTCATAAGCAGGATTAAAATACCCGTTCCTTGTGTTCATGATGTAGGTCTCTTCTGTTTTGTTGAAACTCAGTTTAGTATTTTAATTTTTTATTAAAACTCTCATAAACAAGATAAATGTGCATTGGCACTAAAGGGAGACTGCCAGCTTTGATAGGTTATATTGCCACAATTTGCTGCTGCTCTTTAAATATTACAGCACTCAAGATCCAAGTATTATGCAAAGCAAAATTAATCAGCACCTGCATCTTTTAAAATAATAGAATTCATGAATTCTAAAGTTTTATCAGCGTTATTGTAATTCTGATTGTCGTCGGTTCTTTATACCATTATAGAAAAATATCTAATTGTAACAACTGTATTCCTATAGTGAACATATTACTTGAATTCAAACCCTAACAATGGCAATAGGATAACTGTCCTTGAATTTGAGCCTTTTGTGATACATCAATAGGCTTACAATGTGCTGAATTAGCAGGCATATTAATGGGCAGATGCAGCACCAGCCCATTCTTTTTACCCAAATCTTCTTATGCAAATACCCCATGAATCCAGTTCAAAGAGCTAGCTTTAAAATGAGCTTCTACACACATTCAGATGGGTCCTTTCACAACTGGCAATGGGACTTAGATAGAAAGTGACATGAGAAAAGTTTAGACACTTGTTTTTATAACTGAACATGATCTTGTTATCATAATCTGATACTGGTAACTGGCATGGTCTGGTTGTAGAATTTTAAGCCTTTAACAGAGGGAGATAATCTAGGCCTTTGTGCTACAATGTACTGAATCCTGCACTTGGTGAAAGCTATCAATGAGAATCGCAGTTCATGCTTTTTCAAACAAAACTTTTTCATGGTAAAAGCTTTTATCCTATGATAATTACTTAACTGATTGTAGCGGTGCCTTTAACGTTAGTGAGCTCATAACAAGGACACATAAAAAGGTTGTGTTATTTTAGAATAAATAAATTATCAAATAAACATGTTTTGTTTGCTTGTTGAACGAAATGGTAATGAGGTCATTATTAAAAATGCTAATGCACAGCAGCATGGCTAGTAAAAGTTAATGTATTTTATGATCTTTCTTTTGTTTGCTCTGTTTCTTGTGATTATTTCTCATCAGTAGCATCTGTGTGAGAGTAGTTCTAACGATTTCATTGTAAATTTAGAAAAACCTGCCAAAGGAAAAGAAGGATAATAGTTTTACTAGATCGATGATGTTGAAGCCCTTTCCTTTAGAGTGATTTTAAATTTGTCTGCCATTTCAATGAAAGCCTATGGTTTTCTAGGTGTTGGATTGGATATTTTTAGACTGTCTGTTTTAAGAAGACCAAAAGCTGGTGAGAAGGAATTTCATGTTGACATTTCCCATACATGCTGACCAAGCTTCATTAAAGCAATGTTTCCTACAGAATATTCTATAGGAAGCGTAAAGACAACTGAGAATCGATTCTCAGCTGGAGCAAATCGGCATAACTAATTGACTTCTCTGGATCTGGTCAACACTGTTTCAGCCTTGGCCAGTGTGTGGACTTGATAGATGTAGATAATTTAAACTACGTGAGATTATTGTAAAAAATGAGGAGGGGAAAAATCTGCTCTTTTATCATTGCATTTAGATAATCACAATGTATATTAGACTAGTCCTGCACGGCATTATCTATTGGTTTATTCTTTATAATTTTTTCCTGAAATGAGTATTTGTACTGTATTCTGAAGCATTATTGAGGTGATCCTTATAACAAGAACCTTAGTGCAATAGATGAGCATTAAAGCCAACATATTTCTTATACAGTTATTTTTAGACCAATACTATGATTTCATATAGATTCATACCCGTAAAAATATTATGGGTTGTGCTTGAGAGCCTTCATAGAGGAATGCTTTATTAAGATTTAATGGTAGCAGACATGAGTTCCATTGAGTCTTCTTCTAGACACTTTGTGTTTCAGCATTAATTAGCAGCATTGTCTTGGGACATGAAATATTTGGTGAACACTTTGATTTTTAGTAGTGTTTTCTATTTGCTGTAAACCTGCAACTAGAAACTTATGTGCTGAAAGCATATGTCAAACTAATGTATGGGTACATAGAGGGCCTAATTGTGAAAGTTGACCCTGTCTCAGGAATATATCCCATCACCATTGATCCTGTTGAGCCATTACTGCTTTACTCATCTTTTAAATGAACGTATTGCTTATCTGAAAATGTGGTTAAATGTAAAGGAGCACATTAGGACAGTGACTGACAGATGGGAATCTGCTTCAAAAACTATGGTTCTCTAAGTAGCTTCTTCTGGGAAATATCAGCCACTTCAGACATCCCCACTGTGCAGGAGAGGCTTTTCAGGGACTTTGTCAAATGAATGTTCCTAGAGCAATAATAACTATACGTGTTATGCTTTTCTGAGACTGCAAAATATTTGTACGGATCTAGCTTTGTCACAGTTAGACTATGATACTTAAATTAACTGCTTATTTATCTTTAGATATATAATTTTGTTTGTCTTGTGGATGAAACTGAAGTGATCAAATGAAGTTATATTTTCTTACCCTTTTTGCTGTATCTGGTGTTGTTTAATCACAGCATGGAAAAAGATGTGGAAGGAGAACCACAGAAAGGGTAAAGTGTCAAACGTAATGCAGGAGAGAAGCATAAATGGGACAGAACAGTGAAATGCCTGGAGGGCAAATTGCATGGTAGAGCAGCAGTAGGAGAGAAAGATGGGGAATCATCTAGAACATCAGTATCAGACTGTCAAACTGCATGATATGTAAAAGAAAGAAGGAAAATTTGGTGTAAATTCATGGCAGATAACATCATCCAGGGGGTAGAACGAATGAAAAGAAACTTGGAAATTCTCAAGAACATGTAACAAGACAAGGAAAAGCAGATTGTACAAACAAAATTAATTTGATTGAGTTTCAGTTCAACTAATATGTCTGCTGGGCTTCAACAGTAGAAGACAAAACAGGAGAAGACAAAAATGAAGTATGTTTGTTTTAGAATTTATTTATTTTATTTCTTTATTTTGTGACAAGTAAAGTGGTTGTGAGCATGCTTTTATATAGGAAAGTTGAAATTAATTTGCTGGCAGAGTTTCGTGATGGTGGAGGCTGTCTGCAATTTTAAGTCAAATTTTCAGAACGTGTTTTAAAAAGATAGTCACCATTTCTGTAAATCAAAACTGGATAAAATATTTGCAGCCAAATCATATTTTGATATTTTGCAAATGAAATTGAAGGTTTTGACAGTTTGAAATAAAATCCTTTCATTTCTAAATGTAATTTTCCATAAAAGTGAAATTAATCCATCTCAAAGTAAAGAGTTTCAGTGTCATTCCTTGCAATGCTGTTGTTGACTTTTACACATCTTAGTACTTTGAGAAACTGGGATAAGCATGTATTTTGGTGCTTTGAGGAACTGGATCTTACAGTGTTTGAGATAAGCCTTAGTTTGTCCTACAGACAAAGCTGAAATTCATCCCCAAGAGATTCAAATTCTTGATTTTGTCATTTTGATGTCTGACGCTGAAAGAAGAGTTTCATGCCTGCTTTTCTATTTCTTTTTGTTCACAGGAGGTTTAATTTATTTTTTTTAAAATGCTCATTTTTCAAATCCCCTTCCAGAGAACAGTTTGGCATGCTTTGGGCCCTCCGAGCAAACCAGTGTTTTCTAACTACAGGTGTTCACCCAGCAGTAACGTTGCACTGCGCTGCATTCCAACCAGAACAAAAAAATGAATTATACTCACAAAATATGCCAATGTTCCCAGTCTCGTGCCTTCATCAGAGATGAAATGTTAGTATACTCTGCTAAATCCAAGTCAATGATAAAAGAATCATGAGAAATGCGAGTGGAATTGTTTTTCTGCCAAGCGGAGTGCAACGAGGCTTTTCTGTTTGATGAACAGCTGTAAATACTCTAGATTCCCCCATTGCATTTGCGCTGTGTAGACAGTAATGCTGGTGCTTTCTCTCTAACATCACCAGAGTTGTTATCATTACACTCAGTTTGCTGCAGTTTTATAGTTTCTCTCTGCTTTTCTTACCTTCCAGATATTAGATGTGCAATACCCTATAGCAAATGCAACTACAGCCTAAGCAAACCTCACCCTTTCTCTGTAATTTCAGAGCAGAATTTTGTAGCTAAGCCAGCATTCCTCGCATTAAAATGCCATCTGGGGATTTCTGTGTGCAGGGAACACCTCAGAATTGACTGACCTCTTCCAAGTCATACGAGGAGTTTGTGGTGGGTTTGACAATGCAACCCAAATCATTTTATTCAGCACGTGTGGTTCAGCTTCTGTCTTTCACTTCTACCTGACAGGTGGGGAAGAAAAGAATTATTTACTTAGTAATAAATAACTTCTGGTTTCTGAGATGTTTATCCTAGTAGCACTAGGGATTTACATGGATATGTTAAGCATGGGAGCAGATTAAAAGCTATCATGTAACAGTATGGTTCTTTTGCATGGATATTGGTATAACTTTTGAGTCTGCATGTAAGCCCACATACTATTTGTGCCTGAGGGATAGAGTAGTAGCAGAGTAGAAGTTCCTTGGATACATTAGCCGTTTTCTCTTGGAAATATCTGCATGCTCAGAGAGGAGCTCAATCACTGACTTAAACATAGGGCAGGTATGCTTTCATAATATCACCATGGCCACTGGGCTTTCTCTGTCAAACCTTTGTGCTCTGGTTTAGTTTGAAAAAAAGATAAAGGTATTTGTGTAAATGCTCAGACTCCTTGGAGATAAAAGCACTAGGACAGTAGGCTTGTGTTAGACCAACATAATGATCAGATGTGAGGTCTGGAGCATGAATGTCTTAGAATCATAAAATGGCTTGGTTTGAAATGGCCTTAAAGATCACCTTCCACTAGACCAGGTTGCTCAGAGCCCCATCTGACCTGGCCTTGTACTCATGCCTCCATAAAAAGACCAGAATGTCCTCAGCTGAATGAAAATATGAAGGAGGCAACACAGTTAGCTCAGAAGATTTAGAGAAAGAATTTCTTCACTGCTTATGATAGCCCTACAAATGCACAGCTGCTAGTATTTGGGTTATCCTACATCTACAAACGTGAAGTGACAGAGAGGAGAAGGGAGATTGGCTCCTTAATCCAGGATCTCTGAAAGAGGATAGAAAAAAACAATCTGAATGTGTTACAATAATTCAAATCACTGTAAATACTCGAGCACTGAAAAACATGTAAAATTATTATTGCTCCTGAGGCAACCTATAAATGTTATTATTGTACTGGCTGAATCAAACATAAAATATTTTCTCTCTGGTTTGTAAAACCATTGACAGATACAATAGACACCACTAGCCAACTCTTAATCTTGGTTTTAAGATTTAGATTTGTTCTAGATGTTAGAATTAACACTGGTTAGAATACAGGATAGATTTCTATTCTACAAGAGAAATATCCCCTCTTCAGAAGAAATCCCCTTCTTAAATCATCTAGTCTGTGACATCCCCTTAATCCCTTTATTTTTCTCGAATTTAGCATAAATACTTCCCTTTTTTACACCTTCATCTGTTAGTTCTACTTTTTTGCCTTGGTTCCTGTCAATGATGCATGGAGCTCTGTTTTCAGTCAGAAGGGCATTAGCTAAAGCAGTAGTTTCCCAGAGCTGGTGCCAGAGAAGTAGACTGAATGTCTTGAGAATGGTGAAAGACATAAATACACAGGGACACATATTGATCTGCATGCATGCAGGAGTGGAGACGGATGTGTGGGTAGATGTACACTCACACAAATAAATAATACAGCCGGTGAATGTACATACACAGCTACCAGAAAAGTCATGGAATTCTGAAATGCTCTCACTAATAGTCTGGTTAATGAATACAAATGCAGTGCAAACTCGAGCAAGCTTAATGCTTACAATGGTTTGTTTCCAGGCATCTACAGAGCGGTAAGGAGGAGAATTAACATGGGATTATCATATTTTACACATAGACATACTTGCCAATCCTTTTAAGAATACTTTAAGGACAGATCTAGAGTCTAAGTATTTGGGAGTAAGAATCGCTAAATATAGACTGTCCAAACCACTTAGCTATAATTCTTTTGAGTTACTTGCTGTATGACACAACTGCGTGTTCAGTTGATTTCTGCATAATGAAATAAGCCATTTTAATTTTTAAATGTGGGAAGATAGCAGTCTATAAGCTATCCTAAATATTTAAGAACATTTCGTTTGATTAACTAAGCCATATTTGGCACTATGAGAAGCTATCCACAACTTTAATACCATCAAAAATCTGTTCTGTAAGTGGATGGTAAAAGGGAGACATGTCTTCCTGAGTTTCAGGATTCAGCACATTTATAAGGCACATTCCACAGATGTTGGAGGTTTTATGCAGGTACAATCAAGTATCTATAAGATCACCTGGCTGCATTATGCAGTTGTCTGACAATGTGGGCTGTGGTTTCATCATTGTTAATATCCGATCTATGTGCTATCAAAGCACTCAGGGTGTAAATTTGATCTGGATAAAGGATACTTGGGTTAGCTTACAATATGCAGTTTGTGCTGGCTGTGGTAGGACAAACACTGTTTAATCTGGCATAAAGGCTGCCGACACATTTTTTTTTAATTAGCTATAAAAATAAGATGTCAGAGTGAGGTTTTTCCATAATGTCTCTTTGCATCTTGTGACCACAGTGCTTTTTATTTGATACTAGTGATCTAAAATCCTGTTTTTAGCAATTGTAAAATGGATCCTCAGATAGAATTTCTGTTAAAAATATATAATATAAACTTTGTTTAAATATGTTTATATTGCTTTTGTTGGGCTGGGGAGAAGAGTTGCTTTCATTTTTTATTAATATTACCCAAATGACTTATTTTCACAATTTATGGGAATACTTTTCAGATATGTTTTAGGGTAGCTTTGGGCATAGGAAAAATTAAGTTTAGAACACACAGGGGAATAGAAAAGTCTTTAAAAGTTTTTAAACTGTATCGTGGATGAAGAGTTGTTTAGTGATGCTGTGTCATTTCTCACCTTTCTACCTCTTCTATGTGGAGGAGGGCAGGAAGGGTAGTTAGGAAGGAACTGAGCTACACTGTTCTGTGACAGACAGTCTAGCAAAGGACAACAACCACAAGAGGTGCCTTGGGAAGATTTGAAGTGCATGTTAGGACAAATGTTTCCCCCAGGAGGGTATGGCAATACTGAAAGAGGTTGGCCAGAGGCCCTCGGAACTTTTCAAGAGCTGGTTAGACAAAGTCATGGCTCATTTATCGTTCATGACAGTTCTGGGGGAGAGAAGAGACCTTAGAGTTCCCTCTTAGTAATATTTCTATGATTGTGTTAGTCTGTACCTACATTGCAGTGGTATCAAAGTAATTTATCCAGGTGGGATTTTCACTGCAGGTGAGTTTTTTTTTTGTGGGTGAATTTTTCAGTGGGATTTCAGTGATTTTGTACTGGGACCATAACTTAGCTGTGAAATAAACTCCATGGATCTAAAAGCCATATATTGTATAACAGTCGCACTTCCCACAACATAGGGATCATACTAAGTGTTAAAAATCCCATTTTCTTGTTGAAATCCACCATGAAAACCCATCCTGTATATATGCTTTAAATTCCTTTTTAATTATGGACATCCTATGAGCCTTATTAAGCAAAACAAAACAATCCCTCCAAGTACAACAAAGTGCTTTCTACTCTTTCTGCAGCAGGACTAACCTGAAATTCTGTATTATTTCCCATGTTCATCCTCAGAGTTTAGCTTTAAAAGTCCCGATTGATAATTTTAGAACATTTTGAAAGGTAATGAATACCCTACAGGGTCAGAGCAGATGTCCTTCTGTTGTGCCCTGCTATCTGACTCTAGCTGCCAGTGAATGCTTATCAGTGTAGGAGCAGTGTGTCATCCTTTCCCTGGTATATCTTCCCAATAATCAGTGGTTCACTCTTCGCTGAACTAGCTGTGATCTGAGAACGCATCTCACAGCAGCATTCAGCACTTTTCATGTTTAAACCCATTGAAAAGTAGTATTAATTATGGTGGTGCATCTAATGGTGCTGTCATTATCCTCTGATGGATTTTTCCAGAAGACTCAGCGACCAGATGTTCATTTGGTCAGTTTCCAAAGGAAACATGCTTCTCTATACATCTTTCATTTGGCATTTAGTGACGTTTTCTCAGCAATGTACTTGCAATTAAAAATCTTTTGGTTGTGTTTTTTTTTTTTTTGGCGGGGGGGGGAGAGGTTGGTGTTAACACAACAATGAGCTCAACTGTGTTTACAGTTGAACTGTTTGAAATTGCATCAGGCAATGACTCAGTCTTGGTCTCTCTTCAGCTGTTCTGAGTTCTCACCCAAATGTTTGTTAAATCAGTTTTGGTCACTTTTGATTTATGGAGGCATGATTAAATAAGGAGACTGGAGCAGCAGAAAGTATCTGCTGCTGTTGGGGAAGCATAAGCTCTGGAAGCTGGTGGATGTTGGCTCTGCAGCAGATCAACCTAGCTGTAGCAAAGGTCATCCTCTAATGGAAAGAAAAACAAAAATAAAACACTCCCATTCCACCATGAGGAGATACTGAGCTACCAGGGGGAGGGAGACCTCCTGTAATATACTGCTGTGCCACCTGTGCTGTACAGATCTTTATGGTCCTTTACTCCTCTTTCCTCCCACAGACAAATTACAGAGCCTGATGGGCCTGTGACAGGTCTGAGCAGTAACAAAATGGGCTCCTGCTCAGCCTCTGTCCACAGGGGGATTCAGAACCCCCCCTGCTCAGTGGTGGGTCCCTCCAGCCTTAGTCTCCTCCTGCAACAGCAGCTTGTACACTGACCCATAATGGGCAACCTTCAAGCAGAGGGCTATAAATGATGCTCTGTCTGGAGATCTTAAGAGAAGCTTTGTTGTGCACAGAGGCACAAGAATGGGGAGACCTGCACACCTCCAGCCATGCTCTTCCTGTTTGATGGCATCAGTGTGTCACAGCCATCATTAACCTCAGAATTTTCCTGATGGCTGCTGTCCAAGCTGTGGCACTGGGGCTGGCTCTGCTGCTCCTACACTCTTCCTATGGCATGCAGACAGCTGAGTGCTGTGCATGCTTCCTCGGCAGGAGAAACTTCCCAGAGAGCTGTCTCTGGCTAGTCCTAGCATGGGTCCAGATTCTAAAATCTGAAAAACTGAAATTGTTTAGCTGTGAAGTAACCACTTACTGATATACAGTGTTACATCAATGACATTAAATTCTTGCCTTATCAAGGACATGTGTATTTTATTTATTTTTATTATGTGCATTTTCATTATCTTATGCCTTCATGATGTTCTGGAAGGGTGACTGATTCTGTACCAGAGAAGTATACAAATCAACTTTCTCCTGTGTCTTCTGGAACTGGGAAACAAGGACAAATAAAAGTCTGGTGCTTTGAAACTAGGAGATACTACCAAGGCACTTCATCTGACCTCTTGCACAGCTCAGGAAAAGGTAGTTGGCACCAGACAAAGGAATCTTTTCAGGAAAACCCCAGTTCAAATGTCAGGAACAATTGATTTGCAGTACTGAGGACCTGAACATCACACTTTTATTGTCAAGGAGGCATATCATGTTTATTATTTTTGCCCTTTTTTGTTCACTTAGCTTTCATTTTTTTATAACTACTGTATTTAAATACAGGACTTCCCAATGTTCACTCTTCCTGAGTGAAGACTTAGTCTTGGCCAAGTGAACCTGTGTTGTGTGGGTCCAGGATTTCAACCAAATATTTTCATTTCTATTTTGTGGAAATTCTGTGGTCATACAAATGTCATTTATAGAGTAAATCTGATCTATGCTTTTCTGTTGCATGACCCCAGTATCATGCAATGCTTCTGTTGCTCTTGTTTAAGACTGTAGTGTGTTCAGTTACAGAAACAGAAAGAAATGCTTGGTTATCTTTATGTGTCTGTGCACAGTGAAACTTCTATGTGTAATGAAATGAGAAACACCCCATTTTCAGTTTACATATGTGTTGCAGGGTATAGTTAAAAGGGATTCCTCACTTACTGTTGACTGAGATAACTGTTGCTGTTTGGTTAAGATGGATAAAATACCAAATCACACTCCTTGTTCTCATTGAAAAGCTACTGTTTCACAACCTCAGCCACAGTTATTACCAATCAGGTGCATTTCCATCATAGTTCTCATCTTTGCTTTCTGCTTCTTCCAAAATCCCAGTGATTAGTATGCAAAATTTCTGCCTTTGAAGCTAAAGACATACTCCTGAGTATTGTCATCAGTTAAAGCTTTGGTGTTCTCTTCAGCATCTTAAGAACAAAATCCCTGGCTAAATTCTTACCCTGTTATTAAGGACCTAAAGAGCTAACTAAAGGAAGCATGTGAACTGTGAAGCACTTTTTTACTTTTTGATAATTTTTACCAGTACCACTGACTTCAATAAAGCTCATGGCAGCTTTTAAGCAAGAACAAGTTGTACAGTACAGAGTTGTATTGTCTGTCCACTAAAATTTCACTTCTTTAAATTAAAAACAAAAAAAATGAAGCCTGTCCAGATGTGCTGGTTATAATGAGAGGCTGACTCAATGTCTGCTATGGTCATTAATGAGCCTTTCCTACACTCCCTAATCATCTTGATTGCCTTATTGAATGAGAGTGTGAGGCAAACTTGTGCAGATTCTCAGTGGTGCTCAAGTACTCACTTTAGTTCTTTGTACTGTAAGTGGTGATTTGCTTCTGGCACCTTTTCAAATGGCATTTGTGGTCTTTCTTCAGCTAAATCTTCTACCTATACACTTAGTTTCTCAGAGTACTAGTTATCTTCAAGTTGTTAATATCCCAGAAGGTGTTAGTATCAGAAAAAACCATGCCAAGCCCTTGGTCAAAATGCTTGTCCAACATGAAGTCAACATACTTCCCTCAAGAAAGAAATAGCCAAAGTGTAAAACAGCTGCCAAGATTCCTACTGCTATAGCCTTTTGAAAAAAGGATCAGTCTGTTTTTAACCAAAATGTTCATTATCTCTACTTAATAAAAGTTTTACTGGTAAGCACCCCAGTTTTTCATCATCCCGAAGTTAGTTGCTTAGTGTGTTTAAACTCAGACTGTAGTCCTATCATGTATCTAGTGAAGATACAGTATTATCTGCAGCTCTTTGGACTGCGTGAGTACTATGGCCTTCCTGTTGATGTTTGCAGGCTCAGGAAAAAGCTGACATTTACAATGGCAGTGGAAAGGGAAATGATTGAATAAGCTTTAAGAACTAAACTACTCTTCCTCCTTCAAACAGATCCTTCTGGGCATGGCTAGAAAGACATGGAGTACAATGGTGAGGAAGTCTACTAAACTTAAACTTCTGGTGTTCTCATACTTGTTACTGGCTAGGGACATGTTTAGTGGCACTCATTCATGCTTGTTAAAGAATGAGAATGTTAACTAGTAACTAACTACAGTTTTAACAATTTTTTTCTAGTATTCTGAATTGGGTTGGTTTGAATTGGTTTAAGGGATGACATTGTGCAAATGTAATCCATGTTGATTTTTATGAAGATTGTTAGGCTAGACAGTTAATATTTTTAAATTATAAACTTTCACTATATGCTTTCAGTGTTTTCAAATGTGTGCTGGTCTTTTTTTTTTTCATTTTAGATCTTCCTGAAGAAGGTGGTAACTGCTCTTGCAGATATGCATAATAATAAGTATTTGGCTTGGCTTTCCATCATAATTCTTCTGCTTCTGTATCCCCATTTCCACATGGTACACATCTGATCAGCCCATGAGGTGCTAACATGGAGAGCTCTCATAGCTTATCTGATGTTTTGGAGAGGACTATCTATAAGAATGTTTTTTCTTATCAACAGTGTTCCCATTTCAAAAGATCAACACATTTTGTAATGTAATGAACTATAATATGTGGGCGAGAGGGTGTGTTGTGCATGGAAGCCCCAATCAGTAACTGGGCTTTGCACATACCTGTCATCCTTCAAGAGATTGCAGTGTAAGTAAACCATGGAGAGAGAAAAATAAGGGACCTTGGGTACAAGAGTGAGCCATACAGAGGGAGCAGAGAAATGGTGTTAGAGAGACAGAAAATTAAGGAGAAAAAACACCTCCAAACCCAAAAACAACAGAAGAGGAGAAAAAGAGAACTAGGGAAGGGAGAAACAGGGAAAAGGAAAGTAAGGTGCAAAATGCAAACTGTAAAAGGAGCAACCTGTGCACCACAAATAGAGGAAAAAAGCACTGGACAGAAAACTGTATTGTCTGGAGATGTTCATGATACCTCTAGAACACACCTGAAGCATTTGTATTCTACTTATGTGTTCTGTGTAGATTTCTAATCTGCTTCTCTAAATGCTTTAATATGTTAAATGCATTTGATGCAGTTGGGTGAAATTGGGGTTTTATTTTTATACATATTTATTTTTCTTTCCTAATGTTTCAGTGTACACAGAAAAAGAATAGGATGTGTATTAGTTCAACAGGAACTCAGGACGACTTGTTTTATGTGAACAAGGGTGTTAGGTATTGTGAATTATAAAAACATTTCATTGTTCAACAACAAGAGTAAAATGTATCACTTTTAGCAATCTTCCAAATTAAACAGCCAAGCTTTGCTCTTCCCTCCGTCAATATGACATAATTTTGTTTATACTGAATAGACTATTTCAGAGGTACATCTTCAGTTGGAACACATTATTCAGTGTGGTAAGAATTCATAAAATGTTCTTAGAAGTTTTAATTTTTGTCACAGTAAGAGAAAGTCAAAACAAATCTTTTCAGGCATATAAACCATATACTTTGAACATTGCTCCCAGTTTTGCATTTCTATGTGTTTTTACTTTGTTTCATTTGGGTTCTTTTTGCTGAAAGCACAAAAACGTTAATCACATACATCAATAAACGGGGAAAGTGTATGAGGAAGAAGACATACATCTGCACAGGAGGGTTGTCTACATTCTGTGTTTATTCCAGTGATAAACTTCAACCTTCTGTCACTCAGTACAACAATATGTTCTATTTAAGCTTAGTTTTGCAGTTTATTTTAAAAAGGCAGTTAACAATCACAGGCACTTGAGGATGGGATTATATGGATTACATTCTCATTTTGTTTCTTCCTGATAGGATGTTTCTGGTAATTTTGTCCTGTTCTGCTAAGCCCAAGTGCCCTGAGTGCTGCGCATTGGTGTTGGGACAGGGAGAGCCACAGCACCACTTTTCAAAGGTAAGTTGCTCAACCAAGGTTAAAGCATAAATTGCTTATATAGCTGGAGCTTTAGGTGACATCTTAATATCTTAAGGAAGCAGACAGACCTGGCTCCACACATATGAGCTGTAAAGGGCTCTGTCTGTGAGGATGATGCCGTGATGTTTGGTAATGGTAACCAGTAAGGCAGTGAAGTCTTTTCTGAAAGTATCGCATTGCAGCGTGAAGCTTCCTGGCGTGATGTCAGGCAGCTCTCATGAACCCCGACTGCTCCACAGCAGCTATGGTTATTCTTAGAGACACTTCCCATTCCTTAGGAAAAGCTACTGTGTGAGGCTTAGTTGGCTTTTATCTTTAGAAGTGAGCATTTAAATGTTGGACTAATTTGTAGCTGGTTCGCAGCTCAGCTGCAGCCCTGCCAGCTGCGCTGGGATCAGTGACAAGCCTTTCTTCCCCCTCCAAAGCACACTTACAGACAGATCCAGGCCCTAGAAGCACATTGCCCCAGAGGCAACTCGACTTTTTCACAGGCATGTAGCTGCCTGAGGGAGTTTTCCAGAACAAGTAGCATATTAGGCGTTCCCTAGCAAAGGAGGACATTACACACAGGTAGTAACCTTGCTGGCTTCACAAGTGTTGGATTGGCATTGCTGGGGACCACGCTGCTGTGTTTGGAGATGGAGAGGGGCTGGTGACCATGAAGTTAAGTATTGCCCCAGCTGGGCCATAAAGCTTAGAGATAGAGGTGTGAGCTGCACAACCAGGTGGCAGAAGGGGATGAGAGGAAAAACCTCTATCCCCTCAAGGGATGTTGCTTCAGAATGGTAGGAGCAATACATATTTAACCAAAGCATCTTTCCTCTTGGTTGGATGGTCACCTGTGACCCTGTGGCAGCATTCTTGCAGAACACCTGAATTAGGGACAACCTCTCTTGTATGTTGGACCACAAGGGAAAAAAGTTCTTTTTTGGCTGAAGATCAGAGAATTAGTTAGAGACTGAGGTAGGACCTAGTAATAACTACACTGGGAAGCATGGGACTGTGCATCGTGGCCAGTCATTTGGCAGTATGGAGTGTTGTTCACACATTTACAGAGAAGCCTCTCGTATTTTTCATTCTTGTCCCACCAATCTCTTCTGGTTTTGTTTGCCCTCCCAGATTTGGAAAGTTAGTCTGTCCATTCTTAAATAATAAATTCACTTAGTCAGTAATAAATTCATTTAGTCAGAAGCTTAGCAGGCTCCTCTTTTCAAGCCTCCACGGCCAACCATGGTTAGGCTGGTTGCAGACTTCACCTGTATTGGAGAAGTGTATGGTGGCAGCTGGGCAAGCCCTGGGGCAGCAATTCCAGGCACAGGCCTCCCTAGGTTGTGACAACTTAGCTGACAGGGGGCAGGAGAAGTCAGTAGGTCCATCCCTGGCCTGGCAGTGGGATGAGACACCACCCTGTCAGTTTTACATCATTGCAAAAATAAATAAATCTTATTTTCATAGTCAGATGTTCATATGAAGCTCCCCATCAGAGAGAACAGAACTAACCCCTTTTGACACAATCCATTTAGCCTGGACAGTAAACATATTTAAGAGAATAATTTTTATTTTCTTTTTAGTTCAGGAGATTCCTCCTTGTTTACACCACTGTTAAATTTAGTCCATCTTTTGGGCACAAAATGCTTCTTTTCAATCCCATTCTTCTTTTAAGATCCAAGAAAGTGTGAAGGAGTGAAAACAATCAATTGTTGACCACTGTTAACAGGAGCTGCTGAAGTGACTGTATTAGTCCCCAGTAACTGCCCAGATGCTCCAAGCACTGGGGTCTCGCTGCCGGCTGGGCCATTCCCATACAAGCGTCAGTAACAGATAGTGTGAGAAAAAGAAACATGATCGGGGCTCTTCTTAAAGAGAGTAAAATATACACTCAGCAGGGATGAGAATATCCGAGAAACAAACAGCAGGGAGCTGAAACGAGGAAGAAACAGGGCAGGAAATGGAGCTACAATTCTGATTTCATCAGATTAGCGGAAGCCGAACAAGGGAGAAACCAAAGGATTTCTGTGAAAGTGGGAACGTGCTGTGTTAGATTCACCCTTGACCAGTAAACCCAGTTTTCACACCACATCTGTGTGAAAGAGCAGAAGAGGCATGGAAATTACATGTGAGATGTCAGCTCATCATGAAATAGTTGGGGTTTATTTTATTTAATTTTTCATTTCTAAACTTTCATCTTTTCAACTTCAGGTCAATTTTTTTTAACTAAGAAATTGATCTTTAGAACTGAACCTGACAAAAAAAATTGTTTGCTAAATGGAATCAGTTTCATTAATAGCTTTGTTCATTCCAAGGCAATGTTTTTGAACAATTTTTTTTTTACTGAAACATGGTTCTGGCTGCTCTTAGTGACTCTTTTTGTGGGTTTTATTGATTATTGCAATTCAAGTGCAACAAAACCAGAACTAACTGAATGAACCTTTAAAAGCATATTACTCTTAATTAAATGGAAACTTTGGAGACACGGGTTGAACTGGATGAGATTCACCAAGGGCAATAAATATATTATATCTACTTAGTGTTTTCAGCAAATTTTGATTCTGTTTCTGACTAAATTAATTTTATTTTCAAAATGAGAAAAGGAGGTGGAGGTAATGTGAGTGTAAGGTCAATGTGTGATCCTATAAGAGCCTTGAATTGGCAGGAGTGGGGCAAATCATGAGATGGAAAGGAAAGGGAGATTGCTCATTAGGGTGTCATGTTAACTTGAAGTGATTAAGTGTGAGGCCTTGTAGGAGCTGATTTTCCATTTCTCCAGAAAGCAGGGTGTGTAATCAAAACTAGGAAAAGGAATCAAAATAACAGGGGACTTGCAGTCCTACTGTGTTATGGGTCTTAGGAACTTGACAAAGTGAAGCTTCCTGAATAAAAGATGGAAATTGGTCCTTAGTATGTTTAATTAAAGAGGAGATTGAGAATTATTTAAATATAATTTTAAGTGATTTAAGGAAAACCAGTGTTTGAATACAAGGTTTAATTTCCCTGAAAATAAATCACAGCTAAGGATGAGAAACTTTACATGTAAATCCAGTGATTTGGAGACCCCTGCATGGAAGGGTAGCTCAGATGAACTGCATCTGTCAGAGCCCTCGGAGGGCTGGCCCTGATGGGCTGGATGGGCATGCAGGATATGTACCCTGCTGCATCTGCTGAGCTGTATAAAACTGGAACAATATTACAGGCTGTGTGACAGCAAGCAAGACTTCCATTTTCCCTGGAAGAACAAGGAACTTGATTGCTATATAGGGAACATGATCAATGCTGTTGAATTGAGGAAGCATTTGGTTAAAGAATGGTTACTTAAAATTGGTTACTTTTCTCCCCATTTTTATATTATTCTTTTAATTCTTTGGTTTAGGGTACTTTTTTTATCTGGCCACCAGCCTCCGTAAGAGATAGATAGAAGAAATACATAAAATATATAAAATCATTTTAGAATGCATTTTACTTGCATCTTGGATAAACTGAATGAAATTTTGCACATGAAATGTTTTGAAACATTTTTTTCCACAAGATTCATTTAAGCAAAATATTAAATATTTTAAAATAGAATATATGATTTGTCATATTTTGTAGACCTAAGGGACACAATTGTCACATGGGAGGTATTTTGTGGGTTGGTGATGGGTGTCTGTGCTGAGCTGAGGAGTCACCACTGAGCAAATGCTGGTGGCTGTCCCTTTGGCTGTCTTCAGTCTGCTGCTGTTACAAAATTCTGAACTCTTAGCACTTCAGTAAATATTTTAGGAAAGGTATTTGTTGTTTCAGAGTCTAGATGAAGAAGACGATTCTTTTTCCAACAACTTCACTGAACAGAAGGGATTCAGAGTCACTTATAGATAGGGAACTCAGATAAAGGGAAGGCTGTGTCTATGTGCCACTGCAGGGTAGAAGACACCTATTCTACCTTTTATTCTTTCAGAAAAAGCAGGATAAATTAACCAAGCAAGGAGCAGGTCAGGAGAACTGTGCTATCAGTGCTCTTCAGATTCTGGTGCTGAGCAAGCTGGCTTGGATCCCCCTGTGCAGCTCAATGCTGTGTGGTGTGCATGCATTTCTGCAGCCATCAGCTACATCTAAGCTAGTGTTCCTGCATTCACAGTAGCCTCCTAATTTCCAGACCGCCTTATTTTTCTCCTCTCTTGTTTTACCCAGACTGCTCTATTTAAGGAAGTAGGTACCTGTTGTTTTTTTAACCTTAAATAGCTCCTTTTATGCTGAAAATACTCATATTTAAGTACAATGAAGGAGGACTAGCAGAAACACAGGCAAACATTTTGTGTGGTAATAAGTCTTTCAAAAGAAACCTGCAGTGTGTAATTCTTCACCGTGCAGAAGCTGGGGTAGAACTTTCTGCTTCTCGTAAATGTGAAATTAGTTCACGTCTTTTCTTTCTTTTATGGTGTTGCCAATTATTCAGTGCACCATAAGCCCCGTGTCCTAAATTTCTTGATTCATGTCTAAACATTGCTTGTATTAGCTGTACCCTAATTAATCCTTTTGTGCCACAAGTCTAATTTGCCCAGCATGCTTTTCATTGCCAAGAGTGGATGCACCAAATCTGCTGATGCCAAAGAGGTAACGTGTATTTAACACGCATCAGCACTCGCTCTCCCTTTTATAATTGCTGATCCTCCTGCACTTAATAATGCACTAGTAAGTTAAGGTTATACATAGCTCAAGCAGTGCTAACTACCAGGGTGTGTGGTTATTCTATAATAACCGCATTTTAGGGTGTGTTTCAGTTTTACAGGGCAGTCATTTACTTCAAATTACTTTGTCATTTCTTAAAGCCATTGTGTAATTTCATTATTAAAGGAAAAGAAAAAAAAAGTATAATTTGATTTTTAAAGATGCATTAAATAACACTAATTATAAGGCTTAGCTTTTAGCACGTTTTTCATCCGCCGTGCTTTATAGCCATTTGCTAATTAATTTTTACAACATTCTTATGGTGAGGAACTAGCTGTGCCTCTGCCCGAAAGTCAGGAATGCTGAGGCAGGGAAGTTGAGTGGTTTGCCCAAGATTACTGTGATTTGCCCAGGAGATGGTTTTAAAGCCAATACAAGTATTTGGTTGTTTCTAACTGCCATGTCATGCACTCATAAATCTTTCTTTCCCCCAAACCACATAAATAGCCCCATTAATTATTTTATCTTTAAAATGAGTAAGAACAGAGCCTTAAAAGAGTCAGCTCTGTGATCAACAGAATCCTGGCTGTATAAAGGAAGATTTGCTTTTAAACACCTCCACTTGAAAAATGAAATTCCTTTACTCCACTGATCTTTGGAGGCAGCAAAAATTCACGTAAATGTTCACCAGTTCTTTTCTTGAAGTTTCATTACTAATTAGTGCTTGTGAGGCAGTAATCCATGTTCCCATTGCCTCCTTTAAGGCCTTTTCAAGCTTGAGTTTAACTACTAGCTCTCAACCTGTGATTAATTTTCTTTAGTCCCAAGAGCGTTCAGGACAGTAAAAAGAAATGTCTTCAGCTGCAGGGTTCTAACAGGTTAGGAAGAGGGAAGAAAAGATGTTTCCTCTGTCATTTGTAAATGTACCATCCTTAATAGAGAAAAGAAAGGAGAGGCAGTAAACAGAAGGAGAAGTGTCTGAAATGGGTGGTGCTAGATGTTGAGGAATTCTGAAATAGCAGCCCATCATATTTAGGCAAACATGCTGAGTAGAAAGCCTTTTTAAAATCAGTTTATTCAGACAACAACTTGAAGAAAAGCTTACTGGAACTGTTTTATCAATATTGTCAATTTTCTTGGAGTGCTTATAACCCTGGGATATATTAATGTCTGTGTTTATAGATATAGATAGATATCTGTGGAGCATTACATTCCAATATTGTAATGTAATATATTGTATCTATGAAATCACATACTTGGTAAGACTCAATTTCCATTTATTAAAAAGAAAACAATATGAAAATGTGTCTTAGACATGTAAGAGCTTAATAATACTGGAAGACAAGTTAGAACTACTCAAAACTTTTACATTCCTGTGTTTGACAGTACTGCGAATGTATTTATTTTCAGAATGTGGAGTGGATAATATTATACCCATATTTATTGCAGCTGGATCATTTTCAGCTCCTCAATCTTCCTTGTTTGTTGATTGTAACTTTGGTTCTTGCACTGAGGGCATTCAAACTGAATCCTTCTGTTTCCCTGAACTTTAAAGTTAATTACTCTTAAGCTTCCAGTGTGGTTATCTTTGACTTCGGTATTATGTTAACACTGCAGATACTAAATAATCATTTAAAAGGACCTGTAATTTTCCCAAAGGTCCTAATCCTCCCATGAGATCATGTTGCAACACTTAACTAACACACTGTAGTGGGGTTCAGAGGAGCTTTGTGCAGGAGCAAGGTCTGAGACAAGTCTCCTTCAGGAGCACAGACTTCAAAATACAGGGATCTGGTACTGATAGGTTGGGTTTTGTTTGTTTGGGTTTTTTTTGTCAGGGCTTTGTAGTAGTGTGTGACAATATGAACTTCAAGGACTTTACAGTAAAACAAAATTAAAACCATTAAATATTGGTGCCATTGAATTAATGAAAGACTGTACTTTATATTTATCTGCCATAAACGAGAAGAAATATTTACTTAATATCATCATCTCAAAGGCTGATACTCTTTCCTTGAGAATTCAAACAGAGCCTCAGCAGAGGCTGCCTTGTTGCAATTTGCTCAACCAACCTTTCTTTAGAAACACTGCTTGCCACTCAGTTTCTGGCCTGCCCTACAAAATTGCAGTCTCCGGTAAAGTTAAAGGGATGATTCATACACCTACAGAAGGAATTGAATATTCAAGTCACTTGTCAGGCTGGCAGGTTTAAATTATATAACAGGAAGCTTTCTATTCATATGTAATGTAACTGAATCACCACTTCTTTATTGATAATTCATTATATGTTGCTACTATCACTCTGCAGCTCTGAAATGCTTTTTGCTATAATGATTTTATACCGTACTAGTATAATGGCCTTCTGACTGTGTCAATCAGCACTACTTGCGTGTACAGTAATATTATTCTGCAATCTGTCTTGGGAGAATGCTTAAAAGCTTTCTCTCATTTTGTCCATTTAACTCATGTATTATCTGAGTTTTTACATTAAATGGCCATACTTAATATCCCATGACATGTCACCTATTTTCTAGGGAGGATACTGATACAGTACTTACCAATTCCAGAATCTATACTAATCAAATTACACCTGCCCACCTCAGCCAGGAGCAGTTAGTTCAGTGCATCAGCATTTAATCTGTAGGAAGAACTTATGAGGAGGAACAAAAACAATGAGAACTGTAGTTGGCTAAATGCAGGCATGGTTGATGCAATTTGTTTTGTGAAGAGGGATTAGAAGATATTGAAGTCAAGCTGAGTTACAGGGGTCAATTTATATACAGATTTATTGCCAGAACTCAGCTTACATTGGTTGCACATTTATAAAGACAAGGCCTAATCCAGCAAATATTTATGCTATTTCTGTTAGGCACTTTGTGCAATTCCGCTGAATGAGACTTCTTGGCTGTAAAATTAAATGTGTGTGCAAAAGTAGCAAACTCTATCAGACTTTAAGAGTGTTCAGGCCCAGTGCAGATAACAATCATAGTTTTGCGCTGAAAAACTGCCTGCAAGTCCCAAATAGTTACTCTAAACCCCTTTCACAGTCAGGTTAATGCACTCAAAATTTCAAGACTTGAAATACCAGCTACTGAACACAAAATCCTACATTGGAACCAGTGCCAAGGCATTTAATCTGTTTGACTTAGACGTTCTCTCTAAAAATACTGGATACACTTAAATCTCATTTGTTGTTTGACTCGGTCAATGCCATGGTGTAACTCACTTCTATGTTAAAGAATAAAAGATTCTATTTACCTAACAGTTCAAAAATTTAATGTTTCAAGGGTGGCAAGTGTCCATTTACATGGTCACCTTGCTTATAATATAATCCTCTCTAGTCTGCATATGAGAACTTCAGAGAAAGTTAATGCAGCAAGCATGCAGTCTCCAAGTACAGGCAGAATTAATTTACTCAGCCACACAAGAGCAATGGCAAGGTAGTGGTTTAACTATGCCACAGCCTTATTAACTCATAGGACAATAAATTGTACCTTTCCCATTATTCCTCTTTCCTCAGTCTATTTTTAAGCCAGCTCTCCTTGGGAATTGGATATTCCTGCCTGAGTACTTACAGCTGTCAATGGAGTAGACTTTCAGTTGTAGAGCTCATATGAAGGTGCAGGAGAAGATCCTAAACAATCAGGCAACCATGTAAGTATTTTTGTGACTTATGAGTGGGAATATGCATAATGATATATAGGTAAATGGCTTTTCTTGCTTTTGTTGGCAGAATGGCACTCATTTGAGCCTCTCCTAACACTTGCCTGCACCAGCACATTGGCAAAAATCATAAGGAATTTCCTGTACTAGTGTACATTTGATGGGAAAAAAAATCCATGGGCAAACTGTACAGTTCCATGTTTAAAAGTTGATAAATTATCATAGAAACCTCTCGTGGTTTGTTTTCTTTTGTCACTGTTCCCTGCACTGTTAACCTACCAACTGTGCTTTCCTGTGTTAACCTACCAACTGTAGCCCTTCATAGGCTGTCAGAAGCTCTTGGCACATAGGACTGCCTGGGTGGCTTAGGCAGCATCATGTCATGGGTCCATACCCTGTCCTAGGCTGGGCTTCCATTTTTACCTAAGCTCAAAATTCAACTTGCAGGATTTTTATTGCCTCCAGCAATAGCAGTGACAATGCTGAACAGAGGCAGCACCCTCTGCATTGTAGCCTCTGGGTGGTTTGCAGCCTTCCCCTAACCCTGGAAGTGTAGTAAATGACTTATCAGAAGTTGACTTATCAGAAAGCTGTAGCAGCAGTTAGACCAAAGTGTAAGGTTTAGCGGACATGGACAGCTTGTTGTGTTGGGCATCCCAGATCCATCTGCAGTGTCTAGACCTCCTGTGGGCCACGGCTGGGCTTTTACTCCACCCCTGAACGGGATGGGACCTGCCACCACCCTCTTCCCAATGCTTTACTCAACCCATACAGTGCATCATCTCACAGAAATATGATAAGTGTCTTCTGCTTCTACAGTACACAGTAATTAGCTATTTTACGTGTTTGTTGTAACACACAGTACGTGTTTGATTGCCTGGGTATTGGTATAACTAATAACCCAAAGAGGAAATAATCCTTACTTATGGACAAGCTAAAAGTAAACATATAAAATAAAGGGATAAGGGACTCTGGGCAGAAAGTTCTTAGGAAATAAAATATTGGTTTTCTTTGACTGTGTTTATTTTGTAATTCGATAGAAATAAACAGTTACCATGGCAACTGTCCTATCGCAGGCAATGCAGAGAAAGGAAGATGCAGTGCACTTACCAATTAGTGAAATGGGTTTTAGTATTTTTAAAGAGATATTTTGCCTTCTAACGTGATGACACAATGTAACTTGGCCTTCAAGGAAAGTTAGAATTTGCTCCTGTACATCCTCTTGGCAGCTGCATTAGCCATTGCTTCATGATGCTGCACCCACCTTTTTGGTGCCCTCCTCTTTGAAGGCTCTTGCTGCTCCGTGGGTAGCAGCTCCCAGGGGCTGCCCTGGGTAAGACACTTTGTCCACAGGGATGACATCCTGAGTGTGGGAGTCACAGCTCGCCAGAAGCTGGGGAGGAATCATAATTGATGTCTGTGACACTCAAGATGCTCGAAACACATTGGTCGTGTTAATTAATCCTTGTAACAGTCTGATGAGATAGGTAAGCATTACTACCCTAAGATTTTTTTTTTTTTTTTTTTTACTATTTTCAATACATGAGGCAGCTGAAGTCTGTTTAAGTGTTTTCAGGGTCAAGGAGAAGCAGAAGTAAAGAGTCCCTGGTTTCCAGCCCTGCATCCTGGCCACTGTTTAGCTCTCCCAGTTTGCTGAACTCCTCTCATATCCCTTATCATTATTATCAATGTAGGGGCAGCGTTGCTACAGTCTTGAAAAAGCAAAATGCTGAGTGCACCACGGGTTGTTTCTTTTTCATTTTACTTTTTGCATTTAAAGGACTTGGAAACCCAACAGCACAGCAGCTCTGGTGAATATAGAAATTATAATCATATGTACACCTCATTTTCAAGGTTTGGGGTTTTCTTCCCCCTTTTTTTCTTTCAGGATGAAGGGCATTTTTGTTGCTCTGCAGGCAGTCTGTATATGTGTAAAATTATCCTCATACTGCAGGGTAGTTCAAATTGTCATGTTTAATCTGTATAACCATGTGTTGTATAATTTTCATATACACATGCACACACACATGCACATCTACTTCAAATTTTCTTGCATATATATTTATTTGTATATATTTTATACAAATACACATACAGATATTTATTTCCATTGCTGACTATAGCATACAAGACTCTTGACTGTGCTGTTTTTCTTCCTTTTAAATAGCATTAGCACCAGTGACATATATTTGTTTATGTTGTCTCTGGAGGAGACAACCTTTACCAATATAATTTTTACTCTAGCACCACATTCAAAGGAGGTTGTGTTTCAAAGCTGACATATTCCCCCTCGCTAAAGAAGAAACACGGTGCTGCAATTTGTCTCTTTAACTAAGCTATGTGGGTCTGGGTAGCATTTAAAAAAAAAAAAGGGAAAAAAAAAAAAAGTGTTGTCCTTGTCACCTGCCATTTTTCTAGCCGACTTGACACCCCCAGGCTTCCCAACAGCTCTTTCCAGCAGGAGCTGTCTCGGAGCTCTTAGCATCACCAAATAATTGAGGTTGTCACATCTCTTGTTCATTGTTTTTTCCAGGCCTGGAAAAAATGCAAATATTTCATTGTAGTCATTAATTTTCCCATCCTTTTCTTCAAGCATCTCATTGGTTTGATCTGATGAAAAGGGCTGAAGGCATTATTGCAAACACAGTGGCATCCAGGTTCTGCCTATAGTGGGGAAGAATCTCATCAGATAAAGTCTCAGGGAGGTCATCAATCACAGTTGCTGACAACCATTTTGCCTTCGTTTGTTACAGATGTGAACATGCTTAATTATTTGTAGTGTAATTAGTTCATGAAATGTCAGGAAATGTCAAACTGTGTTCACAGCACAGATTTTTGCAGCAAAGAGCAATGAGAGCAAGTGTCAGTGGGAGACGTGGAGGACTGATGGGGGGAACTGTGTCTGCAGGCAAATGAGGGAAATGGCTTGGGGGACAAATGAGGGTCAAAATATTAAGATTAAAGTTTTGAAAGGGAGACCTTCAAGGGAGCCGAGTAAAGTGGGACGTGAATCATGTCACCATGCAGCAGCATTTCAAGCACATGTCTGGAGTTGGAGGAGGGAAGTTAAATCAATATTTACACTTCTTTTAATTTGTTTTGTATAAACATTGGCTTTTGACGGCAGATCTTA